>NC_056524.1:21299179-21346148 GCF_019175285.1 Sceloporus undulatus
ACACAGCACACATGAAGCATAGACTGTTTTCAAGGGAAGGTCTTCCCCTCCTCCATCTCACAGCAATTGCTGTGATAGCAAATTTGATAGACAAAAATGACCAGGGGTCCACACACCCCATGGGCCACAGATTACCCCTCAACCCACAGCTCATGTCATTTGATCTAAGGAGACTATCAACAGGTTGAAAAAGAGTCCAGCTCTTTACATGCTACTTTTACAAAGCCCACATAACCTACAAAGAAATCCAGGCGAAGAAGGTTTCCCAAAGAGGCCATCAGTTTCATACTATGGCAAACAGAATGCTTTGACAGAAAGACAATAAATTAATATAATATAATATAATATAATATAACAACATTAATATTAATATATATATATAATAAGTATTTCAATAGATTTTAAAGATATCTTTGAACTCTATATTGCTCCTATTTCCCGCTCACAAAGACCAAATTCACACTCCCACCCACACGCATGCTTTCAAGCACCTTAATCTGAATACAGATTAAGATAGTTTTCATTTTAAAACAAAGCTGATACAAGTACTCCAACAAAAGGCCATGATCCACTCAAAATATTGCTCAGATTCCCATAATGGGGTTGTCCATCTTTGTGTTTCATAGTATCACAAACAATCCAAGAAGGCACCAAGTAATAGCTGGGGACATATAAATGTCACCCTGTATTTCACTTACAGGTTCACATTGAATATTTTTCACTACCCTATTTGTGAGACATTTAGCCTTCTCTTTTTCAGAGAGCTCTGGTACCACAACAAACTGCAAATCCCAGAATTTCAAAGCACTGAGCCATGGTGTCAAACTGCATTATTTCTTCAGCGCAGATGCAGCTTTATTGTTCAGCCCCTGCACACTCCCCCATAAAAAAGGCCACCTGCTTTACAGTGAAGTTTTTTAAAAGCCTCAGTTGTTACCAATCATTACTTTACACAAACAAAAAAAGTGCCAGCACATTCCAATGCATTTCATTTCCCCTTCATCACCATATTGTTGTTGTTGCTGTTGTTGTTGTACTATTAGTGCACATGGCACTTTATAACAGACTAAAACATTAATAGCTACTTCAATATACAAAATATTCTATTACCCCAAATTCTAACTTTTTTAAAACACTAATTTCATTTAGTCTTTGTGCTGTACCACAAGTGTACAAATAAAGAGTGATCTCTGTATTTCATGCTAAAGTGTACCTGTCTTGGTTTTTAAAAACAGACAAAACAAATGGCTGGATTGCTCAGGTTGCAAAGAAAATAAAATCAGCATAATTCTGCCCATGTCTATTCAGAAGGAAGTCCCACTCAATTCAGTGTGACTTACTCCCAAATAAATATGTATGAGTGTATGAGACTGTAACCAAATAGTTTGAAGGCTATTTTCCAAAAAGCCAGCAAAGTGGTTATGGGGGAAGAATAGTTGTTTAGGAAACATCTAATTAAAGGGCCAATTTAATTATTGCCAATGGCTGAGAAAAACAGAAAACACTTTAAACCACAACTAATTGTGAGTCCTTTGTTGATTGAAGGCTATAATCTTAAAAGAGACTTTATTGAACTGAATGGGACCTATTTTTATTCAACCAACGTATTTACAATCCTGTCCTGAGGATATTGCACAATTGTTATGGACAATATACCACAAGAAAAGAAAGAAACTTTGGTAAATGACAAAATGAATGCAAAGAATGAGAGAAAAGCAAATAAATACAAGCTTTTTGAAAAATGGCAGCCAAGAGGTATCGTAATCAGGTCTCCCCAAGCTCATAATTTTTTTGGCATCTATAAATGTTCTTCCAAAGGACCAACTGCTATTCCCTGGCATGTAAACAGGCTGCCAAAAGACCATGTATGAGCAATAAATGGCAAGAATCCAAGAAGAAAGAAATCCAGATATTCAAGTCCTTGCCAGAGCACATAGCTAAGAGAAGCCAATATGGTCCATCGCTCAAGTCTTGTTGTTATCGATTTTTCAAGAAAATAAGAGATTTTATCAAAATCATAGTGTCAACTGCAATGTGTCTCACTTCTTTAGCTTTGGCCAAGTGCATTTTCCTAGCCCATTTTCATTCTTTCTCTTACCTTTCCTTTCCATCCATAGACTCCTCCTCTTCACCTTCTAATCGTCCCTTCATTTTTCTGGGCCAGTTCCAATTTTGCTTTCCTAGGCCCCACACAGACAGGCCAAAATAAATTTGCTTCGGGTCACTTTGGAGGTATGCTGTTTAAAGGATGCATGCATCCTAAGAATCTGGAAGCTGCACCAAAGCCATGATCCAGTCCGAAAAACTAGAGCGCAGCTTCAGCTCCTAAAGACACTAAAGAACTGGATTTCTATTATTCCACTTTAACTGTCATGGCTCTGTCCTATGGGATCATGTGACTTTCAGTTTGTTGTTTGTTGTTGTTAACCACCTTCAAGTCAATCCCAGCTCATGGCAACTCTGTGGATGAGACACCTCCAAGATTCCCTGTCCTCCACTGCTCTACTTAGGTCCTGCAAATTAATACCTGTGACCTCCTTACTAAGACTCCAACCATCTACCGGTAGCATGCAATCGTCCTCTCCTTCTACATCCCTCCTAGCATTATTGTCTTTTCCAGTGAGTTGTGCTTTAAAGACGTAGCCAAAGTATGACAGTCTCAACTAAATCGTCTTGGCTTCCAGGAAGATTTCAGGCTTGTTCTGTCTTTTGGGCTATCAATGGTATCCTCAGTATTCTTCTACAGCACCAATCTCAACTGAATTGATTTTCTTCCTATCAACATTCTTCACTGTCCAGCTCCTGCACCCATACATGGTAATAGGGAAGGCAATAGCTTGTACAATTCTAACTTTTGTACTCAATTGTATGCTTTTACTATTTCAGTTTAGGGAGGGAGATGCAGAAGTCTCAGCCAGAGCACTCTACTACTTCACCAAACTACTGTACCAGGATTCCACAGCATTGATCCATGGCAGTTAAAGTGGAATAATAACTCTATAATTGTGCAGTGTGAATGGGTCCCAGGCAATACAGTCAATAGCAACCTGTGACCCTTGAAGCACCTCAACTAATCAGAAGAAAATGCCAGGCCCCTTTATGAACCAGTTATTGTCAGAAGCTTATACAATAACAACGCCATTGCAAAAACCCTTAGTGCAGCCAGGTGCCTTCCAGATGTGTTGGACTAATGCTCTCATTCTCACCAGTTGATAATGGTTATGCTGGCTGGGGATGATGGTAGTCATAGACCTAAATTCTCCTTTTGTCCTGACTGAAGCAGACCCAATGAATCCATTAGTTTCATTTATGTATTGACTCACCATTCAACAATTGATTGCATGGGTCTACTTTAGTTGGGACGAACCAAAAGGTTGCCAGTCACAGTCAAACACATCTGGCAGGCACTAGGTTGAGGAATTCAGCCTTAGTATACAAAAATGTAGCTTGACATTTCTAACAACAAAAAAGACCCACAAGCAAGCTGGAGAGATTGGCAAGAAATATAGCTATGGAGGAGCTATGGAAGAATTCATCTTCCTGCAAGTAATTTAATATTGAATTCTGGCTAATGAAAGATGGAAATGTACTGAGGCTATGCCGTAGTAAGTACACTGGTATATGTTGCCTGCCCAAATGAGAAAATATATTCAAAGAATTTAAAGAAGATATATATTTGTGGAAGGAGATAAATTAGACTGAAACCATCAATTTATTTACAATCCCAAAATTTATAAATTGGAAATACAAATGTTACCAAGAGAGCAACCTATTAAAAGAAGCTTTCCTTGTACCATACAATTACTAACTTCCTATATACTGTCTTGACCCAATGACATCCAACATGGGTATTAACCCAATTATATTAATAAAAACTACAGATGATTTACATAACTTTAAAGTATGAAGACATTGATTTTCCATACCCTGTCTCAATCATTAATCAGAATGGACACTGCAGTTAAGAAGTCAGAAAAAGACTAGGACTTGGAAGGGCAGCTATGCAAGGAATAAACAAGATCCTGAAGTGCAAAGATATCTCATTGAATACTAAAGTTAGGATTGTCCATGCCATCATATTTCCCACTACTATGTATGCTTTTCAAAGTAGGACAGTAAAGAAAGCTGACAGGAGGAAAATCAATTCCTTTGAGATGTAGCATTGGAGAAGAGTTTTGAGAATACCATGGACAGCAGAACAGACCAAAACATGAGTACTAGACAAGATCAGGCCTGAACTCTCCCTGGAAGCAAAAATGACTAAACTGAGACTATAGTAATCTGGACAAACCATGAGAAGACATGACTCACTAAAAAAGACAACAATGCTTGTTAAGGTAGAAAGCAGTAGGAAAAGAGAAAGGCTGCATTACAGATGAATAGACTCTGAGTGTGCAAGACCTGAACAGAGTTGTTGATGATAGGGTGGCTTGGAGGTCTCCCATTCATAGGAACTCCGTACGTCAATGTTAACAACAACAATATTAATAAAGTGAAGGAGAAGTTTCTTAAAATTGACTTATGCCTCTTGGTGTCATTCTTCCATAAAACAACATCTCAGTATTATTAAAACTACAGAACAAACGTGGGAAATGTACAACCCTTCAGATGTTCCCAGGATCCCTCTCTATTGACCAAGCTGGTAGGAGCTGATGAGTCCAACTAGTTTTTAAAGCTCATAAATTATCATTCAATGCTATAGAGGGCTGTGACTGGGTTCATAGAGCACACAAGCTACCTGAAATCATATGGGGGTGATAATATTGCATATAAAGAGTTGGGGAAACAGAAACGGACAGGGAGCACATAGTTAATTTACAACATAACCAATTTTCACTGTAACACTGGAACTAATACTTCATTTTATTCCTGCTGGATTTTTATGGCAGCAATTCTTATCACAGCCATTATGGTTTATTCCCATTACATGACTATGAATTAGTAATAAATTCTCTCTAAACACACAAGGCTAGTTTCTTTTTCCTATAAACAGAATCATCACATTGATAAGTCTGGTAAGGCAGGTCCCAAATTTGTGAACAGCTACCTTTTTTGGTTTCCAGTAGTATGCCCTATTTGTACATTTAGGATTCCAGGTTCAATTTGATCTGTTTGTCTACTTTTTATTTTCTGTTTTGGGAGCTCCTGGGATGAACAGAAGGATAACAAGAACTGAATACAAGAAATATTGGATGAGATCTAAATCTAGAAAGGAAAACTTGTGTCCTCTTTCTATGTTCACTGAATAAAAACCTCAACATAAAAATCATAAAGTTGGACACTGTGCTAATATAAAATACTGTCATAAAAACTGAAATCCAGTTTAGATCCTGGGGATGGGGATCCTGTTGAACATACCAAGGCTTATTTTTAAGTTAATATGCAAAACACAGTCCAGAAATATCTTAGGGAAGGAAATAAAGGAAGGAAGCACTCACAACCCTGAACAGAATTCAAAGATATAGCCATGATACTCTCGAAAGTCAGTATGAAAAGGAATTTTGTAGCACTTGAAAGAGAGAAGTTGGTAGCATGAGCTTTAATAAACAGAAGCTTGTATCCTCAGATGCATGAATAGCTTTGATTTATCAGTTGGCAGAACATGGAAATGACTATTATTGTTATCACGACCAATCTGTTGATCAAATACTATTTATAAATTTTGGGGCAGTTGGTATCTAGCATGTTGATAATTTAACATCCATCTGCTGTCTTTGCACACTGCCATGTTATATGTTTCTCAGCGTATGACTCATCCACAACTTAGGGGTACAAATAGGTCACTAATTATTATTATTATTTTAAATGACTCTTTATTTTCGTTGAATTTGGTTTTAATCCCAAGTGACAAGTCTGAATTAGTTCAGTTTCCATGTTACATAAATTTGTGGGGGTCTGTTCAATTAACGTCTATAAGTAATGTCTTTTGTCAGCTTTATCCTCAAAATCTACCATAACAATCCTCTAATAACCTAATTGGATAAACAATAAATCTTTGACTAACTGACTGATTAAACCACACCAGCCTGAAGTCTTTTGGCGGCTTCCACCCAGGAAATCAATTCAAGGGCCAGTAGCATATAAAATAGATTACATAGCCATGTGTTTGCACAACCATGGTCACTTAGCTCATCCAGTCTTTAATTAACTTTCCTGCTGCCAAAAATGTTCCTGCCTGTTTTGCTATATGCATTTGCCAAGTGCAAGGTCAAAGTCCTCAACTCCCTACACAATTAGATTGTGTAAATCCTGTTCATTTTAATGGGATTTGCATAGAATGTGTGCTGGACAAAGAAACTGCCTCAAGTGTGCATTATCAGCATAGTCAAGTCCAAGTGAAGTCCACATACTTAATTCTTGAATCAATGGGATTTTAAAAGGTAGAATTCAAATACAAAGCTGTAGAATCTGTATGTAGAGAGATCTTGTAGCAACCTTTGAGGCTAACTGAAAGAAAGAAGTTGGCAGCATGAGCCTTCATGGACTTAAATTTACTTTCTCAGATGCATGTGAGGAAGTGGACTTAAGTCTGCAAAAGCTCATGCTGTTAACTTCTTTCTTTCAGTTAGTCTCAAAGATGCTACAAGATCTCTCTCTATATAGATTTAAAAGGGGTTATCTTTGACAGAATCAGTCCCTATTTTTACAGGTACTTTCCTTTGCAGGGGTTCAGTTTTGCTGTAATTGTTAGATACATGAGATTAGGCTTCAAAACACTCACCCTCCACCTGAAAAGGGACGAGATTTAAAGATTCCCCTGGTCAAGGAAAAGAAACTTTAGCATCCTGTTACTGCATCAAAACTCAGCAAAGTATTGTCGATTCAAAGTTTATTTTTAAAATACAACATGGTTTGATATCAAACAAACCAACATTTGCATAATCTAGATGCAAACCATGGTATGCTCCTAGTCTAGAATGGAAGTTGTAAAACTCCTTCCCACAAACAGGAAAGAGCACAAGACCAGGCCCCACACTGGCCCAAGAATACAACAAACTATGGTTTGTTTATGCATTTCAACCAGGCCAGATTTTCACACACCAGTCACTAAAAGTGACACTGCACCCAGAATGATTTAGAAATAAATTGCAGAATCCATTAGTAAGGGAAGCATGATAGAGGTGCTGAAAAGTGGCCATTCTGCATTCAATTGACTGTGTTAATGCCTCTGTATTGAACACATGAATCTTTCCTTACTTCATCTGGCTTATTGCCCTTGACTTAGCTGTCAATAACATTTCATTCCCAGCATTTCTCTGTACTGTATTAGAAAGGTTTTGACTTGAAAACCTGTTAAAGTAATGGTGTCAGCATATTTCCCTGGGAAAATACACAACTTGGTTGACAGTGCCAACTATACCTTTAAAAAAAAAAGAGGAGGAAAACAATGACATAGATCAGAGGGATATTTTGCAGCAATGTTATCTGAATTACTTTCTTTGATTCTCACTGGAAACCGAGCAACATTTGGTAAACGGAAATCATTCAAAAGAAACAGCTGAAAACATTTTTTTCAGCATATGTTTAGGCCAATACAGTGATACTGAAAGAAAAACATTTGATTTTTATAAGATAATTGTGTAAAATCTACTCCTACGTATTTTGCATTTTTCTTCTTTACTTTAAAATCAAATATGTTCAACAGTTGCAGACACAAATTATGCATAGGGTCAATATTTACACAAGCAAGACTGAGATGTAGCAAGCCCCACATTCATTCATTTCTCTCTTCCTCCTATACAGCTGTGAGGAAGACACTGGAAGAGTTGTATTTTTCATTCACAGTTTGCCATGCCATCTGGGGGAACTAACTGTGGCTAACATTAACTGCATTTAGTATAAAACAAATGGACGTCAAACCATGATTTCCCAAGCTGGCTTGTTTAAATTAATCATAGTTAATGTCAATGGCAGATGGTAGCTTCCATGAATGGGGCATGAATCTCCTCCAGACTTTAGTATGAACTTTAAAGGAGTTATCCACAGTACTGAATCCTGGTAATACAACTCACCAGCCTGGGTAACTCCTTTAAAACTTTAGTTTCAAACTCAGAGCAGATTCACTATCCTACTGACATCAGCCTCAAGCGGTTAGTGTTAAGTTCCTGTTAAATGACCCAGATTGCTGCCACACTGCAGAATTAATGCAGTTTGATATGGCTTTAAACTGGCATGGATTCTTCCTATGGAATCCTGGGATTTGTAGATTGTGGTCTGACAGAGAGTGCTAAATATCTCACAACACTACAAATCCCAAAATTCAATAGCATTGAGCCATGGCAGTTAAAGCGGTGTCAAACTGCATTAATTCTGCAGTGTAGATGCAGCCACAGACAGTTGTCATTAATTAAAAGCATAAGTGAAAACTTCCAGACCCCTTTTCTTGCCACAGAGCAGAAAGAAGAGGAAACCATGTAAGCCTAAGCACGCTCATCCACAATGCACTAAAACAGATTAGTAAAGAGGAGAAAGCAGCCAATAACCTTATAATACAAGACAGGTTCCACATTATAGCTCTTTCTAAAGGGGACGGTTGTGTTAGTTTATGTTACAGCAGAAAACAGATGATAATCTTATGATAACTTAAAAAATAAACACTTTATCATAAATGAAGAGTTCACAAACTGGGTATTGTCTTATGCCAGCCGGGACACTGGATACTGTTTTATGCAAGCATTATAAAAGTGCACAGTCTCATGTATGATATGCTTCAACTTCATTTTTCAATAAGCTGAACAGTTCTCTAGGGGAAATTCACACAGAATTATAATAGGCACTTATCACAGAACATTTGAACTAGTGAAGAAGAACAATGTATTTTCTGAAAATGGTTATTCCTGCAAAAGTCCATGAAGACATTGAAAACAAAACCATGGCTGAATTGTCAAGAAGGCCAAAAAATAAACAAAATCCATCCATCTTATGCTGGTCTTCTGCACATAAATAAGCATAACAGTAGTTATTAAGCAATATTTAACCAAACATGTCACTGTGGTGAGGTTAAAGCATCTCTCATTATTCTTTTCCATGCTCTGAGCAACAAAATCAAATTATGTAAATACAGTTCTGTCCATTGTCCATATTCCTTCAATGTGCATAATGTATTCACATATTAACATCAAATTTTGTTCACACAGCATTTAGGAACATTCCTAGGAAGAATGTTCTACTTCTAAAGCAAGGGGCATACATAGCCCTGGATAAAAATCCTAACCATTTGGAATAGCTGAAGATCATTGTACTGATATATGTGTTTTTGTCTACTATAACTTGCAACATCTCTTGAGGGATTCCAATAATGATCTTTTCCACCACTTGCTACCTGATCTTCATAACCAGAGATGCCAAAGACTGAACCCTTGACCTTCTTTATGCCAAGCATGTACTCTGTACAAAGCTATGCTCATTTTCTCTCCATACGTTTTCCCCTAGCTCCTGGATCATTTCAAAGGATGATACAGCCAGCCAATTAACCAAATCTTTTCCTAGACATCACAGGAAAGTGTCAGTAGTCAGCCAAAAATATATGCAAAAATAAATTTGCATATAGGCAAATACAGTGGCCTAAAATAAACCTCATCAATCACCAGTGAGACAGAACTGCCTTCCCTTCAGTGGCTTCTATGTCATGCAAAAACCTGTACAAGAAGGCTTTTCTGGTCTGCTGCAACAGGCTATTATTTAATTAATTTAAATCCCAACTGTGCTGGGGCCACAGTTTCAAGCCTTGATTCTGCTAATAAAAACAGATCTGTCCAAAGAGCCATCCTTTTGGATTCTGGCCAACATTTGTGGGAAAAGAAACAGAGGTTAAGGTTTTGAATTACCTGTACACATCAACTAGGGCAGGCACCATCTTAAAAGGGATTTATCTCTATGGCTGCTGCCACACTGCAGAAAAAAGGCAGTTTGACACCACTATAACTGTCACAACTTAATGTTATGGAAATCTGGGATTCGTAATTTTGTGAGATATTTAGCCTTCCCTGTGAGAAAATTCCAGTGCCCCACCAATCTACAAATTCCAGAATTCCATAGCATTGACCCATGAAAGTTAAAATGGTATCAAACTGCTTTATTTCTGCAGTGTGGCAGCAGCCTAAGAGGGAAAGCCTCTTCTAAGAGTGAGCCTTGTGATCAGTATAACTCACAAATGGTGAAGAACTCTGCTGAAAATTAGAATGCAAGAAAAGCCCCTGAACAGTACCTTCCATTGCTCTCTTGAAGAAAACCTTGCAGCTCCCACAAGTGAGGACTCCATAGTGACATCCTGAAGCTTCATCACCACAGATGAGACAGATCTTCTGAGGCAATGATTCAAAAGCATACTGGGGGCTCTGGCCAGCTTCCATATCAGACCTAAACAAAGGAGGACCAAGAGAAAAGGCATTTTTAGCCAAGCATACCCCACCTGATATGAATACCCCCCCTGATATAATATGAATGATATGCCCCTGTCTGTGTATGATCCCTGTCTTGCTTGTTGATGCTATTGTCTGATGTTGGATATTTTATTGTTTTAGCTGTTTTTAATTGAATTTTTATGTAAGCACTGTGTGCTATTATTTAGTCTGTAACTCCGCTTCGATCCACCGGGAGAGGCGGGAAAACATAAATAAATTATTATTATTATTATTATTATTATTATTATTATTATTATTAAAACTGAGGACAATGTGAACAGAACGGAAAAAACAAACCTACTAAACTTTACTACAGGTAGACACTTTACTACCTCAAAAATAAAGCTGAGGAAAACCTGCACCAATCCTCTTGTAAAACTGTTCAACATGCCTTGAATGCCAGTCAAATCTCTGATGCTTAAGAACCAGGACTGAAGAGATACCACCTTCAAAAATGTACAATGTGTGGGAGGTCCAAATTTAAAAATGAAACCTATTATAGGTTACCTCTGCAGTCTATCCTCCACCTCACATTTTACTCAGGTAGGTTTTGACATCAGAGTGAGTCCAACTGAGAAAAAAGTACTGAAGCAGTGATGGCAGGTGAGGGCAAACTACGGGATCCAAAAGCTGATGGTGGGAGGATTTAGGTCCAAAACACACTGCAGAAACTATCCAGTTCAAGACTTTAACTGTCCTGGCTCAGTGCTAGGGAATCCTGGGAATTGTAGTTTATTGTGGCACAAAAGCTCTCTGATGGAGAAGGCTATTAGTAGCCTTCATTTACACTAACATTTGCTTTAAAAAATCAGGCTCTTCTTCTGTGCATCATCTTTAGATATTTAAAGAAAGAGGTCTGATGATGTCTCAAAAATTATGGCTCTACATTTTCCTAAACCTCCTAGAAAAAGAAAGTGTTTACACTAGACACTTGTTAAATCTGAAAATCTTTTTCTTTGGGCAACTAGTCCTCAGTATCATCAATTTCACAAACAAAACCTAACTTGATAAATAGTTTCAGCATGCAAGAGAGTAACATGGAAAAGATTACAGGCAAAAAAACCAGAACTACTGAGAGACAATGTGGCACAGTGGTTTGGTGTCGAACCAAAACTTTGAGAGTTGTTGTGGTTGTTGTTGTTGTTGTTGTGTGCCTTCAAATCATTACAGACTTACAGAAACACTAAGGGTTTCCCATTGGGTGACTTTCAGCATGTAAACTCTCTCAACCTAAATGGAAGACAAAGCAAACCTCCTCGAAATAAATCTGAACAAGAAAATCTTATTTCATGGTCACCATAAGTAAGAGTTGACTTGAAAGCAACTACAGTGAGCCCTTGGTATCTGCTGGGGTTTAGTTCCAGGACCTGCCATGAATACCAAAATCCATGGATGCTCATGTCCCATTAAGTACAATGGTGTAGTAAAATTATATCCCTTATATCAAATGGCAAAATTAAGGTTTGCTTTTTGAAACTTATATTTTTAATATTTTCAGTCCGTGGATAAAGAATCTGTGGATATGGAAGGCTGACTGTAACAACAAAACCTGTAGTCACAGCTAATCTTTCTTCAAAGAGCTTTCCTTTCCATCTGAGTGTAGCAAGCAAATACAATTACAGTGTATGTATTCATTTGCAAGATGCAGAGCTCTGTTCCAACCATTGCAATGAGTGGGTTAACCCATAGTTGCAGGAGAACTATAGATTGTGCAACCACAATTAAACCTCTCCACGCAAACTGAGCTGACCCAGTCAAGAACAAATCTGGTGGATTTCTTTTTTTTTTCCATTTCAAAGACCTACACTTGTGAAATCTCATCTGTAATGTGTGTATAAGGCAGCAGAGGAGGGAAATAGGACTCAGTGCTCACACTTCTATTTCTCTCCTACAGAACAGCATGAATTTACTGTTTGTGCTACTACCTTTCTTGGTCTCTGAATTACATTTCTGAGTTTGAGTTTTTCCAAAATTGGAGTAAAATGGTTTGCAAACAGTTTGCTCTATAACCTTGATCCAAATTGTTCTAACAGTCTGAAAGTCTTTTAAAGTCTTTCATATTTATAAAAACTACATGGTATTATTTACAGGTGAGACTAGCAATACACACCCACACACACATATATGTTGCAGCATGTCTCTCATCACTTGGCAGGAGTATTCCTATTCAAAGTTGCCATGCTTTTCTTCCTTCCAGTGATGAGATAGGACAGGTTATTCCACCACCACCACCACCACCAGCAGCAGTCTAAGTTTCCAACTTGAATTTTCCAGCCAGCTTTCTGTGTTTACCACAAGCCTCAAAATAGGTGTGTGTAAACTTCACTACCTGCCAATTAAAAATCTTCCCACATGGATTAGTCCATGCCATTATCTGAACAGAATAATTTAATAAGGGAGAATTGGACCAGTTCAGAGATCCCAACAAACCATGTTTTATCACGAAAAGAACAAACTGCAACATGCATCGGATTTGTATTTTTCCTCCCTTTCATTCCAATTAACCTACTTTATTTATTTATTTATTTATTTATTTATTTATGGTATTTATACCCCGCCCTTCAGCCCTAAAGGTTATCAGAGCAGCTTACAATTATTATTTTTAATTAGACAGTTCCCTGCCCATTAGCACCGCATAACCCTAAACTAGCTTTAACTTTAGCTACAATTTGTTAAAACAAGCCAGTTTTTTAAACCCATAATTTCAACTTGGTTCATTTCAAATTAAATAATTAAACTTAATCACTACCTGTCAAGGTCTAAGGAAATGACAAGCTGGATTTAATCAAAAGCTCAATTGGACGCAACAGAAGAGAGGCCTGAAGCATGCAACCTCAACTGCCAAATAATAATAAATATCACAAATAATAAATATTATTATTTATTATCACAATAAACTGTTGTCTATATAACATCTTTCTGATCTGATCTCACCAGGTAAACACAGCACAACATGGCAGGTTGGCAAGAGAAATCTTACTGCTGAAAAATGAACACAAATCCTTTCCCTATCCCATAACAGGCTGGGCAGATATGTCATTTTGCAGGAGTTTTCTTCTATCAGTGATGTACAATTAATGTCATCAAGATGCCCCAGACAAATGAAGTGCCTGATAGATTATTACTGGGGCTGCATCTGCTCTGCAGAAATAATCCAGGCTGACACCACTTTAACTGGCAGCAATCCATGCTATGAGATTCTGGGAATGGTAGTCTGTTTGTGGCACTCTGGCAGAGAGGGCTAAATGTCTCACAAAAACAAAGATCCCAGAATTCCATAGCATGGAGCCATAGCAGTTGGTGTCAACCTGAATTATTTCTGCAATGTGGAAAAAACTTTAAAAGCATTTCTCTGAATTATAACAGACCAGAAGGCTGGGATTTGGATTCTGAAAAGCATTTATTTATTGCATACTGCTTTCTAACAAGTTTTGATACCTTCTTATAACTTTATGGCTCAATCTCCACTTATATAGACCTTTAATATTATATTCTCTACAATTAAGAAGTACAAGAGAACCTAACTTTCCACACAGGATTAACATCCAGTGTATTCCTAACTCTGGTGCATACATATATCTAAGGAAGTAGATCAAGCCTGCAAAAGTTTATGCTACAATATCATCTGCTCAGTTGGTCTCAAAGGTGCTACCAGATCCCTTTGTACAAGATCACTTTGCATATGATACACATAATATTTCTGTCTATACAGTGTATCTGCTGTTTCATTTTTTTTCTGACTGAGTCTAATAATTATGCTAGAACATATGTTGTACTAGCTTTTAAATGATCCTTAACAATATTGATTCTGAAAAGCACACATTCATCTATGATTCTATTATTTGTTTGGCAGAGGAAAATACATTTTCAATTGATGTTTTCCACAGTTTTGTGGGAGTGCCATGCAGACCTTTTTGGAAGGCTTTGCATCTATGACACAGTGATGCATTTTAACCAATAACTGGGCTTCTAAAATTCTGCACTTTTGAGAGACTTACTCCTATTACAAGTTAAACTTAGAGGGGGGCACAACCTGGAGAGCGTTACTACTGCTTTAAGCATGGGGTGGAAGGTTGGAGAAATACAGATGTTCATACCATGTATTTTTTATGGATTGTTCATATTATGGTATCTCTGAAAAAAGGCAATAAAGAGCATAGGCTACAATATGAAATTCACTTTTCATAAGCCCCTTTGAACATAGTGAACTTACTCCCAAGTAAACTCATAATATATACAGAGCCAAGCTATTAGCACAGATTAAAAGTGCAATTTTGGAACAGATATTTTTTATTTGGTTTATTTCTATCCCTAACCTTCCTCCACACTCAATGTACAGTTTACCTCCAGCTGAATTTCTTCTCACAACAACCTTGTGAGGTAGATAAGGATGCTGACAGGTGATAATTGATCCAAAGTCACCCAGAAAACACCACGACTGAACAAAAATTTGAACTCGGGTTTCCCCAGTAATAGTCCAACACCTTCACCATCACGCCACCCCAGCTTTTAAGAACCTCCTCTTTCAAAAACCTGTGTTTGAATTTCTGAAGCAGAATCGTTTTGGAGGCAATAATGTGTGCGTGTTTTTTAAAAGGTTTCTAATATAGGCTAACTAGATAATGCGTTAGTAACAATCCAGGTTGCCACCCTGAATGCTGAAATTGCCACACGGTATAAAAAGGGACAATAGCTACCACTTGTTACAGCTGTTAGGAAAGTGTGTCCTATCTTTATATTTAATCATTCACACGGCAAGCTTGAACTTATTTACTCAGAAGCAAGCAAGTCCCACTCCTTCAACAAGGGCTTAATCCATATTTGTTATCAATTTAGGACAACAGCCTTCAACGGTTTAAATGACACAACCATTATGGGGCATGATCATATGCTTCTTGATTCCCCTGTAGGTCACACTTCACTAAATGGAAAATAAAATACACAGTGGATCCAAAAATGGTGGGAAGGATCACTTCATCAGTGGATTAACCCTGGCATCTCCAGTCAAAAGGGATCCAGCTGAGAGGGTCTGGAACCCAAACTCAAGACCCCAAAGACCATCTTGCTAGCAGAGTAGCAGTAGCAGTATTGACTGTATGTGTGCATTGTGCTTTCAAGGGACCTGTCGACTTATGGCCACCCTATTAATTTCATAGAGTTTTCTTCGGCAAGGAATACTCAGAGGTGGTTTTTGCCAGTTCCTTCTTTTGAAATACAGCCTACAGGACCTAGTATGTGTTGGTGGCCTCCCGTCCACATATTCACCAGAGCTGACCCCACTTAGCTTCCAAGATCAGATGAGATCCGCTGCCTTGAGGGTATTTAAACCACAAGGTTTCCATAAGTCAAAGCCAACGTGGTCCCATGTTGTTGTGAGCGGGTGGCAAACACAATTTTTAAACACAGAGGTTCAATTAAGGGCATATTTTTATTAAGCGATAAGTAATAAACATTTTTATTATCTCTACATTTTAATGCAGTGTAGGAATTGGGTCACCCAGCCCTAAAGAATTGGGTCACCCAGTCCTAAAGAAGTGGAGGGGATCTATTAAACCTGATATTTAGTATTTGTTTTACATTTTTATCTGAATTGGGGAAAAGGCAACAATGAAGTCAGTGCTCAAATTATCTTTTTTGGGGGGATGAGGCCTTTCAAGACAGCCCCTTTGGTTCTATTTTTGGAAAATTGAGGGGGGGGAGGCATTGAAAATTGAAGGGGAGTCCAGGGTGGAGCTTGCAGACTCCATTTAGCACCCATCTGCACATCCATGGATGCACACATCTCCCCTGCGTAATAATTCAAGCACTGACAGCCTACTCAGAAGTAAAGCTTCCGTTGGGTTTAAAGGCACTTACTTCCAGGTAAGTGGAGACAGAATTGCAGAATGAAGCAACAGGGGAGAAATTATGAGTTCATGAGAATCAGCATGATGTAGGCGTCTGAATGCTGGACTATGACTCTGGAGAGCAGGGTTCAAATCCCAGCTCAGCCATAGAAACCCACTGGGTGACCACAGGCAAGTCAAACTCTCTTAGTGTCAGGGGATGGCCACCTCTGAAGAAACCTTGCCACAGAAGCCAGTGTGGTGTAGTGGTTTGAGTGCTGGACTATGACTCAAGAGCAGGGTTCGATTCCCAGCTCAACCATGGAAACCTATTGGGTAACCTTGGGCAAGTCACATTCTCTCAGCCTCAGAGGATGGTGATGGCAACAGCAAACCCACTCTGAAGGAACCTTGCCTTAAGAGGCAGTGTGGTTAGCGGTTTGAGTGTTGGACTACGACGCTAGAGACCAGGGTTTGACTCCTAGCTTGGCCATGGAAACCCCCTGGGCAAGTCACACCCTCTCAGCCTCAGAGGATGGCAAAGGCCAACCCCCTCTGAAAAAACTTGCCAAGAAACTCCCAGGATATTGCAGGCACACAACAACAACAGTTGACACTTATTTAAGTGATTTAAAAGGGTGAAGGAGGGTGGGTCTTAGAGGATTAAAGCTCTTTTGGGTGGGGAGTCTGGGACGTGCAAGAGCCAGAGGTTTCAGCTAGTGGTTTGACTGGGTCTCTCTGGAGACCAACCCACTGAATGATCCTGGGCAAATCACACACTCTCAGCCTCAGTGGATGTCCAGGGCAATGGCCAACCTCCCCTGAACAAATCTTGGCAAGAAAACCCCATGATAGTTTCATCACTTTAGTGTCGCCATCAGTCAGAAAGGACCTGAAGGCACACAGCAACAACGTGAAGGACCCCTCCTACCTGATACAGGCAAAAGACCCATGATAGGGTTGCCACAAGTCGGAAATGACTTGAAGACACAACAACAATAACGTAAGCTAACACTTATTTAAACTATTTAAAAGGAGGAAGGAGGGTTGGTGTCAGAAGGCACACACCCCTCTTCAAACTATTTCACAAGTAGAAAGAGGCTGGGTGCTTTTGGGTGGTGGATGTGAAGGACCCCTCCTACCTGATATAGCCAAGAAACCAAGAGGGAAGGAGGGTTGGTATCAGAGGAGAAGACTTGAGGGCACACAACAACAGTTGTCAAATTCAAAGACATAGCCGTGTTGGAATCAGAGATCTTGCAGCACCTTTCAGCCTAACTGAAAGAAAGAAACTGGCAGCATGCACTTTTGTAGTTGAAAGTCTACTTCCTTAGATGCATTTGGTGGAGTGGAAGCCAGGTACAGGTATGGACAGTATATGCTACTGGTATATGAAGATGTCAAGGCCTTGTAATTTGTACTGACATCCTCATATACCAATGGCATATATATGTCTGTCCCTGGCTTCCACTCCACCAAATACATCTGAGGAAGTATGCTTAAATCTACCAAAGTTCATGCTGCCAACTTCTTTCTTTCAGTGAGTCTCAAAGGTGCTACAAGAGCTCTCTACGTAGTGAAAGAAAGTTGGCAGCATGTGCTTTTGCAGACGAAAGTCTACTTCCTCAGATGTGTTTGGTGGAGTGGAAGCAAATGCATCTGAGGAAGTGGACTGAAGTCTAGCAGGAAAGCTCCTGCTGTCAACTTCCTTTCTTTTAGCAAGGAGCTACAAGAGCTCTCCAGGTACTAGAGACTGACAGGGCTATATCTTTGGATTCCTTTCTTTAGCGAGTCTCAAAGGGGCTGCTGCCACAGTCGCCCTTCTTCCACACTATCTCCCTCTTTTCCCTACCTGAAGTAGCTCAAGTAGGGCGAGTAGAACGGAGGAGGCAGGCCGTCTTTGAGGCTGGCCAGCGAAGGCTGCGGGCCCGGGAAGGCCAGGGAGGGCTGGTAGAGGAGGGCCTGGTGGGCCGAGGAGGAGGAGGAAGAGGAGGAGGAGGAGGAGGTGGAGGTGGAGGGCAAGCTGAGGCAGCCGGGCTCCCTTTGCCCCAGGCAGCTCGACGGGGCTTTGCAACTAGGCGCTGATGCTGCTCCTCCATAAGAAGAGGAAGCAGCAGAAGCAGAAGCAGCCGCCGCCTCGGCTTTGTAGAGGATGGCCTCCAGCGAAGAGGAGGAGGGAGCCGAGGGGGCCTCCTGAGCGCTGGCCCCGAGGCTGCCTTTGGGGCCGTACTCCCCTCCCGGGCCGGGCAGCCCCGAAGGCGAAGGCTTAGCGGCCAAGTAGGCGGCGGAGGCAGCAGGGAAGTCGGGCCCGGCCTTGGCTCCCAGGGTCCCCTCTTCCTTGATTTTGAAGGCAAGGCCTTGGTGCTGGGCCTCCCCCCCGACGGCGCCGTAGAGGAAGGAGGCCGGGGCCGGCGAGGAAGAGGAGGAGGAGGAGGAGTACATGTAGGAGGCCAGGTCCTGGAGGCTGCAGGACGGAGGCGGAGGCGGAGGAGGGGAGGCGAGGGCGGCGAGGTGTCCCGGGGGGTCCCCCGCCAAAGCCCTGGCCCTGTCGGGGTTCTCCTCGCCGTCCAGCAGCTGCCGAGTCCGGGCGGCTAAGTAAGCCGGGTTGAGGGGCAGGATGGGCACGTTGAGCAGCTCGGGCCCGGAGCCTTGCGGGCGGCTGGGTCTGGGCTCCGTCGCCGTCGAGGGGAAGAAGGCCTTGCCTCGGGGGCCCTTCGGAGGAGAAGAAGCAGCAGCAGAAGCCGCCCCTACCGCGCTGGGAAGCATTTCTGCGGCGAAAAAGGGCCACGTCGAGGGGGGCGGGGGGCTCTCCTCGGAGCTGGCTCTCGGGGCCAAGAAAGTCTCCAGGACCCGGTCCAGGGCATCTTTGTCCGGCGAGGAACGGGCCGCGACGTCGGGGTCGCTTTCGTCCTCTTTGGCTTCTTCTAAGTCTTCCTCCTCCTCCTCCTCTTCTTCTTCCTCCTCTTCTTCTCCGTCCTCCTCGATGTTTTTGGGGCCCAAGATGCCGTCGAGGGAGAGGTCGATGGCCTCGAAGGCCTCCCTCCGAGAAAAAGGGTCCGGAGGGGAAGGATGGAGGGGCCGCAAAAGGGACGAAGAAGGCACAGAAGCGGCAGCAATGGAGTCCCGGGCTTCCTCTCCTTTGTTCTTCATGTCTCTGGCTTCGACGGGGACCAAGCTAAGCCAGGTTGGCACGGAGGCGATGCCAGACTCGGGCAAAGACCCCCGACGCCCACAGCGCCATCCCGCCGGAGACTAGAAAGAGACAGAGTCACGGTTTGGAGCCGCTTCTTGTTCCAGCCGTCGAGGGTTCAGAACCAAAGCTCCATGGGCTCCTTTAGAAGCAAAGAAGCAGCGGCTGCAAAGTCCCAAATGAAGGTGTCTTTTCTCTCTCACACACAAACATCAACACAAACACACACTTTGGCCCCGACGGTGCTTCTCCCCAGCTCCCTCCAACAAAGTCTTCCTCCCTTTTTGGGCACAAGATCCAGAAAGGGACTAGTCCTCAAGGCGTCTGGGTTCACAAAGCTCCGTTGGAGGGCTGTTTCCCCCTCGGTCTCTCTGCCCCCCAAAAGGCAGAGATGCCAGCCTCAAGGCAAAGAGAGGGAGGCGGCGGCCACGAGGGTCACCCCAAACCCGACGACCTGCCGCTGCTGGAAGGGAAGAAGGTGCAGCCGAAGTGAGCAGAGCAGGAGAAAGAAAGGACTAGCGCCAGCCAAGCCAAGCCTCGGGACCTCCTTCTGCCAGCCAGGCGCCGCGGCCCCAAGGCGAGCCCAGCCTCTCAAGCCCGCCCCCTAGTGGCCGCTCCCTTCCCTGCTCCTCCTTAGGAGAGGCTAGAGTGTTATATACATAATGATAATATCAGGGAACTGGGGGTGCTAAGCCTGGAGAAGAGAAGGTGAAGAGGGGATATGATAGCTCTGTTTCAATACTTGAAGGGATGTTATATTGAGGAGGGAGCTAACTTGTTTTCTGCTGCTCCAGAGACTAGGACCCAGAACAATGGATGCAAGCTCCAGGAAAAGAGATTCCACCTCAACATTAGGAAGAACCTCCTGACAGTAAGGGCTGTTCGACAGTGGAACACACTCCCTCGGAGTGTAGTGGATTCTCCTTCCTTGGAGGTCTTTAAGCAGAGGCTGAATGCTTTGATTGAGAGTTCCTGCATGGCAGAATGGGGTTGAACTGAAAGGCCCTTGGGGTCTGTTCCAACTTTATGATTCTATGATTGTAATATACTATAAATATTTATTCTATCTGTGTGTGTGTGTGTGTGTGTGTGTGTACTATTTACACAATATTTATATATACATATATACACACACAGATATATATATATATATACATACATACATACATAGACAGCACGTCTTCAGCTTCCAGTTTATGCGCAAGCCACTCTGTAATAGTTTTTATGCTGCGTGTGGCCGCCATGCACACACACCACACCACCATGTGCACAAGCTCCATTGATTATAATGGGGCTCGAGTAAAGGCAGAATTCGCCTTATGCCGGGGGGGGGGGGGCATCCAGAATGGATCCCCCGTGCAAGGCGAGGTTGCACTGTATATAGTGTTTGTGTGTGTATATGTGTGTGTGTGTGTATTATTTACACAACATAGTCGTCCCTCCACATTCACTGGGGTTAGGGGCACAGAATCTCCGTGAATGTGGAAAACACACAAATTACAAAAACACTATGTTTTTAGCCAAGAGAACAGCTCTCTAGGAATCTCTAGGTCCTCCAGTGGAACTCTGCCAGACATTGACCACAGAATTGCGCTAGAGGAGCTACAAATGCCTAGATGTCTAGAAATCTAGGTCTTTCGGTGTGACTTTTGGTTAAAGTTGGCCGTTGAGTTGTGCTGCAGGACCTAGATATTCCTAGAAAAAATATATCAATAAAATCCATGAATAATCAAAGCCGCAAAAGTCAAAGCCACAAATGTGGAGGGATGAGTGTGTATGAATATAGGGATGCAGTGGCTTAGTGGTTAAAACGCAAATTCTGACAATCAGAAGCTTGGCAATTCAAGGCCTGAGTGCCACATGATGAGGTCCCAGTTTCTGCCAACCTAGCAGTTCAAAAGCATGCAAAAGCAAGTAGATACAGTAAATAGGTACCACATCACTGGGAAGGTAACAGTGTTTGGTGCAGTCATGCTGGCCACATGACCATCAGAGTTGTCTTCGGACAACACTGGCTCCACAACACCTGGTTACAACTAGACATTCATGTCAAGGGACTACACACACACACACACACACACACACACACACACACACACATATATAGTGTGTGTGTGTGTGTATTGGAGATCCACTCAGCCATGGAAACCCACTGGGTGACTCCAGGCAAGTCACATTTTCTCAGCCTTAAAAGATGACAAGGCCAACCTCCTCTAAACAAATCATGCCAAGAAAACTCCAGGATAGGATCGCCTTAGGGATGCCACAAATCAGAAACAACTTGAAGATGCACAACAACAATGTGCTGTCAAGTCACCTGTCAACTTATGGTGAACCCATGCCTTTCATAGGGTTTTCATGGGCAAAGAATAATCAGTTCCTTCCCTTAAGATATAGCATGTGGTATTTGTTGGTGGTTTCCCATCCAAGTACAAATCAGAGCTGACCCTGGTTACCATCCAAGACGTGACAGGATCAAGTGCCATTAGGGTATTTAGACCATAGGGTTGCCATAAGTTAAAGTTGACTTGCAGCAAATATCAACAACAACAACCTCATGTACAATCCATTTCTGTCTTTCCCACCTTCCTTACAGCTTTTCATTGTTTCTTTTTTAGTTCCTTTCCTATGCTGGTTCTTGGACAGCAACCCTGTACCTTTTCCTAGATCTATAATAACAAAGATTCTATTGCCCTGGTATTTTTATTCCCAGCCATTTTCAGAGCCCTCTGTACTTTGGCCAAAGCTAAATGCACCTCTCCAGATATTATAGGATTGCAGCTCCCAGCATCCATAGCTAACACAGCTAATGGTGAGGAATTCTGGGAGCTGGAGTTCCTCAACATCTGAAGAAACTGCTGTATTCTACTCCTTTAGTAGGGGCTGCCTTAGCCCAGGTGTGAGAAACTGCATATGTTAGACTGCAGCTCCCAGCAGCCCTCACCATTGGCTAGGCTAGCTAAGGATGCTGAGACCTGCAGTCCAGCAACAACTGGAAGACTATATTTAGCCCATATTTGGCCTAAGATAGCCCCTGCTGATGGAGTGGTGTCAGGCAGCCCTCCAAATGTTTGTGAACTGTAACTCACAACTTTCTTCACCAGCAGCTGTGCTAGCTAGGGATGCTGAGACTTGCAATCTGATAAAATCTGGAGATCTGCATTTTGCTAACTGCTGGACAAAGACTGATGACAGATCTGTAAGGGTTGGTTGTTGCCTGGATTTTGGAAAAAGAGAGGAAATGAATCATACACTGGTACTTTAATACTTTCTTCACTGAATCAGCAAACTCTGCCTTGCAAATTGGTTTGTCAGTGAAAAGATTTGTGGACTTCTTATCCCTTCCCCGATTCTTGCCAATGTTGGACACCTAAGTCTGAAGAAGAACTCAAGTGATTTTGAGAGCTTCTCTTGTTTATGACATTTTAGTGTTCCAATAAAGGTATTCTTCAGGCATAAATTTTGTTTCTCTTCATAAATTGCATTGGCACATCTTTTTCTTTTTCTTAATATTGCGTCTTTCTTTACAGGCATTGACTGGAATCTTGTTGGCCTCTTACACTTGGAGAAGTCCCCCTACAGAAGCAGTTGGACTTTTTATTTTTGTCCAGCATGGAATGCCCAGATTCAGCTGGTGGAAGCAAAAGTGGCACATGTTGTGCCATTGTGCATGTGTCTTGGGTTGTGCGTAGGATTGCCAAGTAAAATAGAGGACAGGGTTCCTGTATCTTTAATAATCCTGTATGAGAGGGAAGTACAGGAGTCCTGTCCTATAATTTGCCTGGCAGCTCTAGTTGTACAGCCATTCAAGCACATAATGCTGTATGTAAAGATTTACACTGAACATGTCCAATGTAGGATCTCAGCTGCTATCTTATGGCTCTGTCCTCACTCAGAGGAAAAACAGAACTACAGTACTCAGCAGACTCTACTTTGCTTGCTGACCTCTCTTCACCTTCTGGTCAGGGTGATACCAGTAGGGATTGGGTCCAGTTAATTCCTTGCAGAAGCCATCAATGCTTACTAGAGATTTTGGGATATGTAGTCCAAAAGGTATTTCTCACACATACATACACACCCCCAAATGAGCAAACAAAGCCCTGGGACATTGGCTCAGAGCCTGGGAACTTTGGGGGGGATCTAGAACTCCCATAATTCTGGGAGTTACAGTCCAAACATTTTCCAAACTTTGGTCATCCAGATGTTTTGGACTTCAGCTCCAGAAATTCCTGACAGTTGGTCAAGGTACCTATGGCTTCTGCAAGTTGAAGTTCAAAAACTTGGAGGACCAAAATTTGGGAATTGCTGATCTAGTACAACCTCCAACCATGCAGGAATACACAACTAAAGCATTCCTGAAAGATGTTGGGCCTGATTCTGTCACAATCCATGTCAAGGCATGCACAAGGAAATGCGCCTTAGTGCAGGGTATCGAGATTCAGGGTAAAATCCATCTTTTCTGAAAAAAACGGGTTCCACAGAATATGAACTTGTCCCCGATCATGATCGGGGCAAATTCAGGGAGGGATTAAGGTCAGAGGGTGGGCAGAGGTCAGAGCATCCCCTCCCCTCATAGGAAGGAGGAGGAGGCGAGAAGAGCCAAAGAAAAAGGAGAATCTGACAGGAGGCAAAGGGTGACAGAGGCTAAAAGGGAAATCTGGTGACTGACGGGGGCTGCAAAGTGCTGTCAGAGGGAGGCTGGGGGGAAACGGGAAAATGAGGGAGGAGGAGGAGCCTGGATGCAAAAAGGGGAAATTTGACGGAGGCTTGAGTGATAGAGGCTAAAGGGAAATCTGGGTGACTGAACAGCCGGGGGGGGGTGCAAAGGGGGGGCAAAGGGCTGTCAGAGGGAGGGCGGGGGAGAACTGGAGAAAGTGATGGGGAAGGAGGAGGAGGAAGGAGTCAGGGGAAGAAGGGAGCCATGGAGGGCATTCTATAACGGAGGAGGAGGAGGAGGAGGAGGAGGAGGATGAAGGAGCCAGGGCAGCTCAGGGGGAGGGGAGGGTCGAAAGGAAAGAGGAGGAGGAGGATTGCCAAGGGAAATTCGGCTGCGGGGCCAAGCTGGAGGGGGGATGTAGGGAAATCAGGTTGTAGAAGGAACCTCTCTTTTTATTTTTGACAAGTCTATGCACATGATTTTCTGGGTGACATAGAATGTGTGTGTGCTTGCTTGTGCTACTTTCATTTCCTCTTGTTGCTGGAACTTAAGAGCCATTATTATTATTATTATTATTATTATTATTATTAGTGTTATATGCGGGTGCTACAGTCAGAATTTCTGCGCTGCATTCCCTTTTATTCCCAATTGATTCCATGGGTCAGTTGGAACTGACAGGTCACTCAGCCTCAGTGGAAGGCAATGGCAAACCTCCTCTGAATAGAATGTAAGCAGGAGGAAAGGGTCAGGCCAGGTCAGAGGCAGGGCATGAATGGAGCTCTCATCAGGCTCCTTCCCCCCCCCCTTTTTATATTTTTTAAAATTATTTTTGACAAAATATGTGCATGTTTTTTTCTTGAGGCAGATATATAGATGGATAATGTGGCTAGCAGCAGCTTGTTCCCTTTCTCTTTCATTTGCTGGCTTCCAGCAAGGGGGAAATGTTACAAAGGGCAACTTTTTTTCCTTTGCGAATGAATGCTACAATTCAAATGTTACATTTGTTGCTCTTGCCAATTTGGCAAATTGGCAAATTGATACATGCTTTTGCTACTGTCTCTAAGGAATTCAGGGGTAGCCCTGAATTGCTTTTGAAAGCAAAAAAGAATACATGGCAATCGCATCCTTTTCTGGCATTTCCGAGGTGAGGAATTTATTATTATTATTATTATTATTATTATTATTATTATTATTATTACATGTGTAAGAGGCATTCTGGGGTGGCAGGATGGTGGGTCATGTTGGAAGAGGGATCACAGAAGTTTTGAAAACTGCACCTTCTCAAATGAGATGTAAGGGAATCCTATGGCACACGCTTTCATGGACTCCAGTCCACTTCATCAGATGCATGGAGTGAATCCTCTGTGCACAAACATATATAACTTGGGTAGAACTGAGGAAGACAAAAGTTAACAAAATAGGAATATCTGCAATAAAACGGGAGGAGTATAAATTATAACAGAAATGCAAAACATGGATACGGTGATGGAGTGAAAAGGTCCATTTCAATGATGTTTGTAAAGAGTTGTTTAAATGACAAAGACTGGGAGATAGGTTTTTAATAAGCCAAGCTAAGCCGATAAATACAGCAATAGTGAAGGATGTTCTTAGTCTTGTGCATTGATATCAGTGTGTGTGTGTGGCTTGCCTTCAAGCCATCTCTGACTTGTGACAACCCTAAGGTGAACCTATCGCAGGGTTTTCTTGGCAGGTTTCTTCAGTGGGGGTTTGCCATTGCCATCCTCTGAGGCTGAGACACTGTCACTTGCCCAAGGTCACCAAATGGGTTTTCATGGGCCAGCAGGGATTCGAACTCTGGTCTCCAGAGTCAAAGTCCAATGCACAAACCACTACACCACACTGGCTCCAGGAACAAAAAAGTATTGCAACCCTTTAACAACTCTTGATGATATTCATTGAGACTAAACTTTTCACTCCATCGTCATATCTGCATGCTTGCATCTCCGTCACAATGTGTATTCCCTCCCATTCTACCCAGGGATATACCGGTATATGTCTGTCCACAGAGGCTTCGCTCCATACATCTGATGAAGTGAGCTGGAGTACATGAGAGCTTATGCTAGAAATCTATTTTTCTCCACTAGCCTCAAAAGTGCTACAGGATTCTAACATCTCTTATGAAAGGAGCCATGGGATGTGTCCACAGTGCAGAAATAAAGCAGTTTGACACCACTACCATGACTCCATCCTGTGTAATCTTGGGAGTTGTAGATTGATGGGGTATTCAGCTTGGTCAATCAGAGAGCTCTAATGCCTCACCAAACTACAAATCCCAGGATTCTGTTCATTAGAGTAATGGCAGTTTAAGTGGTGTCAAACTGCTTTATTTCTGCAATGCTCTTATAGAGCCACTCATACTTTTTTCCTGATTGATGAAGGGGCTTCATACAGCCAGTCTTAGGGAAGCACATGAAAAGCCCATTGCAAGGAGCTCAAATTTCCAGCTTTAGTGGATGGAGCTAATAGCTGTCTACTATGTTTGGGGAGTTCCATTTCAATAAGGAAGGGAGTCCAGCAATGTAAAGGTATCTCTATTCTATTTCTCACTTTTGTGACTATCATGTAAAATGGTACTCATGTTAGCATAGCATGTAAATAAATTAATGCGGTGCGAGACACTTTTACCTTCATTTCTTTATGAGCAGTTGGCCCTATTGGCACATTCTTAGTTATAGTTCAGTGGTGCTTCTCATAGTGTGTCTACACTGTAGAAAAAATACAGTTTGACACCACTTTAACTGCCACGGCTCCATCTTACAGAATACTGGGATTTGTAGTTTTCTGAGGCACCAGAACTCATTGGCAGAGAAAGAGAAGGCCCTTGTAAAACTGCAAATACCAGACTTCCATAAGGTGGAACTACAGTACTTAAAGTGGTATCAAACTGTACTATTTCTACAATGTAGATGCACCCTCAGTTTCCTATTTCTCAACAACTGGCCTTACTAGTTCTTTTTTTATTATTTTGTGCCCTCTAAATTATAAAGAGAAAAAGCCAGGATCCTGCATTATGCTTGTATAATATACATTGGCGCATGTGTAGTTAATTGGTGGCTGCACTAATGAACTTTTCTTTTGCCTTCCAACATTGTGCAACCTATTACATAACTGCCAGGATTCTTGCTTATTTTCCTATAGTGCAGGGCAATGCACTGCAGCTGTTATTCAAGTTCCAGGGAATTGTATGCTACCTTGAAGACACTATCCATAAATGTGCAATTGCTCATGAAATTGTTACTTGTGGAACTCTCCTTATGCAACCAGGAATCTAATATGTCTGTTATACAATGGTCAAAAAAGTGCAACTGCACAACTTACAGGTGTATGACGCCAAAAGGATTCTGTCTGATATGCTTTAATAGTCCCAAGACGTATAGTGTGCATTAGCTTTTATTGTGTCCAGAACTTGTTGGACAGAACCAGCCTCTTGGAAATAAGTGATTGGTCACTTACGTCGAGTGCTACAAACGATTTCTTGTTCTATTTGTAGTTTAGTGCACACACAGATAGACTTGACTATCTAGATTTACATAGATATCCAGCTTGCTCATCATAATATTCACAGGCACATATATATTCCTCCCTTGTAAAACTATCAAGCACATTTCCAGGTTGCAATGTTCAAACAGAAATTTAACAGAAACACCATTTCTCTTGTAAAACGCACCCTGATGATTTATGGACTCCTGTTTTTACATGCAACCCATTCAACAAGAATTAGGCCACTGAGCTGGAGAGCAGATTGCCTGATTCCAATGTACAATGCCTAGTCTTTCCACTTCTCACCTGAAACAATACTGAAATGGTTTCCGTGAGCTAGCAAAAGAAAACTTTTGCATAGTTTAGCTGCAACCAAGCATGCAAAAATAAATATTCCTTTGACACTTCAAGTAGTAAAAGGCTGGCGTTTTAAGAGAAGAAAATGAAAAAAGTAAGCTTTTGCAAAATTTACACTTTAAAAAGACGTAAAGCAATCAATTTTTGTTGTGATTCTGATCTGTTTCCTTTAAGGGTAAAAAATACATCTTAAGAGAAAATTAAGGCTGTCGTAGCAATGTATTATTTTAATCATGTGGACAGATTCTTATCTCCCTGTTTTTAAACTTCGAACAGTTTCTTATATGAGTTTTATTTTAATTTTTATGTATTTTTTAAACCATTGATCTGCTGGTCTTTTACCATAATAAAGTTTATCTATCTATCAAAAATTAGGGCTGTCAATGAAAATATATCCGCATGTCATATTTTTCCATTACTTCTTTGTAATGGGCATTAAAATTGGTATGTCCTCATCTTGAGTACTTTCCCATCTCCTGCAGCTATAGCCACTGATGTGAAGGTGGAGTGGGACTGGAGAATATACAATAAAGGAAACCTGCCAGAGTCTTAAGATCCTCAGGGGAGGGCTTTTTTAAAGAGCTTTATGGCATTACAAAATGAATCCAATACGGGTGACAAAGAAGTATCTTTCTGTTTGCTTCTCTGCATGATGTAGCACTTTCATTCTCTGTAGGTCATAAAAGCATGGGAGAAGGCCATAAAATTGTCCCTTTTGCCAAGGGTTTTTCCAGCATGACAAAAGGGACAGTTTTACGATGGGAAGAGAACAAAAATGCTTCGACATCATGCAGAGAAGCAAGTAGAAAAACATTTCTTTGTTGCTGCATATTTTGTAATGCAAAGGCTCTCATTGCAACCAGCTTCACAGGCCCATTTGGTGAGAACATGAGAGACAGCCCACTTGGTAGCTATTCCCAGACTATTTATTTATTTATTTATTTATATGTCATCTTTCTCCTAGATTGGACACCAATGTGGCTTACAGAAGGGAATCAAAAATCTGTAAATACAAATTTAAAAACAATTAAAATAAATCACAATTAAAACAATATAAAATTATTTTAAAGCATATAAATGTTAACTAAATAAATGCCACCATCACCCCAATTAAAAAGACTCCCTGGCACAGTTACATATTCAAAGCCTGCTTAAACAACAAGGTATTTTCCTACCAGTAAAAGGAAAGCAGATAAGGGGACAAGGAATGAAGTTCCACAGGGTGGGAGCAGCCATTGAGAGCCTTGTGTCCTCACCAAACTAGTCTGTTATGGTGGCAGGATTGAGAGAAAGCCTTCCTCTGAAGATCTTAAGAGTTCTTGCAGGTTCATATGGGGAGACAATGTGATTGCTTTGCTCTCCTTTCCCTGCAAGAAAATGTTTCTCTTTGAACAGGTATTCAATGCTTAATTGGTTGTGGGGTCCTTGATGGGGTCTGTGTGCTACAGTTTTAACTTAAAATTTTAATGCTGTGTTCATGTGATAACTTACTTTATTGTGTTTAACTTTTTCATTATCCTATTTTTAGTGTTATCTTTTCATAAGCTATCTTGTATCCCATGCAGGGAGAAGACAACAGTAAAATAATACAAAATGTTACTATTCTGTTTAAATATTTGAAGGGATGTCATATTGAGGAGCGAGAAAGGTTGTTTTCTGCTGCTCCAGAAAACAGGACCCAGAACAATGGATGCAAGCTGCAGGAAAAGAGATTCCACCTCAACGTTATGAGGAACTTCCTGACAGTGAGGGCTGTTCGACAGTGGAACAAACTCCCTCAGAGTGCTGTGGAGTCTCCTTCCTTGGAAGTCTTTAAACAGAGGCTTCATGGCCATTTTTCAAGGATGCTTTGATTGAGAGTTCCTGCATGGCAGGGGGTTGTACTGGATGGCCTTTGTGGTCTCTTCCAACTCTACAATTTTATGATTCTATGATTCTATTCATTATAAATAGAAACCCTTGATCTAAGTCTGTCATTTTTCATTGCCCACTTCATTTGCTAGCCTGATAGAGAGAGACCTAATCAATGGAAGGAGAAAGGAACTGCACCTCCTGAACTCACCAGCACTATCTAATTTGCAGACATTTGCAGATGTAATTAGGATTGACAGGTGAAACACAGGCAGGGCTCTTCTACCTTTAATGATTGTGTAGAAGAGGACATTTCAACATCAAAAGCAACATCCACTGAAATGCCCTCTTCTATAGTCCTGTTGTCTATTTTATTTGGCAATACTAGATGGAATGCATGTATAGTGCATATACTATGAGAGATCTGGAAACCGGCATGAACTTTTCTGCCATAATTGTCCACTTTTACGAGGGACAAAGTGTAGGACATAATCGAGACCAAACTGTAGGACAACTGTAGGCCATTTAAGGTCCACCATTTTTCTTCAATGTCCTACATTTTGGGCTGAGTTTTGCCCTGCAGTTGTCCTACAGTTTGGTCTCAAATTTGTTCCACATTTTGTCCCTGGTAAAAGTGGACAATTATGGCAACCCATGTCTTTGACCAACAAGAGCCAGGGCCAGTAAATGTGTACTGTGGGTAGATGGGGAGGGGGGGAATTCCAGGTTTAGTCAGCTTACAGGAGATTCACTGAATCCAGGGAAACTCAAGGTGGCATAGATGAATCACTACATCTCTACTTTACCCTGATAGTAATCCAGGTCTGCTCAGACTGACTGCCCAAGGTTGCCCTGGGCAATTTCAACACACTAAACCACTTGCAAAATACAAGGAAAGATTTAAAACTTTGACAGTACAAGGCCAACACGCTGAAACTACAAAACCAAATATAAAAGCCCAGGTGACTTTAAAAAATACAACATTTATGCCGCAAAATTCAATGTGATAAATAATACAGTAAAAAATTCAATATAGTAGAAAATAGGAACCTGCCAAGTAATAAAGCAAGAGTTAAAATTGGCCACTTGTAGTTAGAATTAAAATATTAAAAAAACAACCATCATCCAGGCAGACTGTTAATATCTCAAAATAACATTTTGTTGAAAAATTCACACAGAACTAAATCTATGAGCTGACCGTTTTATGACATCGGCACCAAGTTATAAACCATGGCCCTGCATTTCAGATACTTGCTATATACATCTACTGTGTTTTTATTGCGTGCACTTGTTTGTCAACAAGAAGGGTTCGCATAAATTCAAAACCAATATTCCACTTCATATGAAAAGGTTTTCTGTTTCAGGCTATATTTGGGTACTAAGGAACTCTGGTTTTTAATCTGCCTTGATGAGACTTTTCAAAGTCTAAGTATTGACCAACCGAGGGAAATAAAATATGACCACTATTTCCTATCATTTACTTAGCTACATAACCATATTAGTTACATAGCTAAGTAGTGAATTATATATATTAGAGCAGCACAAGGGAGTTGAATACATTCAGTTAAAAACATAAAAATGAAATGTACATATGTTTGAAACATAAAATGGATATAAAAATATTAAAGACATTAAAATAGTATGTAGACTAACCTAACCACCCTGTTTATAGAGCCATATCCATTAGATCAGATCTGTGACACTGGTCATTGTAGCTAAGTAGTGTCTTCTGACACAACCAAACCCTTCCCCATTTACCGAACAGCAGCTGTTGTGAGCAAAAGGGATCTGTTTCCTTATCAATCATTCACATCCCTCCTGTGAGCAATCCCCATTGTGACAAATAGAAACAGGCTTCCTTTTGCAATTCCCACTCATACCAGGAAAAGGGGGTGAAAACATAAGTCAGCTGCTTTGAGACTGACAGAATAATAGACCTCATAGTGGCTTCAATCCAGTAAATGGACATTGGGGGGTTTTCATGCTCCCTACGTATTCCCTAAACTAGTGAACACACAGGGATCACAAATACTAACCAGTCACAAATGCAGAAAACATATCCAGAGGTAGCCATGTTGATCATATAGCAAAGTACTATATCATCCAAAATCCACAAAACAGCGGTACTTTAATGGGCCAACCAAAAAGCACAGTATACATGTTGCAAGCTTTCGAAGCTCCACTGACTTTTTCATCAGTCAATGTATTTGTATTAAAAATAATACAAGAGAAATGAGGGAGGGAACGGTGATGATGTTAGTCTTAGGCCTTCATTTTACTGGGAGATTCTTAAAGCCCAGGAAATAAATTTTAAATTCCATTAGCAAGACAAAAAGGCACTGGCATTGAGATCCTTTTTGTCTCAAATCCTTTCTGAGGCTATAAGCCCCTTTGTTAGGAAAAGATTACTCTTCCTGGACTTTAAGTATCTCCCAATACCCAAATGTCCAGAGCTAGGAGGAGGCTTCATGAATACCCTTCCATGCCATCTGAACTGAGGAAAACAATCACAACATCTTGACAAAATGCAGGCCTATGACTAGCATTGTCACATTTTTTACTTTCTTTCCTCTGTATGATTTTTAACACCTATGCCTGATGGAAAAGCCAGTGGAGCTTCGAAAGCTTGCAACATGCATATTGTGCATTATGGTTGGCCCAAAAAAAGTATCACTGTTTTGTAGATTTTGGATGATATGGTACAGTCACAAATATGTAATGCTAGATCATGTATTCAAAACGAATACATGAATTCATAAGCGAATTCTGGCTTATGTTGGCACAAGCTGGATTACCATGTGTTCCATAACCAGACCACTGAGAAGTCCCAGTTACATTCCAAGCTTCAGAAAAGCTCTCCCTGGTACATGGATGGGAATCTAGGGGATGTGGTGTATCACATAGATACTATGGTTTGAAACTTCAAATGCTTATATAGATCAACAACCATCCCTTTGATTTGAGCTTGAAAACAACCTGGGATCAGCATCAGTGAGACAAGGTGAGTGTAATAGGTGAAAACTGCCTAACTCTGATTAAAGCTCTTGTTGCAATGTTTTGCGCCAGCTGTAATTCTGGACCATGTTCAAAGGTAATCCCAGATACAATTTTTATTAAAGCCATCCAAATTACTAGTTCCCACGTAAAGCCCAATTCTGGAAACAACAGCTGGCAATATTCATTAGTGCAATACAAATGATAACTGAATTAAAATACACACATGAAATTAAGACATTTCCAGGTACTGTGTACTTTCTAAGGCTCAGGGCATGTTTACAAGAAAGGACAAAAGGACAAAGATTCCGTTACTGATAGAAGAGTCATGCTGGCATTTTATGTAAATAACAGTTCTTCAGTAAAATGTTTCTCTGATTACCACAGATCTGGAAGGACTTGGTTTCTATTTAATTGTTAATTCTCAAAAGATACGTCATAATAATAATGTGCTTTACAATGGGGAATGGAGAGGGAGAAAAAGAGTTGGTTTTCTTAATTTATTTCTTCAGGAATTTGGGAAAAATTGAGAATAAGAGCAACAATGTTTTTCTTACATCTTAATTATTCATCAACTAATCTTCTATTCAGACATAACTAAAACGTATTCACATTTCAAGTTGCTGCTTCATTTCTGAGTTGGAGGAAATGGTTTTCTTGCATTCTGAACATAAATAGACAGCTGAAGAAATAATATTGACGATAACAAGTAACATGCAGTGGAAAGTTTGTGCTGAATAGCTGCCACTCTTCGTGTTGACAAACAGTATACAGCATTAGTTTTTTGTGGGTTTTTCAGGCTCCAAGGCTGTGTTCTAGAAGAGTTTCTTCCTGACATTTCACCAGCAACTGTGGCTAGCATATTCACAGGTTGCTGACATGGAAGAGAGTGGAGTATATATACTGCTGGTTGAGAGGATGTGATTTACATGTTAATCTGTGTATTGTTTTGTTGTTGAATGGCAAGGCCTCGGGATGTCTATTTAATTAATGATCCATTGTCTGCTGGGAAACCCACCTCACCCTGAGTGGATTTCACTTGCGTGGGCTGAGTCTTAATTTGGTGTTTTTCAGGACTGGTAGCCAAATTTAGTTTACTGTAAGGATTTCTTCTTTCCTGTTGAAGTTGCTGAGTGCAGCATTTGCTGGATTTTCTTGGTTGGTTTGTAGATTATTTGGAGGTTGTGTTTCTTCTCTAGTTTCTCTATTCTATATGTGACTCTTTTGATGTATGGTAAAAAATATCTTCCCTTTGGGTGGTTGTTTGTCTTCACTCCTGTGGACACTGCAGACTAAGTCAGCCAGAAAAATCAGCAGTAGAAGAACATGTTATAAACCAACCTGGGCATAAAATGTTAATTGAGAACACTGAAATTCTGGACCATGCCAACAACTATCAGGTCAGAATGCACAGGGAAGCTACTGTAATCCACAAACACCTAGACAACTTCAACAGGAAAGAAGAAACCCTTAAAGTAAACAAAGTTTGGCTACCAATCCTGAAAAACACCAAAACCAAGACCCAGCAAGTACAAATGAAAACCACCCAGCTCAGGGGTTTTCCCAGAAGACAATGGATCAATAATTAAATAGACACCCTGAGGCCTTGCCATTCAACACAGACCAACACAAAGATTAACATGTAAATCACTTCCTCTCAACCAAGGGTCACACAGTATATATACCCCACTCACTTCCATGCCAGCATTCTCTGAAGATGCTAGCCACAGATGCTGGGTGAACGTCAGGGATAAACTCTTTCAGAACACGGCCCCGTAGCCTGGATTTATGTCTTCATAAATGGACTTATGCCTATGAGAATTAATATTGAAATTAGACACTTCTATAACATCCATATCCTGTAAGAAGCTGCTGTCACATTACTGGAACTCATCTTTACTGCAGAAATAATCCATTTTGACATCACTTTTAACTGCCATGGCTCAATGCTACGAAATTCTGGGAACTGTAGTTTTGTAAGACATTTAGCTTTCTCTGTCAGAGAGTTCTGGTGCCACAACAAACTACAATTCACAGAATTTCATAACATTGAGCCATGACAGTTAAAGTGGTGTCAAACTGGATTATTTCTGCAATGCAGATGCAGCCCCAGTAATATAACAGCACCTTCTTACTGGATATGGATGTTATAGAAGCGTCCAATTCCAATATTTATTCCCACAGGCGTAAGTCCAGTTATGAAGACATAAGTTCCCCCATAGGCTGCCTTTTTCTGCATACAAAAAACCCCACATGCAAATTTTGCACAGAATAAGTCCCAAACTGCAAAAAGTCTCATCAGTCCAGAATTACCTTCACTAGGGACTTGCACTAATCTCTTCTTCCATTGGTCTTCATTCCAATTACATTCAGTCCCACCCATTTTGTGTAGTCCCCACAATCTTAGCCCCACCCACTGCTGGAATATACCCCTGAGAGCATTCCTAAATTGAAATATGGTTCTGGACAAAACAAGATTCCCCAGGCCCCATCCCTGAATTACACTCAGCTTTTGAATCTAGAATTCAACCATGTAGGTGTGTTCAGAATATGAATATAGCAAAGTCACCTATTACTCCCCCTGACTGCAGTACAATCTGGAGTCTGAAGTTCGAAACTAGACATTCCCATGCTATTAATAATACCTTTCATAAGGAGCCATCCTGGCTCAGACACAAGTGTTATCAAACTGTCCCTTGTTAAATATATTCCAGACTCTTTAAGGAATGAGTTAAGTATTTGTCTCGTATGCAGCATCCTCAACCCAGCTCAATGACTCAGTGGAATATTTTGAACCTCAGACCTGGAGGCAAAGTCACTGGACACTGAAGCACAGTTCATTGAATGCCCACAGGCCTGGCCCAAGACTTCATACTAGTGGAGTGGAATAGTTAATGGTACCCTATAAATACCCATAAATCATGCTGTATAGTAACTAACTGAACAAATTAGTTTGACACCTAAGGTAGAAAACCAAACCAGCACTTCTCACTGGGGATAAGAATGCAATAATGGCATTAAAAACTACAAATTTTCAGGACATTCATAGAATCGTAGAGTTGGAGGAGATCACAAGAGCCAACCAGTCCAACCCTCTGCCATGAAGGAATACAGAATCAAACCACTCCCAACAGATGGTCATCCAGTCTCTGTATAAAAACCTCCAAAGAAGGAGACTCTACTACACTTTGGGGCAGCAGATTCCACTGTTGAACAGCTCTTACCATCAGAAAATTCTTCCTAATATTTAAGGAAATTTGAATCCATTCTTTCCTGTGGAAAGTTTCCTAGTCTCTGGAAAAGTAGAAAATAAGCTTGCTCCTTTCTCAATATGACAGCCATTCAAATATTTAAACATGGCTACCATGTCACCCCTTAACTTTCTCTTTTCCAGGCTAAACATACCCAACTCAACTTCCTAAACCATTCCTCATAGGGCATAGTTGGTTACCCTCCTCTGGACACACTATGGTTTATCCACATCCTTCCTGAATTTTGGTGCCCAAAACTGGACACAATATTTCAAGTGAGGTCTGACCAAGGCATAATAGATTTTTACAATTACTTCCCTTGATCTAGACCAGGGGTAGGCAACCTGCGGCCCGCGAGCCAGATGCGGCCCGGCGAGGCCTTGGGAACGGCCCCAGCCCAGTCCTGCCGCCGATTGCCGCCTGGGCCTTTGGCCTCTCGCGCGCAGGGGCAAGGGGGGCAATTGTCTATAGATGCCTCAGAAACATGCAATTATATTAACATTTTTTTAAAAATCAGCAATTTTTTTTGCGTGTCCTCCACTTTTTTAAAAAAAGTGTCCACCATTTGAAAATGTTGTCCTACATTTGTCCCAGTTTATTTATTTATGTAATTTTTTAAAAATTATTTAATTATTTATTTTTTGGCTTCGGCCCCCCAGTTGTCTGAGGGACAGCAACCCGGCCCCGGCTCAAAAAGGTTGCCTACCCCTGATCTAGACCCTATTGATGCAGCCTAGTATTGCACTGGCCTTTTTAGCTGCCACATCACACTGTTGGCTCAAATTCAACTTGGTCTAGTAAGATGTCTAGATCCCTGGGTCACACAGTGTGTGTGTGTGTGTGTGTGTGTGTGTGTATACACACACACACACACACACACATACACCAACTCTCTTCCAGGTCAGCATTCTCTGAAGATGCCAGCCACAGATGCTGACAAAAAATCAGGAATAAACTCTTATAGAACATGGCCACATAGCCTGAAAAACCCACAAAAAACTTCCTAATTTTGTTTCATCTCCAGATTTGATAAGCATGGCTTCATGATTATATTTTTAAAAAAAACAGTTACCTGAAGCAGCTTGCTTACTTTGCCCAATAGTAGAGCTAGCCCAAAATGTTGCCTTATTTGAAAGATTATTCCTCTGTCTGTTTCTAAATCTGATGGCTCTTAATTGGTTGCAGCAAAGCAGAGGACATCATAGAGAAATCAGTGCCAAAATCAATTCCTTATCAAGAAAGGCAGTATCTTGGATGCAAAGCTCCTCATCCAAAAATGGAAGTTCTTCAGTTCCTCTACAAGGCAGTCACCAATCCCTCCCCATAAAACCCATCATATCCCCCCAAAATTGAGCTGTGCTTCAGCTAATTGGTTTGAGCGTATGAAACTTAGTGTGGGTGAATTTAAAACCCTGAAGACATGATACAGGATCATATAACTGAGATAAAATTACATTGAACTAAATGAAGCTTAGGTCTAGATGTCTCGATCTTTAGATTAAATTTTTTCAAGGCACATTAAATATATACATGGATGTGTAAATCACTATTTCAGTGCTCTTAAATTCTTCACATAAATCAGAAGGCCAACCATATCCATTAAAGCCAAATCACTCTGCATTTTAAAAGCAAAAGGAAAAGCTCTACTGTAAAATTCTTGTGAAGGAATCATCTGAAGAGCAGTTGGTAGAAGTTCTTTCTATGAGAGGGAAAGGGGTATTATTTTTCTAATTAAGATTTGGGTTTTGGTCCTGCAAAGTCACCAAATTAGCTAAGACCCATCCACAGTGCAATTGCAGCAGCTTCCCTTCTGCCCTTTTTTTCGTGCCAGTGTCCTATATTCTGTGTAGCCTATAAGGGAATGTATCAAGGAGTCACTGGTCATCCTTGTTTACAGCAAGTGTGGGTATCGTGCAATGCTTTAGGTATTGCCAGTCTGTAACTCCCAGCAGACCTAGGCAGCATAGCTAATGGTGAGTGAGTAAGTAAGTAAGTAAGAGTTTATTTATATACCACCTTTATAAGACCAAGGCGGTTTCCAACATACATACAACAATACAGCAATATAAAAACATCAAAACATAGCATTAAAAACCTTTTACAATAAAACAATAAGCACCACAATTCGTGCCAGCTTGACATGCTGATGAAGGAGGCGAGGAGAGAATACTTTAGGGGTCAGAGAGTCAGGGGTAAGCTTGCTCGAACAAGAATGTTTTTAACCCCTTCCTAAACTGGGTAAGGGAGGCAGCTGAGCGGAGCTCAAAGGGCAGCGCATTCCAGAGGCTGGGGACCGAGATGGAGAAGGCCAACAGAGACAGTCCCAATCAATACACTGGCACTTTTTCAGCTACTTTTAAAATGCTCCAGTTTTTCCTCCTCCCATCCCCCCCCCCTTGTCCTTTGCTCACTTCATTTACTGCAAATTTAGTTCAAATTGCCAAAGTAGTTTGCCCTCAAGTAACTCAGCAGAGGAGGGTGCAGGGACAGAGGGGAGAGGAGGGAGGACAGCATGTTGTTGTTGTTTGTACTTATATCTCACGTTTCTCCCAAAAATAAGATTCATCTTTCCCTTCCCAGTAGATTCAGGAAAAAGCAAACTGCTGCCACCTCTCCTAGCTTGTGTGTTCTTCCTCATTAATAACTTATGACATCTTAACCACACTCTGATGTTGTTTAGCCTTACATGTCCTATTTTCATCAGTGAAATGTTGGAGATTATGGGAATACCGGAAGACAATATCTGAAGATCCACACACTTCCCACTTCTGGTCTAAAATTAAAGGCTCCCATTCTGATCAATGATGGGGATAGTGTCCCTCCCTGGCTGCAGTTCTCTAGACAGAGGGAAGATTGATAAAGGTCAGAACAGGTAAACAGCTCCCGGCATCTAGGAAATTTGGTTAGGATCTTTCCTCCCATGCAAATCAAGATAGAGCTTTTATTGTATTTATTTATTTTTAAATTACAATTAAACACAAATTTTATACACCTAGCTAATACACACACACACACACCAATAATAATAACAAAGCCCAGCTTACCTATACAAAGATTAAATGTACAAGACAAACTTACGCTAGTGATAGAATCCAAAGGTATAGCCATGTTAGACTGTAGGATCAGTATGTAGAGAGGTCTTGTAGTATCTTTGAGACTAACTGAAAGAAAGAAGTTGGCAGCATGCACTTTTGTAGACTTCCAGATGTCTAAATGCATCTGAGGAAGCAGACTTAAGCTTATGAAAGCTCATGCTGCCACTTTCTTTCTTTTAATTAGTCTCAAAGGTGATACAAGATTTCTCTGCATATATGCACTAGTGAATTCACACACACCCAAAGATGGATATATACCACTATTACTATACTTCTTTATATGTAATAATATATTTATGCTTCTACAACATAACACTCTGTTTATTTTACAAAACCTAAAACTGACTCATGTTCCCCAATTAGACTGTGTGTGTGAGTGTGTGTATACACATATACATACATATACTGTGTGTGTATGTATGTATATGTGTGTGTGTGTGTGTGTGTGTGTGTGTGTGTGTGTGTGTGTGTGTGTGTATATATATATATATATATATATATATCTCAATATATTATTCTCACTGCCATAACCATATATTGTAATGTCTTTTCATATTACTTCTCCATCTGGTTGGCCAGCATTCTAAGTAAAAAAAGTGTCTTGTCCTTTAAAATGTCCTCTAATTTTATATAAATTAGAATCTAATAATTCTGTGCTTTATCGCAGGTCCATCACATATGAAAAAAGACCCTAGCTTCTGTTTACATTTGCAACATGTATTTAAACTTGTCATATACATTTTTTATTAATTATCTGGTATTAAATACCATGTGTACATCATTTCATAAAAAATTCTCCCCTAAATCATAACTCATGGTAAATTCTAAACTCTTTGGCTACATTGTCCCCTATTGCTCCATTGGAATTGGGGAACTGAAATTTTGAACCCATTTCACCATACAATCCATCACCTGTTCCCCTTCCATTTCAAATGTCATATACATTTTGGCAATCAAATATCCATCGTCTGTACACAGTTGAATATCACACTGAGATTTGGACATTTTTTAAAATCCATTTTAAACCTTTTACTTCATTGTCTATATAAGCAAAGCAGTTTAACACATGACCTTCAGAGTATAATTCTTCCCTTGATTTCAATCAGCACTGGTTATTTTCTACTCCCAACAAGTCTTTATATATCAGTTCTTTGTGAATGTGTGTGTGTGTAACCAGGGACGAAGCCAGGATTTTAGGAAGGGGGGGGGGTCCAGATAATGGTGGCACTTAATGGGGCTTGGGCATGGCGGCGCAGCAGCACACACCATTCAATTTTCTAATGGAAGGGGGGGTCAGAACCCCAAGAACCCCCCCCCGGCTACGTCCCTGGTGTAACTCTTTTAAAAAAGCTTCTCTAGGACAGCACCAGAGAAGTGACCTTGAATAGAACCTGGTTTTATATTTACTTCAAATCTTCAATAAAGATACCGTAGTCTCACATAGTGATTGCTAAATCTGGAATCTATCTTAGGTTTTTCATAAACTTTTTACTATTCAGCTTTTAATTGGGAGTCCTGTGTTTCTATTTTATTATGTTTTAAATGTGTTTTCTAAAACTGCTTTTAACTTGTATTTTTAATTTGAGGGTTTTTTTTAAAATAGAAGTTCAGTTTAATTGTGCTTGAATTTTTGTTTGAGTGTGTGCAGTGCAAGTGCCTTCAAGTCACTTGTTGACTTATGAATTTCATTGGGTTTTCTTAGGCAAGGAATACTCAGAGGTGGTTTTGTCAGTTCCTTCCTCTGAAATATAGCCTATGGCACTTGGTGTTGGTTGGTGGTCACCCATCTAAGTGCTAACCAGACCTGACTCTACTTAGCTTCCAAGAAGAAATGGGATGTGGTGCCTGTGGCAAAACTGCTCCATCTGAAATGAGGGGGGAACTCACATATTGTAATCATCATCATCATCATAGTTTGTGGAATTCATGATGCTTCTTCTGTTTATTTCAAGTGTGAGTGATGTCTTGTTTATCTCTGAATTTGTGCAAAGTTCCTAAGTAGGATCTTTTCCAAAAGAAGGAGGTGAAAGTGACAGGTTGAAGAACCAAGCCAGGCCCCAATGATGGAGACCTCCGTTTTCTTTGTGGGAGGACACTGCATGGTTTATAAATACTGCTCTGGAGTATTTTATTTAAAAAATAGAAGAGGCAGAACAAAATCACAAAAAATTGTTGGAAAGCAAAGCAGTGGACAGAGATGTAAAATATCCAGAAATTATGAATCCATGGGGGGGGGGGGTTTTTTTTTGGGGGGGTGGAAGGAGGAAATTTTCAGAGAAATGGGGGAAATATTAGCATCCTCTACAGATTGAAAACCATTTCATTACTGTAGGAACATGAATCATATTATACACATAATATGGTACAATTATACCATTTTATTTGACATAAAGTGATCATGCTTGATATGTCAAGTCAAATAAGAACTGTAAACTGAATTTAAACTATTTTTTGTTGCAAATAGAGCAACAAAGTTAGAACTGTAAGGAACCTTTTTGTTTTGACTCTTTATTAGGAATAGGCAAAAAACAAACAATAAACAGAGAAGAAATATTTTGTGTCTGCTAGTCTTCCAGAGTGTCAGCAGACATAAACCATTCATTCCTATAAAAAGCACTGAGAAAAGAATACTGAACTTGCAATAATCAAATACTGCATGTTGTCTTACATAGAAGTCTTTCTGTTAAATGGTTTTTAGAAATGTTTTTTTGGGGAAGAAATATATCAACATCTGGGGTCCTTTCATGCTATACAATTTGTAGCACTATGATTCCACTTTAACTGTCATGGTTCCATCTTATGGAATCCTGGCATTTACAGTTTAAGCAGGAATGATTAGATTTCTCTTCCAAAGAGCTTCTAGTACTTTACCAAACTACATATCCAGGATTGCACAAAAAGTTGTCATAGCAAAACGGAAGCAGAAAGTTCTAATTATGTAATTTGAAAGGGCCCTGGTCATAAACATTTTACCCATCACTCTAAAAGGAAATTTTTGAAAATTTATCTTTTTTAGTTTTTTTAAAAAATATTTTAATGGGTTTTTACACTCGGAATTGTTCTTTTTTCTTCCTCCAACCTTCATATTTCTAGCTGTGGGGAGGGTATTAACTTTAAAAAATGGAAAATAGTAGTAGCAAAATACATCAGAGGGGTGCAGTGAGGTTCTGAAGGTACAAAATATGAGCTGTCCAGACACCAGAATTAATACTCTGTAATAAATCATGCAGAATGGAGAAAATAAGGTCTGACAAAAGCCTACCCGTGATTTCTAGAAATGATTATTTATTACTATTGTTGTTGCTAGCTGATGGAACATTAAACAATAAAGAACTCCTTAAATGCTGGGGTTAAAATACACTCCCAAGGTCCCTTTAGAATCTTTGTGTCCAGGTTTCTCACTTTGTAAAATGGAGATAATCAGATTATTATTTTTCCCCTGGCCTCTAGATATCACGTCAAGTGAAAAAAAAAAAAAACACCTCTGATAAGTGTTGGCCTTGTTATCTCCACGGTAACAGTCAGAGAAAAACAAAGTGACACACACATCCACATCAGGCCCCTCCGTAGCTTTCAATTATGTTGTTTCCTCCATGAAATGATCATTACCCATAAGGGCATTCAAATTATGAGACTGAAATGACAGCATTATTACAAAGCTCTGAAAGTCCAACTTGGTGAAAAAGAATAGTCTGGGAATTGCTTTTTGCTCCTTTGGATTTGGTGGGGTCAGGAAGAAAGAGAGCATTTTTCCTCACTTAAAGTGAAAATAGAAGTTGCCTGGCTGATCCATACTGAGATCAGAAAACAGTGCGCTAATTATGTACACCACGCTCCATTAGCAAAACTGAATGGTTTATTGTGTAAATTTCACCCGTCCTGCTTGCCCAGAGAAGTTAGCACTGCTCATACTGGAAAAAAAATATATATGAGAGCGACTGAGAGGGAGATCAAAATCACTTCCAGTATCAGAGATCTTGGATTATACTGACTACAACTCCCCAAATCCCCTAGTTAGGAAAAAAAGTAAAATTTCTCATTCTGTTTCAGAGAGCAGTATGCCTCTGTATATATCAGTTGCTGGAGAACATGTGATGGAGAGCATTATCATTGTTGTCATGATCACCATCATCATCATGATTTTTATTTCTTACCCACCTCTACCCAAGGCTCAAGGTGGGGTCCAACATAGATTAAAGCACATAAAATCATTTCAGCTGTAAAAACATTGTTAAAACACCTCCAACATAAATTAAAATATCCTAAAATAAATTCATAGTTAATAATAATAATAATAGTAATAGTAATAGTAATAGTAATAATATAAAAATGTTTTTTTTTTATCTTGCCTCTCTGTGCAATGCAACCAAGGCGGTTTGCAACATTAAAATATGCATTCCATACCCCCCAATCCCGAAGGAATCAAGGCAGATTACAGAATAGGAACAGCAATAAAATATAAATTACAATAAAAATCGGCTGAGTTGACCTGCTGGAAAAGTAGGTCTTTAGTACTCTTTTAAATTCAGACAGTATGTTTAGCTGTTGAATCTCTCCTAGCAGATCATTCCACAATCCAGGGGCATTGATCACGGTATCCTTCTGGAATGCCTGAGAGAGTTAGGTATCAGGGGCACTGTTTTGCAGTGGTTCAGGTCCTACCTCTTGGGAAGGTTCCAGATAGTGATGCTTGAGGACAGTTATTCAACCAAGAGGGAACTCAAATCAGGTGTTCCTCAAGGAGCAATTCTGTCCCCAATGCTGTTTAAAATTTACATGAAGCCGCTGGGTGAGATCATCCAGAGACATGAGGCGCAGTGTTATCAGTACGCTGATGACACCCAAATATATTTCTCTATGTCTCAGACTGTAGCAGTGACTAGGGATGGCATCTCTCCTCTCAATGAATGTCTTAAGGTCTGGATGAGGGAAAACCGACTAAAGTTGAATCCAGATAAGACGGAGGTACTTGCTATAGGAACCACAAAACCAGGTATGGAGATATTTTCACCAGTCTTAGGCGGGGTCACACTTCCCGTAAAGGACTGTGTTCATAGTTTGGGAGTGCTCCTGGACTCGTCCCTTCAGTTGACAGCTCAGATAGATGCGATGGCCAGTAGCGCTTGTTATCAGCTGCAGCTGATACGTCAACTATGACCCTACCTGGCACCGGGTGCCCTAGAAACAGTAGTACACACTCTGGTAACCTCTCGATTGGACTTCTGCAATGCGCTCTACATGGGGCTACCCTTGTACCTAACTCGGAAACTTCAGTTAATCCAAAACATGGCAGCCAGATTGATCGCCAGAAAATCAAGAGGTGACCATATAACTCCAGTTCTGAAATCTTTACACTGACTGCCAATTAGTTTCCGGGCACAGTACAAGGTGTTGGTAATCACCTTTATAGCCCTACATGGCTTAGGTCTAGCTTACTTAAAGGAACGTCTCCTTCCATACAATCCACCTTGCACATTCAGGTCCTCTGGGACAAATTTACTAAAGACTAAGAAGACCAGACTTGCTGTGGTTACTCAGATGACCTTCTCATCAGCCGCTCCTATACTTTGGAATGACCTACCAGAGGAGATCCATCATATAACATCTCTTGTGACCTTTAAAAAAGCCATCAAGACAGATCACTTCCGGGGGGGGGGCATTCCCAGACTAATACATGGGCCCTCTCCACTGTCCCACAACTGTGCCTCCTTGACTCTCCCTTAAATTGCCTCATTGCAATGGGGATTAAAATTTATGGTAATTTTTATTGCGATTTTAATAATTGATTTTTATGCTGTTGTATTTTTTTGCTGATAAAATCTTTCAGATAAGGGTCGAGCTTGACACCGGTATTACAACTGAAACTATAAGAGAGGTGTCCAGTGACTCCATAGACCATGTTAGACTGGATCATTTTGAGTTTGTAAATACCGATGAAGTGGACAAGCTTCTTGGATGTGTAAGGAGGACAACATGCCCCCTCGATCCTTGCCCATCTTGGTTGACCGCCCCAGGAGGGGGTGCAGTAACAGCATTACTTCAATCTATAATTAACACATCCCTTAGGGAAGGGAAATTTCCATCTAAGCTTAAACAAGCAGTGGTAAAACTCTCCCTATACCCCTTGATAAGATTATAGGCCGGTCTCATTATTACCATTCTTGGGCAAAGTGATCGAGAAGGCAGTTGCCTTCCAACTCCAGGCTGTCTTGGACAAAGCCGATTATCTAGACTTATTTCAAACTGGGTTCAGGGCGGGATAAGGAGTTGAGACTGCCTTGGTCGCCTTACTCGATGATCTCTGCCTGGGCATCGACAGGGGAAGTGTGACCCTGCTGGTGCTCTTGGACAGCTCAGCGGCATTTGATACCATCGACCATAGTATCCTTCTGGAATGCCTGAGGGAATTAGGCACTGGGGACACTGAGCTCCAGTGGTTCCAGTCCTACCTCTCGAGCAGATTCCAGATGGTGATGCTGGGAGACAGCTGCTCTCATAAAAGAGAGCTGACATCTGGCGTCCCTCAAGGCGCCATTCTGTCTCCCATGCTGTTTAACATTTAAATGAAGCCACTGGGAGAAACCATCCAGAGACATGGAGCGCGGTGTTATCAGTACGCTGATGACACCCAAATCCATTTCCCTGTATCTCCGACTGTTGCAGTGACCAAGGATGGCGTCTCTCCTCTAAATGCCTGTCTTGAGTCAGTAATGAGCTGGATGTGGGAAAACAAACTCAAGCTGAATCCAGAGAAAACGGAGGTGCTCGCGATAGGTACTCCTGGTCCAGGGACGGAGATTTACCAACCAATCCTGGACGGGGTCACACTTCCCCTAAAGGACAAAGTTCGCAGTTTGGGAATACTCCTGGACTCATCTCTACAGCTGTCATCTCAGGTGGAGGCGATGGCCAGGAGTGCTTGGTACCAACTTCGGTTGATACGCCAACTGTGTCCCTACCTGACCCAGAGGGACCTTGAAGCAGTAGTACACTCACTGGTAATCTCTCATCTTGATTTCTGTAACACGCTCTACATGGAGCTACCTTTGTGCCAAGTTCGGAAGCTTCAATTGATCCAAAACGCTGCAGCCAGATTGGTCACAGGAACATCAAGAATTGACCATATTACTCCAATATTAAGATCTCTTCATTGGCTGCCGATCAGCTCTTGGGTGTAAAAGTAATATTGGTTATTACCTTTAAAGCCCTACATGGCTTGGGCCCGAGTTACGTAAGGGAACGCCTCTCCCTACACAATCTCCCCCGCACTCTTAGAACATCAGGGAAGAAACTATTGAAACATATGAAAAATAGACTAATTACAACTTGCCATAAAGCATTTATAGCCACAGCCCCTAAATTATGGAACAACTTACTGGAAGAGATCCGTCTCATTACCATCTTATTAGCCTTTAAAAAGGCACTTAAGATGGATCGCTTCTGGGAGGCCTATCCACCTGACCTTTTATAGCTGATTTTATGGAACATTCCCACTCTGACTTAATAGCACGGAAAATTGACGATGATTTGGCCTTTTTAGTGATTGGTAGTAATATTGTTGTTGTTTTACTGACTATATTTTTAGATAATATTGTATTTTGCATTATATTGTGGTTTTTATTCTTTGCTGTAATCCTGCCTTCATCCGCAGGGAGAGACAGGAAATATAAATAAAAATTATTATTATTATTATTATTATTATTATTTGTGGGTTAGGGATTGTGTTATTATTTTAGTATGTTTTATTTTTGACTGTAAACCACCCTGATCCATCAGGGAGAGGCGAGCTATACATAAATATTATTATTATTATTATTATTATTATTATTATTATTATTATTATTA
>NC_056524.1:21346173-21401064 GCF_019175285.1 Sceloporus undulatus
TAATAGAAACCCCTTGATCTAAGGTCTGTCATTTGTTTCATTGCCCCACTTCAGTTTGCCTAGCCTGATAGAGAGAGACCCCTAATCAATGGAGAGAGAAAAGGAACTGCACCTCCTGAACTCACCAGCACGATCTAATTTGCAGACATTTGAGCGATGTCAATTAGGGATTGACAGGTGAAAACCAGGCAGGGCTCTTCTACCCGTAAATGAGTGGTAAGAAGAGGACATTTCACCATCAAAAGCAACAGCCACTGAACATGCCCCTCTTCGATAGTCCTGTTGTCACTTTTTATTTGGCAATACTAGATGGACATGCATGCGATGTGCACTACGACGTGAGAGAGCGTGAAACGCATGAAACTTTTCTGCCATAATTGTCCACTTTTACGAGGGACAAAAGTGGTAGAGACATAATCGAAGACCACCAACTGTAGGACCAACTGTAAGGCCATTTAAGGGTCCAACCATGTTTTTCTTCAATGTCCTACATTTTGGGGCTGTAGTTTTCGGCCCTGGACAGTTGTCCTACAGTTTGGTCTCAAATCCTTGTTCCGACATTTTGCTCCTGGTAAAAGTGGGACAAATTATGGCAAACCCATGTCTTTGTGACCCAACAAGGGCCAGGGCCAGTAAAAATGTGTACTGTGGGTAGAGGGGGAGGGGGGGAAGTCCGCAGGGGTAGTCAGCTTACAGGAGATTCACTGAATCCAGGGAAAACTCAAGGTGGCATAGATGAATCACACGACTCTCTACTTTACCTGATAGTTAATCCAGGTCTGCGCAGACTGACTGCCCAAAGGTTGCCCGGGGCAATTCTCACAACACACTAAACCACATTGCCAAAATACAAGGAAAGATTGAAAACTTTGACAGTACGAAGGGCCAACACACACGGAAACTACACAAACCAAATATAAAAGCCCAGGTGACTTTCTAAAACAATACAACATTTATGCCGCAAAATTCCAATGTGATAAAATAATCACAGTAAACAAAAAGTTCAATCATAGTAGAAAAGAGGAACCTGCACAAGTAATAAAGCACAGAGTTAAAATTGCCGCCACTTGTAGTTAGAATTAAAATATTCAAAAAACACACCATCCATCCAGGCGAGACTGTTAATATCTCCAAAATCACATGTTGTTGAAAACAATTCACACAGAACTCAAATCTATGAGCTGACCGTTTATAGACATCGGCACCACAAGTTATAAACCAATGGCCCTGCATGTCAGATAACTTGCTATATGCCATCTACGAGTGGTTGTTATTGCCGGTGCACTTGTTTGTGGCAACAAGAAGGGTTCGCAAATAGATTCAACAACCAATATTCCACTTCATATGAAAAGTGTTTCTGTTTTTCAGGGGGGGCTATATTGGGGTCACTAAGGACACTCTGGGTTTTACATCTGCCTTGATGAGACTTTCAAAGTCTAAGTATGTGACCAACCGGAAGGGTAATAAAAATATGACCAACTATTTTCCTAGCATTTACTTAAGCTACATAACCCCATATTAGTTACCATGCTAAGTCAGTGAATTATATATCATTAGAGCAGCCACAAGGGAGTTGCAATACATGCAGTTAAAAACATAAACAATGAACATGTAACATAGGTTTGAAACATAAAATGGATATAACCAAATATTAAAGACATTAAAATAGTAATGGTCGGAGACTAACCTAACCACCCTGTTTATAGAGGCCATAATCCCGTAGATCAGATCTGTGGACCACTGGTCATTGTAGCAAGTAAGTAGTGTCGTCTGACACAACCAACACCCTTCCCCATTTACCGAACAGCAGCTGTGTGCTGACAAAACGGGATCTGTTTCCTTCATCAATCATTCAGCATCCCCGTGAGACCTGTGAGCCCAATCCCCATTGGGACAAAAGAGAAACAGCGGCCCTTATTGCAATTCCCACCGCATACCAGGGAAAAGGGGGGTGAAAACATAAAGTCAGCTGCTGTTTTGAGGACTGACAGAATAATCGAGACCTCATAGTTGGCTTCAATCCAGTAAATGGACATTGGGGGTTGTTTCATGCCTCCCGACGTATTTCCCAGAAACTAGTGAACACATAGGGACACAAAGACTAACCAGTCACCAAATGCAGAAAAACATATCCAGAGGTAGCCATGTTGATCATATAGCAAAGTACTAATCATCATCCAAAATCACACAAAACAGCGGTACTTTAATGGGCCAACCAAAAAGCACAGTATACCATGGCCAGAGCTTTCGAAGCCTCCCACTGACTTTTTTCATCAGTCAATGTATTTGTTATTAAAAATAATACACAGAGAAACAAGGAGGGAGCGGGAACGGTGATGAGGTAGTCTTAGGCCTTCATTTGACTGGGAGATTCTTAAAGCCCAGGAAAAAATTTTAAATTCCATGAGCACAAGGAACAAAAAGGCGCACTGGCATTTGAGATCCATGTTTGATGCCACAATCCTTTCTGAGGCTATAAGCCACCTTGTTTAGGAAAAGATTACTTCTTTCCTGGGACTTTAAAGTATCCCCAATACCCAAATGTTCCAGAGCTAGGAGGAGGCTTCATGACATACCCTCCATGCCATCGAACTGAGGAAAACAATCACAACATCTTGACAAAAATGCAGGCCTATGACATGCAATTGTCACATTTTTTTACTTTCTTTCCTCTGTAGAGATTTTTAACACCATATGCCTGATGGAAAAGCCAGTGGCGCTCGAACAGCTTGCAACCATGCCATATGTGCATTATGGTTGGCCCAAAAAAAGTATCACTGTTTTTGTAAGATGTTGGATGATATAGTACAGTCACAACAATATGTCAATGCTAGAATCATGTATTCAAAACGAATACAATGACATTCATAAGCGAATTCTGGCTTATGTTGGCCACAAGCTGGTATACCAGGTTGTTCCATAACCAAGACCACTGAGAAGTCCCAGTTACATTCCAAGCCTTCAGAACAAGCTCTCCCGGGTAACATGGATGGGAGATCTCGAGGGATGTGGTTGTATCACATAGATACTATGGTTTGAAACTACCCAAATGCCTTTATATAGATCAACAACCATCCCGTTGATTTGAAGCTGGAAAACAACCTGGCGGGTCAGCATCCAGGAGACAAGGTGAGTGTAATAGGTGAAAACTGCCGAACTGCTGATTAAAGCCTCTTGTTTGCAATGTTTTTGCGGCCAGCTGTAATTCTGGACCATGTTCAAAGGTAATCCCCAGATACAATTTTTACTTGAAAGCCAATCCAAATTACTAGTTCCCCACGTAAAGCCCAAATTCTGGCAACAACACAGCTGGCACAGATATTCATTCAGTGCAAACAACGATGAGAACTGAAATTAAAAACTACACACATGAAAATTAAGACATTTCAGGTACTGTGAGTACTTTCTAAGGCTCAGGGCCATGTTACAAGAAGGGATCGACAAAAGGAACAAAGATTCCGTTACTGATAGACAGAGTCAATGCTGGCATTTTATGTAAAATAACAGTCTTCCAGTAAAATGTTTCTCTAGCATTACCACAGATCTGGAAGGACTTGGTTTCATTTACATTGTTAATTCTCAAACGCATACGTCATAATAACCATGTGCGTTACAAAGGGGGACATGGCAGCAGGGAGAAAAAAGAGTGGGTTTTCTTAATTTATTTCTTCAGGAATTTGGGAAAAAATTGAGAATAAGAAGCAAACAAGTTTTTCTTACATCTTAATTATTCATCAACTAATCTCTATTCAGACAAACTAAAACGTATTACACTTTCAAGTTGCGCCATGCTTCATTTCTGAGTTGAGAGGAAGGAAATGGTTTTCTTGCATTCGGAACATAAAGAGACAGCTGAAGAACATAATATTGGACGAAACACAGTAACATGCAGGGGAAAGTTGTGCTGACATAGCTGCCACGTACTTTGTGTTGACAAAACAGTAATACAGCATTAGTGTTTGTGGGTGGGTTTTTCAGGCTCCAAGGCTGTTTGTTCTAAGAAGAGTTCTCTCCTGACATTCCACCAGCAACGGGGGCGAGCATAGTCCCCCACAGGTTGCTGACATGGAAGAGAGTGGAGTATATATACTGCTGGTTGAGGAGGATGTGATTTAACATGGTCAATCTGTGTATTTGTTTGTTGTGAATGGCACAGGCCCGGGATGTCTATGTAATACTGATTCCATTGTCTGGCGGAAACCCACCTCACCCTGAGTGGATTTCCCACTTGCGTGGGCTGACGTCGTAACTTTGGTGTTTTTCAGGACTGGTAGCAACCCAATTTAGTTTACTGTAAGGCATTCTTCGTCTTTCCTGTTGAAGTGGCGGAGTGCAGCATTGCTGGATTTTCTTGGTTGGTTTGTAGATGATTTGGAGGTTGTGTTTCTTCTCTAGTTTCCTCTATTCGATCTGTGCACTCTTTTTGATGTATGGTAAAAAATATCTCCCTTTGGGTGGTTGTTTGGTCTCACTCCTGTGGAACACTGGCAGACATAAGTCAGCCAGAAAAAATCAGCAGTAGAAGAACATGTACGAAACCAACCGGGGCATAAAAATGTTAATTGAGAACACTGAAATTCTGGACCATGCCACACTATCAGGTCAGACAGGCACAGGGAAGCTACTGGAAGCCACCAAACACCGAGACAACTTCAAACAGGGAAAGAAGAAAACCCACTTAAAGTAAACCAACAGTTTGGCTACCAATCCGAAGAAAACACCCAAAAACCAAGACCCAGCAAAGTACAACATGAAAACCAACCCAGCTCAGGGGTTTTCCCAGAACGACAATGGATCAATAATTCAATAGACCCCCTGAGGGCCTTGCCACTTCAACACAGACCAACACAAAGCATTAACATGTACAAGTCCAACTTCCGCTACCAACCAAGGGTCACACGCACACGACTATAGACCCAACGCACTTCCCCATGGCCCAGCATTCGCTGAAGATGCTAGCCACAGATGCTGGGTGAACGTCAGGGTAAACTCTTTCAGACACCGGCCCCGTAGCCTGGATTTATGTCTTCATAAATGGACTTATGCCTATGAGAATTAATATTGAAATTAGACACTTCTATAAACATCCATATCCTGTAAGAAGCTGCTTGTCACATTCTGAACTCATCTTTTACTGCAGAAATAATCCATTTTGACATCACTTTTAACTGCCATGGCTCAATGCTACGAAATTCTGGGAACTGTAGTTTGTAAGACATTAGGCTTTCTCTGTCAGACGAGTTCTGGTGCCACAAACAAACTACAATTCACCGAGATTCATAACATGAGCCATGACAGTTAAAGTGGTGGTCAAACTGGATATTTCTGCAATGTAGATTGCAGCCCCAGTAATATAACAGCACTTCTTACTGGATATGGATGTTTGTAAGAAGCGTCCAATTCCAATATTTATTCCCCACAGGCGTAAGTCCAGTTATGAAGACATAAGTTTCCCCATAGGCTGCCTTTTTCTGCATAACAAAAAACCCCACATGCAAAAATTTTGCACCGAATAAGTCCCAAACTGCAAAAAAGTCTCATCAGTCCAGATTACCTTCACTAGGGACTTGCACTAATCTCTTCTTCCATTGGTCTTCATTCCAATTACATTCAGTCCCCCCCATTTTGTGATAGTCCCACACATCTTAGCCCCACCCACTGCTGGGAATACCCCTGGAGCATTCCTAAATTGAAATATGGTTCTGGACAACACAAGATTCCCCAGGCCCCATCCTTGAATACACTCAGCTTTTGAATCTAGAATTACACCATGTATGTGTGTTCAGAATATGAATATAGCAAAGTCCACCTATTACTCCCCTGACTGCAGTACAATCTGGAGTCTGAAGTTCGAACTAGACATCCCATGCTATTAATAATACCTTATAAGGAGCCATCCTGGCTTCAGACACAAGTGTTATCAAACTGTCCCTTGTTAATATAATTCCAGACTCTTTAAGGAATGAAGTTAAGTATGTTGTCTCGTATGCACGCATCCTCAACCCAGCTCAATGACTCAGGGAATATTTTGAAACCTCAGACCTGGAGGGCAAAGTCACTGGACACTGAAGCACAGTTCATTGAAGCCCACAGGCCTTGCCCAAGACTTCATACTAGTGGAGTGGAATAGTTAATGGTACCCTATAAATACCCATAAATCATGCTGTTATAGTAACTAACTGAACCAAATTAGTTGACACCTAAGGTAGAAAACCAAACCAGCACTTCTCACTGGGGATAAGAATGCAATAATGGCCATTAAAAACTCCAAAATTTTCAGGACATTCATAGAATCGTTAGAGTTGGAGGGGAGATCCACCAGAGCAACCCAGTCCAACCCTCTGCCATGAAGGAAACAGAATCAAACCACTCCCAACAGATGGTCATCCCAGTCTCTGTATAAAAACCTCCAAAGAAGGAGACTTCACTACACTTGGGCAGCAGATTCCACTGTTGAACAGCTCTTACACATCAGGAAAATTCTTCCTAATATTTAAGGAAATTTGAATCCATTCTTTCCTGTGGAAAAGTTTCCTAGTCCTCGGAACAGTAGAAAATAAGCTTGCTCCTTCTCAATATGACAGCCCTTCAAATATTTTAAACACTGGCTACCATGTCACCCCTTTAACTTCTCTTTTCCAGGCTAAACATACCCAATCAATCCTAAACCATTCCTCATAGGCGCATAGTGGTTACCCTCCTCTGGACACACTATGGTTTATCCACATCCTTCCTGAATTTTGGTGCCCAAACTGGACACAATATTTCAAGTGAGGTCTGACCACGGCATAATAGATTTTTACAATTACTTCCCTTGATCCTAGACCAGGGGTAGGCAACCTGCGGCCCGCGAGCCACAGATGCGGCCGCGAGGGCCTTGGGGAACGGCCCAGCCCAGTCCCTGCCGCCGATTGCCGCCTGGGCCTTGGCCTCTCGCGCGCCGGGGCAAGGGGGGACAATTGTCATAGATGCCTCAGCAAACATGCAATTATATTAACATTTTTTTTAAACCAATCAGCAAAAATTTTTGCGTGTCCTCCACTTTTAAAAAAGTGTCCACCATTTGAAAATGTTGTCCGACATTTGTCCCAGTTTATTTATTTATGTAATTTTTTTAAAAATTATTTATTATTTATTTTTGGCTTCGGCCACCCAGTTGTCTGAGGGACAGCAACCCGGCCCCGGCTCAAAAAGGTTGCCTACCCGATCTAGACCCTATTGATGCAGCCTAGTTGCACTGGCCTTTTTAAGCTGCACACATCCCACTGTTGGCTCAAACTCAACTTGTCTAGTAAGATGTCTTAGATCCCGGGTCACACAGTGTGTGTGTGTGTGTGTGTGTGTGTGTGTGTGTGTGTGTATACACAACACACACCACACACACACATACACCAACTCTCTCCAGGTCCAGCATTCTCTGAAGATGCCAGCCACAGATGCTGACAAAAAAATCAGGATCAAACTCTTATAGAACATGGCCACATAGCCTTAAAAACCCACCAAAAAACTTCCTAATTTTGTTTCATCTCCAGATTTGATAAGCATGGCTTCATGATTATATTTTAAAAAAACAGTTACCTGAAGCGCTTGCTTACTTGCCCAATAGTAGAGCTAGCCCAAAATGTGCCTTATTTGAAAGATATTTCTCTGTCTGTTTCTAAATCTGATGGCTCTTATATGGTTGCAGCAAAAAGCAGAGGACATCATAGAGAAATCAGTGCCAAAATCAATTCCTTATCAAGAAAGAGCTAGTATCTTGGAGGCAAAGCTCCTCATCCAAAATGGAAGTTCTTCAGTTCCTCTACAAGGCAGTCACCAATCCCTCCCCATTACAACCCATCATATCCCCAAAATTGGAGTTGCTTCAGCTAATTGGTTTGAGCGTATGAAACTTAGTGTGGGGAATTTAAAACCCTGAAGACATGATCAGGATCATATAACTGAGATAAAATTACATTGAACTAATGAAGACTTAGGTCTAGATGTCTCGATCTTTAGATTAAATTTTTCAAGGCACATAAAATATACATGGATGTGTAAATCACTATTCAGTGCTCTAAATATTCACATAAACAGAAGGCCAAAAATCACATAAGACAACAATCGAAAAGGAAAGAGAAAGGAGAGGAACGAATGGGCGAGATGGCGATGCTATGAGCTATATAGGGTAAGCAACAAGGGCACGAGCCCCCCGCCCAACGAGGAAGGGGGGGGGGCGGGAGGGGGGGGGGAGGGGGAAGGGGAAGGGGTCCGTAGCGGCTGTAGGCAACATTCTTGTGAAAGCAATCATCTGAAGCGCAGTGGTAGAAGTTCTTTCTTGAGAGGGAAAGGGGTATTATTTTTCTACTTAAGATTTGGGTTTTGTCCTGCCAAAGCACCAAATTAGCTAAGACCCATCCACAGTGCAATTGCAGCAGCTTCCCTCTGCCCTTTTTTCGTGCCAGTTTCCTATATCTGTGTAGCCTATAAGGGAAGTGTATCAGAGTCACGGTCATCCTGTTTACCGCAAGTGTGGGTATCGTGCATGCTTTAGGTATTGCCAGTCGTAACTCCCCCAGCAGACTAGGCAGCATAGCTAATGGTGAGTGAGTAGTAAGTAGTCAGAGTTTATTTATTACCACCTTATAAGACCAAGGGGTTCCAACATACATAAAAACAATACAGCAATAAAAAACATCAAAAACATAGCATAAAAACCTTACAATAAAACATAGCACCACAATTCGTGCAGCTGACATGCTGATGAAGGAGGCGAGGGAGAGAATACTTTAGGGTCAGAGCGTCAGGGGAGCTTGCTCGCACAAGAATGTTTTAACCCCTTCCTAAACTGGGTAAGGGGGCAGCTGAGCGGAGCTCAAAGGGCGCGCATTCCAGAGGCTGGGGCCGAGATGGAGAAGCCAACAGAGCAAGTCCCAATCAATACACTGGCACTTTTCAGCTACTTTAAAATGCTCCAGTTTTTCCTCCTCCCATCCCCCCCCCCCTTGTCTGCTCACTTCATTTACTGCCAAATTTAGTTCAATTGCCAAAGTAACTCAGCAGAGGAGGGTGCAGGGACGAGAGGGGAGAGGAGGGAGGACAGCATGTGTGTTGCTTGTTTGTACTTATATCTCACGTTTCTCCCAAAAATAAGATTCATCCTTCCCTTCCCAGTAGATTCAGGAAAAAGCAAACTGCTGCCACCTCTCCTAGCTTGTGTGTTCTGTCCTCATTAAAAATTATGACATACTTAACCACACTCTGATGTTGTTTATAGCCTTACATGTCCTATTTTCATCACGTGAAATGAGTTGGAGATTATGGGAATACCGGAAGACACTATCTGAAGATCACACACTTCCCACTTCTGGTCTAAAATTAAAGGCTCCCCATTCTGATCAATGATGGTGGATAGTGTCCCTCCCTGGACTGCAGTTCTCTAGACAGAGGGAAGATGATAAAGGTCAGAACAGGTTAAACAAGCTCCCGGCATCTAGGAAATTTGGTTAGGATCTTTCCTCCCATGCAAATCAAGATAGAGCTTTATTGTATTTATTATTTTTTTAAATTACAATTAAACCCAAATTTTAACCACCAGCTAATACCACACCACACACACACCATAATAATAACAAAGCCCAGCTTACCTACTAGACAAAGATTAAATGTACAAGACAAACCTACGCTAGTGATAGAATCCAAAGGTATAGCCATGTGAGACTGTATGGATCAGTATGTAGAAGGTCTTTTAGTATCTTTGAGACTAACTGAAGAAAGAAGTTGGCAGCATGCACTTTTGTAGACTTCCAGATGGCTAAATGCATCTGAGGAAGCCGACTTTAAGCTTATGAAAAGCTCATGCTGCCACTTTCTTTCTTTATTAGTCTCAAAGGTGATACAAGATTTCTCTGCATATATGCACTAGTGAATTATCCCACACACACCCAAAGATGGATATATACCACTATTACTATACTTCTTATATGTAATAAATATATTTAGCTTTACCACATAAACACTCTGTTTATTTTACAAAACCTAAAAACTGACTCATGTTCCCCAATTAGACTGTGTGTGGAGTGTGTGTATACACATATACATACATACTGTGTGTGTATGTATGTATGTGTGTGTGTGTGTGTGTGTGTGTGTATGTGTGTGTGTATATATATAGATATATATATATATATATATAGATATTATATATTATTCTCACTGCCATAACCAAAAATTGTAATGTCTTTATATAACTTCTCCATTCGGTTGGCCAGCATATCTAAGTACAAAAGTGTCTGCCCTTTAAAATGTCCTCAATTTTATTAAATTAGAATCTACTATAATCTGTGCTTTATCGCAGGTCCATCACATATGAAAAAGACCCTAGCTTCTGTTTTACATTTGCAACATGTATTTAAACTTGTCATAATTTTTATTAATTATCTGGTATTAAATACCATGTGTACATCATTTCATAAAACTTCCCCTAAATCATAACCCATGGTAAATTCAAACTTCTTGGCTACATTGTCCCCTATTGCTCCATTGGAATTGGGAACTGAAATTTTGAACCATTCACCATTCAATCCATCACCTGTTCCCCTTCCATTTCAAATGTCATATACATTTTGGCAATCACATATCCATCGTCTGTACACAGTTGAATATCCACAACTGAGATTTGGACATTTTTTTAAATCCCATTTTAAACCTTTTACTTCATTGTCTATAAGCAAAGCAGTTAACACACATGACCCTCAGAGTTAATTCTTCCCTTGATTCAATCAGCACTGGTGATTTTCTACTCCACCAAGTCTTTTATATCAGTTCTTTGTGAATGTGTGTGTGTGTAACCAGGGACGAAAGCCAGGATTTTAGGAAGGGGGGGGGGTCCAGATAATGGTGGCACTTATGGGGCTGGGCCATGGCGGCGCAGCAGCACACACCATTCAATTTTCTAATGGAAAGGGGGGTCAGAACCCCAAGAACCCCCCCCCGGCTACGTCCCTGTGTAAACCTTTTAAAAAGCTTCTCTAGGACCGCACCAGAGAAGTGACCTTGAATAGAACCTGGTTTTATATTTACTTCAATTTCAATAAAGATACCGTTTCTCACATATGATTGCTAAATCTGGAATCTATCTTGGTTTTTCAAACTTTTTACTATCAGCTTTAATTGGGAGTCCTGTGTTTCTATTTTATTATGTTTAAATGTGTTTTCTAAACTGCTTTTAACTTGTATTTTAATTGAGGGTTTTTTTTAAAATAGAAGTTCAGTTTAATTGTTCTTGAATTTTTGTGAGTGTGTGCAGTGCAAGTGCCTTCAAGTCACTTGTTGACTTATGAATTTCATTGGGTTTTCTAGGCAAGTACTCAGAGGTGGTTTTGTCAGTTCCTTCCTCTGAAATATAGCCTATGGCACTTGGTGTGGTTGGTGGTCACCCATCTAAGTGCTAACCAGACCGACTCTACTTAGCTTCCAAGAGAAATGGGATGTGGGTGCCTGTGGCAAAACTGCTCCATCTGAAATGGGGGGGGAACTCACATATTGTTATATCATCATCTCATGAGTTTGTGGAATTCATGATGCTTCTTCTGTTTATTTCAAGTGTGAGTGATGTCTTGTTTATCTCTGAATTGTGCAAGTTCCTAGTAGGATCTTTTCCAAAGAAGGAGGTGTGAAGTGACAGGTTGAAGAACCACGCAGGCCCCCATGATGGGACCTCCGTTTCTTTTGTGGGAGGACCCTGCATATTTATAATACTGCTCTGGGTATTTTATTTAAAAATAGAAGAGGCAGAACAAAATCACAAAAAATGTTGGAAAGCAAAGCAGTGGACAGAGATGTAAAATATCCAGAAATTAGAATCCATGGGGGGGGGGTTCTTATTTTGGGGTGGAAGAGGAAATTTTCAGAGAAATGAGGGGGAGGGAATATTAGCATCCTCTACAGATTGAAAACCATTTCATTACTGTAGGAACATGAATCATTTATACACATAAATATGGTACAATTCACATTTTATTTGACATAGTGGATCATGCTTGATATGTCAGTCAAATAAGAACTGTAAACTGAATTTAAACTATTTTTTGTTGCAAATAGAGCAACAAGTTAGAACTGTAAGGAACCTTTTTGTTTTGACTCTTTATTAGGAATAGGCCAAAACAAACACATAAACAGAGAAGAAATATTGTGTGTGCTAGTCTTCCAGAGTGCAGCAGACATAACCATTCATTCCTATAAAACGCACTGAGAAAGAATACTGAACTTGCCAATAATCAAATACTGCATGTGTCTTACATAGAAGTCTTTCTGTTAAATGGTTTTTAGAAATGTTTTTTTGGGGAAGAAATATATCAAACTGGGGTCCTTTCATGCTATACAATTTGTAGCACTATGATTCCACTTTAACTGTCATGGTTCCATCTTATGGAATCCTGGCATTTACAGTTTAAGCAGGAATGATTAGATTTCTTCCAAAGAGCTTCTAGTACTTTACCAACTACATAACCAGGATGCACAAAAAAGTTGTCATAGCAAAGCGGCAAGCAGAAGTTCTAATATGTAATTGAAAGGGCCATGGTCATAAACATTTACCCATCACTCTAAAAGGAAATTTTTGAAAATTATCTTTTTAGTTTTTTAAAAAGATTTAATGGTTTTACACTCGGAATTGTTCTTTTTCTCTACCCCTCATATTTCTAGCTGTTGGGGAGGTATTAACTTTAAAAAATGGAAAAATAGTAGTAGCAAAATACATCAGAGGGGGTGCAGTGAGGTTCTGAGGTACCAAATATGAGCTGTCCAGACCCACCGAATTATACTCTGTAATAAATCATGCAGAAGGAGAGAAAATAAGGTCTGACAAAAGCCTACCCGTTTTCTAGAAATGATTATTTATTACTATTGTTTTGAGCTGCTGGAACATTAAACAATAAAGAACTCCTTAAATGCTGGGGTTAAATACACTCCCAAGGTCCCTTTAGAATCTTTTTGTCCAGGTTTCTCACCTTGTAAAATGGAGTAATCAGATTATTATTTTTCCCCTGGCCTCTAGTATCACGTCAAGTGAAAAAAAAAAAAACACCTCTGATAAGTGTTGGCCTTGTTATCTCCACGGTAAACGCAGGAAAACAAAGTGACACACACATCCACATCAGGCCCCCTCCGTAGCTTTCAATTATGTTGTTTCCTCCATGAAAATGATCATTACCCATAAGGGCATTCAAATATGAGACTGAAATGACAGCCATATTACAAAGCTCTGAAAGTCAACTTGGTGAAAAGATAGTGGGAATTGCCTTTTTGCTCCTTTGGATTTGGTGGGGTCCGGAAGAAAGAGAGCATTTTTTCCTCACTTAAAGTGAAAATAGAAGTTGCCTGCTGATCCATACTGAGATCAGAAAACAGTGCGCTAATTATGTTACACCACGCTCCCATTCGCAAACTGAATGGTTATTGTGTAAAAGTTCACCCGTCCTGCTTGCCCAGAGAAGTTAGCACTGCTCATACTGGAAAAAAAATATATATGAGAGCGACTGAGAGGGAGATCAAGTCACTTCCAGTATCAGCAGATCTTGGATTATCTGACTACAACTCCCCAAATCCCCTAGTTAGGAAAAAAAGTAAATTTCTCATTCTGTTTCAGAGAGCAGTATGCCTCTGTATATATCAGTGTGGAGAACATGTGAGGGAGCATTATCATTGTTGTCATGATCACCATCATCATCATGATTTTATTTCTTACCCACCTCTACCCAAGGCTCAAGGTGGGGTCCAACATAGATTAAAGCACAATAAAATCATTTCACGCTGTAAAAACATTGTTTAAACACACCTCCAACATAAATTAAAATATCCTAAAATAAATTCATAGTTAATAATAATATAATAGTAATAGTAATAGTAATAGTAATAATTAAAAATGTTTTTTTTTTATCTTGCCTCTCTGTGCAATGCAACCAAGGCGGTTTGCAACATTAAAATATGCATTCCATACCCCCCAATCCCGAAGGAATCAAGGCAGATTACAGAAATGGAACAGCAATAAAATATAAATTACAATAAAAATCGGCTGAGTTGACCTGCTGGAAAGTAGGTCTTAGTACTCTTTTAAATTCAGACAGTATGTTTAGCTGTTGAATCCTCTCCTAGCAGATCATTCCACAATCCAGGGGCATTGATCACGGTATCCTTCTGGAATGCCTGAGAGAGTTAGGTATCAGGGGCACTGTTTTGCAGTGGTTCAGGTCCTACCTCTTGGGAAGGTTCCAGATAGTGATGCTTGAGGACAGTTATTCACCAAGAGGGAACTCAAATCAGGTGTTCCCCAAGGAGCAATCTGTCCCCAATGCTGTTTAAAATTTACATGAAGCCGCTGGGTGAGATCATCCAGAGGACATGAGGCGCAGTGTTATCAGTAACGCTGATGACACCCAAATATATTTCTCTATGTCTCAGTACTGTAGCAGTGACTAGGGATGGCATCTCCCTCTCAAATGATGTCTTAAGGTCTGGATGAGGGAAAACCGACTAAAGTTGAATCCAGATAAGACGGAGGTACTTGCTATAGGAACACAAAACCAGGTATGGAGATATTTTCACCAGTCTTAGGCGGGGTCACACTTCCCGTAAAGGACTGTGTTCATGTTTGGGAGTGCTCCTGGACTCGTCCCTTCAGTTGACAGCTCAGATAGATGCGATGGCCAGTAGCGCTTGTTATCAGCTGCAGCTGATACGTCAACTTGACCCTACCTGGCACCGGGTGCCCTAGAAAACAGTAGTACACACTCTGGTACCTCTCGATTGGACTTCTGCATGCGCTCTACATGGGCTACCCTTGTACCTAACTCGGAAACTCAGTTAATCCAAAACATGGCAGCCAATTGATCGCCAGAAAATCAAGAGGTGACCTATTAACTCCAGTTCGAAATCTTTACACTGACTGCCATTAGTTTCCGGGCACAGTACAAAGTGTTGGTAATCACTTTTATAGCCCTACATGGCTTAGGTCTAGCTACTTAAAGGAACGTCTCCTTCCCTACAATCCACCTTGCACATTCAGGTCCTCTGGACAAATTTACTAAAGACTAAGAAGACCAGACTTGCTGTGGTTACTCAGATGACCTTCTCATCAGCCGCTCCTATACTTTGGAAGACCTACCAGAGGAGATCCTCATATACATTTCTTGTGACCTTTAAAAAAGCCATCAAGACAGATCAATTCGGGGGGGGGGGGATCCAGACTAATACATGGGCCCTCTCCACTGTCCCACAACTGTGCCTCCTTGACTCTCCCTTAAATTGCCTCTGCAATGGGGATTAAAATTTATGGTAATTTTTATTGCGATTTTAATAATTGATTTTTATGCTGTTGTATTTTTTTGCTGATAAATCTTTCAGATAAGGGTCGAGCTTGACACCGTATTACAACTGAAACTATAAGAGAGGTGTCCAGTGACTCCATAGACCTGTTAGACTGGATCATTTGAGTTTGTAAATACCGATGAAGTGGACAAGCTTCTTGGATGTGTAAGGGGGACAACATGCCCCCTCGATCCTTGCCCATCTTGGTTGACCGCCCCAGGAGGGGGGGGTGCGTAACAGCAATTACTCAATCTATAATTAACACATCCCTTAGGGAAGGAAATTTCCATCTAAGCTTAAACAAGCAGTGGTAAAACTCTCCCTCATACCCTTGATAAGATTATAGGCGGTCTCATTATTACCATTCTTGGGCAAAGTGATCGAGAAGGCAGTTGCCTTCCAACTCCAGGCTGTCCTGGACAAAGCCGATTATCTAGACTTATTTCAAACTGGGTTCAGGGCGGATAGGGTTGAGACTGCCTTGGTCGCCTTACTCGATGATCTCTGCCTGGATCGACAGGGAAGTGTGACCCTGCTGGTGTCTTGGAACGTCAGCGCATTTGATACCATCGACCATGTATCTTCTGGAATGCCTGAGGGGATTAGGCACTGGGGACACTGAGCTCCAGTGGTTCCAGTCCTACCTCTCGAGCAGATTCCAGATGGTGATGCTGGGAGACAGCTGCTCTCATAAAAGAGAGCTGACATCTGGCGTCCCTCAAGGCGCCATTCTGTCCCCTGCTGTTTAACATTTAAATGAAGCCACTGGGAGAAACCATCCAGAGACATGGAGCGCGGTGTTATCAGTACGCTGTGACACCCAAATCCATTTCCCTGTATTCTCCGACTGTTGCAGTGACCAAGGATGGCGTCTCTCCTCTAAATGCCTGTCTTGAGTCAGTATGAGCTGGATGTGGGAAACAAACCATCAGCTGAATCCAGAGAAAACGGAGGTGCTCGCGATAGGTACTCCTGGTCCAGGGACGGAGATTTACCAACCAATCCTGGACGGGGTCACACTTCCCCTAAGGACAAAGTTCGCAGTTTGGGAATACTCCTGGACTCATCTCTACAGCTGTCCATCTCAGGTGGAGGCGTGGCCGGGAGTGCTTGGTACACACTTCGTTTGATACCCAACTGTGTCCCTACCTGACCCAGAGGACCTGAGCAGTAGTACACCACTGGTAATCTCTCATCTTGATTCTGTAACACGCTCTACATGGAGCTACTTTGTGCCAAGTTCGGAGCTTCAATTGATCCAAAACGCCTGCAGCCAGATGGTCACAGGAACATCAAGAATGACCATATTACCCAATATTAAGATCCTCATTGGCTGCCGATCAGCTCTTGGGTGTATAAAAGTAATATTTGGTTATACCTTTAAAGCCCTACATGGCTTGGCGCCGAGTTACGTAAGGGAACGTCTCCTACACAATCTCCCCCCACTTTAGAACATCAGGGAAGAAAACTATTGAAACATATGAAAAATAGACTAATTACAACTTGCCATAAGCATTATAGCCACACAGCCCTAAATTATGGAACAACTTACTGAAGAGATCCGTCTCATTACCATCTTATAGCCTTTAAAAAAGGCACATTAAGATGGATCGCTTCTGGGAGGCCTATCCACCTGACCTTTTATAGCTGATTTTATGGAACATTCCACCTCTGACTTAATAGCACGGAAAATTGACGATGATTTGGCCTTTTTAGTGATGGTAGTAATATTGTTGTTGTTTTACTGACTATATTTTTAGATCAATTGTATTTTGCATTATATTGTGGTTTTTATTCTTTGCTGTAATCCTGCCTTCATCCGCAGGGAGAGACAGGAATATATAAATAAAAATTATTATTATTATTATTATTATTATTATTTGTGGGTTAGGGATTGTGTTATTATTTTAGTATGTTTTATTTTTGACTGTAAACCACCTGATCCATCCAGGAGAGGCGAGCTATACATAATATTATTATTATTTATTATTATATATTATTATTATTATTATTATTATTATGTCCTCCTATGGTAGGTGTTCCATATACCCAGGTTACACACTGGGTAATAAAATACTGGATTAGACCATAATCCAGCAGGGCTTTTCTTGTGTTATGTCCTTGTGGACTAGAGACGCTAGGAAACTACTCACGACGTAGTAGTTCGTTACAGCTTGTTGTCTTCTGATCGAGACACTATGCCAGAGCACGGATTCAAAAATACGGAAAAGAGATTCCATCTAACATCAGAAGAATCCTGATAGTGGAATCATGCCTTATAGTCTTCCTCTTTGAAGGTTTTTAAACAGATGCTGGGTTGCCATCTGTTGGGAGTGCTTGACTGTATATTCCTGCATGGCAGGGGGTTCGACTGGATGGCCCTTGTGGTCTCTTCCAACGCTATCATTCTATGATTCTATGATACCACTTTAACTGCCATGGCTCCATCTTGTGGAATCTTGGAGTTTGCATAGTTTGGTTGCATATTTTCAGTTTGCTGTCAGAGAGGCCTAGAATGGTGCCATGACAAAGTGGTATCAGATTGCTAGATTCTGCCGTTGGATGTACTCTTAGTCATATCATTCCCCATGTTGTGCTATATATCAATGCCAACTGGTAGCAGTACTTCTCCATGGTTTCAAAAAAGTGAACAAGGTCTGGTTGTGATATTTCCTGGCCAAGAGCTGGCCCAAGATCTTGGTGCAGCCACAGTGTTACTGCAAATAACGGCAATGTTGTCAGTCAACATGTATTTGAATAGAAAAACTGTGCACACACCCACAGGACACAGGACTGGGGCCTTGAACGAAGGACTCTGACAACCAAACTCACCCACCTTAGAGCCAAATCAAACATGACATGAAATTGCATCAAACCTCCCTCTCTAATGTCTTGTTTTGTTTGTACAAAAGCAAGAAATCAGACAGGAGAATGGTCAGTTGTGGTGGAGGGGGGGGGGGTGAAATCAGGTAAATGTGGAGGGGGTGCTTGACACTTTCGCTGCTGGCTGCATTCCTTTGAAAACTGATTCCTCCAATATCCTTTTCTCTCTACAGAGGAAGAAAATCTAGGAATAAAGTGTGTTCCTTGAGTGCAGCTGGCACCAATCTACCTTATTCCTTGTTTTACAGCTGAATATGTCCTTAGTATTTCTACCCATAATGAAGACTGAATTATTGGCACAGGACTATGTGAAGCCTTCTTTGAAATCCGCATGTCCTACTTGTGAGTTTCCCATGGGCAGCACACAACCAGTGTGGGAACACCAGAAGGCCTCTTTTCTGATCCACAAAGCTCTGCTTTTTGTTCACTGTATAACCATGGGCTTTCAGTCTCTCTCATACACACACCTGACAGAGGAAATCAAGGTGGTAAAGATTCATGTTCCTACTGCCTCTGATCAGCAGCAAGAAATCAATCTGAGATAAGAGCTCTTTTCCAAGCAGCTGGTAAACAAGCTGAAGATGCTCAAGACACCTCGGCTTGCTTCCTGATTTATTTATTGGGTGGGGGGGTGCTCAGTAGTAAGCACTTTCATACTGTTGTTGAGTCGACCTCTGCTCATGGCAACCCTAGGATGAGCATCTCCAAGAATTCCTACCCTCCCCTTCCTTGCCCAGGTCCTGCAAGCCCTGCCCATCCATCTTGTCTGTGATCTTCCTCTCCTTCTTCTATCCTCTACCTTTCCAAACATTATATTTTTCTAAGGATCCATGCCTTCTCATTATGTGGCCAAAGTACCATAGACCGGTTACACACCGGCACTTTTGTGTGTGACAAGCACCCTAGGGTTACAAAAGGGCGGTGCTTCCACGCTCTAACCCTAGTGCGTGCTCGTCACTCAATAACACGGGGCGGCCGTGAGGACGTCATGGCCGCGCTGCCTCTAGAAGGGCGGCCACGGATGTGACGTCCTCAATCCACGGCAGGGCGCTAGTGGCCTTTCCTGGACCAGGAAGGAGCTCCGTTTCGAGCTCCTTCCTGGTCCGTGGCGACGCTTTGCTTCGCTGGGTGCAGCCTTCAGACGGCTGCGCCAGCGAAGCACAAGGGAGAAAGGGGGCCAAGGACCCCTTTTCTTCCCCCTCCCCGCCCGCCGCGGGTGGTGTCACTTGGGGCTTGAAGCCCCAAGGACCACAATCCTTGTCAGGCGGTGGGGATGCGGTGGTTTTTGACTGCTTCCCCGCAGCCGTGAAAAAGTTGGCGGATCAGGGCCCGAAGTGTGCTGCCGTTTCTGGCAGTCTCAGGGCCCCGACCGGTGGGGAAAGGGGCGGGGTACAGCCCACCATAGTCCTCCAACTTGAATCATCTTTGGCGTCCAAGGAGCAGTTTCTGGTTAGATCTGTTCAAGGACCCATCTTGTTGTGTCTTCTTTTGGGTTTCATAGAGGGGTGGGATTGCATTATTATTATTATTATTATTATTATTATTATTATTATTATTGGCTATCCATGGTATCCTCAGCACTCTTCTCCAGCACATTTCGAATGAATTGATTTGCAGTGGGAGGGGAGGCGTCGCAAGAATTAACACCAGGACACAGAATTGGAAGTACAGTGGACCCTTGCCTTATGCAGGGGATCCGTTCCGGACACACACACACCCCACGTAAGGTGAATTCCGCCTATGCTGGAGCCCCATTCATTGATGGGGCTCATGCACATGACAGTGCGGTGGCGCAGCAGCACACATGGACCACAGGCACACATGGACCAATTCATCGGAATGGGACGTGCCACCCTTTGCGCCCCACACACTCCCCACGCTTGAGCACGTAAGCTCAAAACTGCATATAATGCAGGCGCACTGTAAAAGGCCACAACTTTATTGAGTACAGATGACAGACAGGGTTGGTCCAAAAGCATGAGGTCTGGATCTGGCATCAACCAACCTGCTTTTTGATCGATGAGCCAAGTTGCCTGGTCACGGCCAGGCCTCGAGACAACAAAAAGGGTAACCGACTGATTGCACATTAGCATCTCCACCCCTTGTCACTGGGGGCTGCTGACAGGAGTTGTCCCCACAATGACAACACCTCAATGCTCCCAGTACCCTCCGTCCCTGAGGAATTCCCGATCCACTGTTCCACAGCACCAGAAGCCACACTCATCAGATCCGTGACCTATGCTACAACCACAAAAGGGTGGCCCAGCCAGCCAGGGGGCCACGTTCAACCAAGCCCTAATGGAAGCTGTACAGCATTTCCCATACAGGGCTCCCACACTTGTAGTCCTCATGGCTCCCAGTGCAAGAGCCAAACCCAGATGAACATAGCCAGTGAATGTCCCAGAGGTCCATCCTCCCATCCTTATGGTGTCCACAGGTAGGCTGCACCCTGCTGTGGTAGTAGCAACTCCAATACAGAATGAGTGTCCTCCAACTTCACCTCTGGCAGCCTGAGGTGTCAGAAGGCCGGTCTAAGCAACATCTCCATTTGGAACTCAGTGAGTGGTGTTCCATCCTGGACAGGGCAAAGCTGGCAGCCATGATTTGTGAAGAACTAACAACTAGCATTTCCAACAAAAGAGACATCTTCCCACCTCAGCGCCCTCCCAGCCCAGTCCTTCCTGGAAGAAGGAAACCAGCTCACCCAGCCAGAGGGCCTCAAAATGTAGTTACAAAGGCAGCTCGGAAAAGGTAGTCCTCCACTCTGCACAGTATCTTCAGCACTCTTTTCCAGCACCACATTTCAAATGAATTTTTTTTTCTATCTGCTTCCATCACTGTTTAACTCTTGCATCCATACATTGTAATGGGAAATAGAATGGCATGAATGATTCTGACTTTAGTGCTGAGTTGTATGTCTTTGCTCTTCAGTATTTTTTCTAGTTCTTTCATAGCTGCCCTTCCCATTCCTAGACTGCAGACTCCATTGTGGTCAATGTTTGATCCTAGATATGGGAATTCTTTAACCATTTCAATTTCCTATTGTCTAGATTGAATTTGTGTATTTCTTCTGTGGTCGCAGGCCTTAAAATTCGGAATGCAATCCTCTCCCTGCCTCCAATTAGGGGAAAGATTTATAGTTTGGGGGTTAGGCGATACTTTGTATGCAAATGATTCTTGATTCAGTCCATTATAAGTGTGGAAAAGAATTTTGTTGGCTTTGTATCCATGTTATACCTCTTAAGACCTATTGTGAAACTAAGTGCACCTTAACTAGACACATCTGTAAGGCCTGGAGTGTGTTGCAAGGAAATAAAATAAACTCTGGCCATACTGTCTTTCTAACAAAAAGAAAAAAAACCTTGAAATGCTTATCTTTGAAAAACCAAATAAATTCATTTTAGTCAATGGGGAAAATGTATATAACTGTATTAACGTCGTATTTTTTTAAAAAAACATTCACAGATGCCTTTGTGAGAAGGAAAAAGAAAGTTTCAAAACCTGATATGAAACGTGACCAGGATAAGTACTCTGGTAGGATTCAGAGAAAAGCAATCAAACTGTGACTGAGAAAATTTTACATCATTAATCCACAACAAGATACAGCAAAAGAGATTCCACCTCAACATTAGGAGGAACTTCCTGATAGTAAGGGCTGTTTGACAGTGGAACAAACTCCCTCGGAGTGTAGTGGAGTCTCCTTCCTTGGAGGTCTTCAAGCAGAGGCTGGATGGCCATCTGTTATGGATGCTTTGATTGTGATTTCCTGCATGGCAGGGGGTTGCACTGGATGGCCCTTGCGGTCTCTTCCAACTCTATTATTCTATGATTCTATGAACATCTCCAGTTCAAGGGAACCAGAGGGATATGGTGAAAGGTTCCTTTTCCAGTTCAGACCTTGAAGAACTAATTCTAGTCAGAGTATGTCAAGGATGGGAAACATCTTTCATTCCCAGGGCCAAATTCAATCTCAAAAGAAGCCTCAAGAGCTCACATTTCTGTGTTAGGGAAGAGCCAAAGGAAAAGAGTGGGACCAAAAATACTTCCCTATCTTCCTATTTTATACTCTGCATTTCTGCATTGTGTATACTGTATTGTGTGTCCACACACAAAATCCACACTTTCAACCCCATAATTGTCACTCAAATGGCCCACTTGGATAAAAGCCATAAGCAAAGCCATAAAGGAGGTGACAGATTTGAAAGGCAGAAATGCAACAGCACTGAATAATAGCAGTAAATAAAAGGGTGGCCAAAAGGGTGAAAGAAAACCATTTTATCCTTCATGACTTTCTGCAAAGGAGGTAATGGGAATCTGACATCAACCATAACTATAAAGTTGCTGGAGCCATTGTATAAATAAAATTACTATGTAACTGTAATCAGGAGAAACTGACTGTTCTTTTGCAACAATTGATTATACTGATGTTAATTCTACCCTATTCTTAAATATTTATTTGTCTTTTCTCCCTCCCACCCCTGTTTTTCTCCTTTATGCTTGCGCTTAAAAATTGATATTATGTATACTTGCAACAGGAAAACAAATAAAAGCAATAGTTTACATTTCATACTCTTCTGTCCATTTTTCATTTGGGGGAATGACTTTATTTTTCTTGGAATTGGAGAATCCCGGATGCAACATCCATTCAAGATGAAAGGATCCTGCTGTATCTGGAAGCATCTGATTCCAAGAAAAAGAAAAATATTCCTGGATGGGGGAAGGGAACTAGATCAGATGTTATTAAACACAAACAGTTGCTTTTATTTCATTTCCAGTTGCAAGAACACAGAGTAACATCATTCCAAATGAAAGGAAAGAGAGTAGTTTAAAAAAAACCCTGAAAACATACTATTCCCATGATCTGGAGTAACCCACTCTGCTGTTCACAAGGGCATTTCTCTCTCCTGTCCATGTCGTTGTACATTTCCCCCATCTGGCTCCTACTTCATTTATGAGCTTGTTTTGCTGCCCAGAACCATGGATCATGTCAGCATGGGTCTAGGACTGTATTCAGTTTTCAACTTGTGTTTCTTGGGAAACAGCAGGACACAAACACATAGTAAATATGCACAGCATTTCTCTTCCCTAGCAGGTTTGTAAATATATTATCTGCATTCTAATATACCACCAAAAGTACAAGCGCCATTGTATTATCATTTAGGGAAAAGACTTGGTTTGATGTCTCAAACATGAACTACACATTCTACAGCTATACATACCTGAGCTCAGATATTATACTCCAACAGTAGCTGGTAGTGCATCTATACAAATCCTGGGTGTTCAATATTGTTAGGAGTGCATTTTGCACAAGTAAACGTAGTGCACCAACAGCAACCTTCCTTGGGATGCCTAACTGCCATCATGACTCATGCCTTAGTTACATAACATTTGGATTTCTGTAACATGCACTACATGTAGGGTTGCCATAATTCTCTACTATAACCTGGGTCAAAGTGTAGGACAAATTTTAGCCCAAAATGTAGGACAACTGTAGGATAAAATTTAGCCCAAAATGTAGGACATTCAAGGTACTCCATTTTTCTACATGGGGCTGTGTCTGAAGAAAGTTCACAAACTTCAGCTGGCCCAAAGAGCTGCAGCCAAATTGTTAATGGGCTGGTTACAGGGTTGCTTAGGACTCATTTGTTACAACAGTTCTGCTGTCACCTAGTCTGTTCCCAGTTGCAATTTGAAGTGCTGGTTATGACTGATAAAGCTCTGCACCTCTCATATCGAGGCTGTTCTGAAGGATCAGACCTTCCCATTTGAGCCTGCCCTGGTTACAGGGAGCATGCATCAGCTCTGCCAGCTGTCAGTCTCTTTCTAATCACAATTTGAAGACCTATACTAGCCTATATGGCTCAGACTTAGGCTAGCTGGACATATCTTCCCATTATTGGAACAATGGATTTGAAAAGAGACTAAGTGAAACAAGGTACTATCAAAAGGCTTTATCTATAAATGCTTAAAAGGGTAACAAACAATATATATAACAGAATCATACAAAATCCATATATACAAAGGGTACAAAATAAAGCATAACTAATGGCAAACATAATAATAACAAATAGTAAATAATAATACAAACTATATAATACAATCAAATAACACAAGTATAATACAACAGAAAAGAAAGCTAAGAATAGAGTGAGCAAAAGAGGGAAAGAGCAAGGCTCATTACAAAGCTAGCCTTATTAAAGCTGAAAACTTGATTAGAGCAATGCATATACAGCTGTAGGTCATCTGTGTTCTCAGTAGCTCTCCGTTAACCCTGTAATGGTTATTAACCCTATAATGGCTTGAGTGTAGAGCTTGTTACTATTCCAACACCCATGTGAACCTGCCCAAACTCAATTTTCTCAATCCCACCAACTTCACAGTCATCTTGGGTGGAAATACTGGCTGATCCCAGACTCAAGATCTCCCTTGCTAGAAAGGAAAGAAACTATGGGTCCCCACTAACTGTAAAAGCTGTTCATTAAAAGTTGGGAGAATTTGCTTAACTCAAGGGGGCTAGCAAGAGGATGGTTAACCTGAGGATCATTTCCACCTGTATATACGGGTACTAACTGAGCAAGACTTCAAGTGTGTGAATTAAGAATGTTTGTATTCAGAAATATGTAACAGTGCAATCAAGCACACAAGAGTAATTCAGACAGACACACCACACAGAACTAACCCAAGTGGAGGCATGGTAATTGGATAGCAGAGTTTGTGGGGTGTGCAGAGGGATAATATTTATGTATCCTGGAGAGGTGACCATGGAAAGCAGGTTATGTTCAGACTGGGGTTAGTAGAAGGACACACTATACTCTCTAAGCTCTCTGTGCTCAGAGAGGCTAGGTTTAGGATGGATATTTATACCTGAAACCCTAGTCTCAAGGGGTGCTAGGAGCTGTCTTGCAATGTAACAAAGATCTAATGATCTTCCTAGGAATCAACAGTGGAATTTTGGACTAGCTGATGGCTTTAACTTTGGAGTTACAAAAACAGTGAATGGATTAGGACAACCTCTAGGTGAATGGATAGAGAAGTTGGCTAGGAACACACCAGGGTGTGTTCACACATGAGGCCTCCTTTGTCTCTTGATGCAAGAGGATATGCCCTGGGTGGAGGAAGGAGTGATTAGTACAGCCAGCCCTCAGTATCCACAGACTTGCCATCCATGGATTCAACCATCTGTGGATAGCAAGCCAACATTATCCCCAGTGGCAGTGCATGCACACAGCCACACCACCATTAGGGACAGCCCCCATTGTCCCCAGTGGCAGTGCATGCACACAGCCAAGCTGCCATTAGGGACAATGACTTCCATTGTCCCTAATGGCAGCGTGGCCACATCCACAAGCCACCATTGAAGTTCCAGAACTGAAGCATCCAGGGATTTTGGTATTCATGGGGGAGGTCCACAACGAATCCCCTATGGATACTGAGGGCTGACTGTCTATCCCAGACCTGCACAACTTGACAGTAAGAAGGAGCCAAAATTAAAAACAGGTTAACTTCTTTGGGCCACAGAGAGGTTTTAATTATATATTAATTAATTAATTAATTAATATTAGTTATTATTAACATTAATTATATCCTCCTCCTCCTCTGCCTGGCCCTTTCCTCAAGAGCAAGCTGAGTGATGGAGGAACACTGAGAGTATTCACCGATCCTCATCCTCCACCCAGCCTTCTCCTCAGGAGAAAGCCAAGCAGCAAAGGAGCCTTGTAGTGCAATTATTTGTCCAGCTCCTCCTCAGGAGAAAGCTGGATGGTGGAGGAGCCTTGCTCGGCAAGCATTTGCCCATCCTCCTCCTCTGTTACCTGACCTTCTCCTCAGCAGAAGGCTAAGCAGCAGAGGAGTCTTGAAATCATTCCCCATCCTTGTGAGCCACCCAAAGTCCTTTGGCAGGCCACATGCGGTTCCCTGGCCATATGTTGTGCAGGCATGATCTATCCATTGAGCTTTTGTCTTGATGTTTCCTGGGTCATCCCACATCTTTGGTATCCATGGCCTTCCCTTGGGAAATTCACCTGAGGTTCCAAAGTTCATTGTAATGTCTTAAGAACATGCCTAGCTCCAGATATGAAAATATAAAAATATGGAGGCCCCAAATATAACGTGGGGTATGCAGATGTACTAATAGGTCACATCAAGTTGGTTTGATGGCAAATAAGAACAACAACTCCTCATGTAAGGGAAGGATTAATCTTGTCACCACTATTGCCAGATCAGATCACGGCTGCTCCAAGACATTTTGCTGTCTTAAGACGGAGCAGTAAACAGTGAACCCCCTACCAAATCAAGGTGTCTGGTAACCAAAGCCAGCCAAGTCATTCCTGCACATGAAGCAGAAAGTCCTGCAAGCTCTCATGTCAGAGGGGCAGTGAATCCACTCTAGGGTTCAACTTGAACTTTAAGAAGATATCCAATGTACCAGACCTATTTTGGAGATAAGAGTTCAATATATTGGATAGTTCATTTGAATTTCAGTACTGAAACACTGAGACCCACATCCTTGAAAATAAAAATGGAATAAAAATGAATTAACAGTTTGATTACCTTTCAAAAACCTGCTGTCTGAAGTAGTACTGCAGTACTGAGATAGTGCTGTAATGCTGGTCCAGATTCTTATGAAAATCCTCCCTAAAAACTATGAATTGCCTTGGCAGTGTTGTTCCCCTAGGTCCTAACAGCAGCTAGGTTTTCTCTGCATCTACTGTGCAAAATGAAAGAGTTAACATGCCTTGCTGTGTATTATTCAGGTCTGATCCTGATCACAACTCTCTGGCTATTTTGTAGAAGGAAAAGGACTGGATTCATGTAATGTAATCATGCAGCTAATGCCACGTCTCATTTGGTCTATAACAAGTAAGCTTTTATTTTAATTTCGTCCACTTAACACTGAAGGGTATGAAACAGATTGCATATGGTTTTCAGGCTTTCCCACATCTATCTACCCCTCAGAGCATAGATACAGTCACAGCACGGCATTGTGTGTCTTTCCAGGAGTTTACTAAGGTGGGTTACATTCCGCCGAGAAGCGGCGCTCTCCCGCCGCCGCTGCTTGCAGCATCCGGGAACTGCAACTGCCACACCGCGCGTCTCCCAGAAGCTCCGAGGAAGGAGCGCGGAAATCGCGCTCCTTCCGGGGCTGGAGAAAAGGTGCACTATGCACCATGGCATGACCTCAATACGTCACAACTGCGCCACCTCGTGTGGAGGCGGCGCGGTCGTGACATAATCATGGCGGCGGCTGTGCGGAACGGCCGCTGCCATTTTGTGCGCGCGGAACGCGTACTAGGGTTAGGGGGGTGCGGAAGCACCGCCCCTTCCTAACCCTAGTATGCACTCGTCACGTACTTTCTGGCGGTCTGTAACCCGCCAAAGTTACTTTTTTATATTACAACTCCCAGACTTCCCCAGCCAGAAAGGGAGATTCAGAGGCTGTGCAGACTGCCCCTAAGGGGTGGCCTGCAGCCGCCTTGAGCTGTGCCAGATTGGGGCTGCGGCAACTGCATGTCATGGCCCCGATCTGACTTTTCCAGGTCACAAAAAGGAGCCGCAAAAAGCAGTTCCTTTTGTGCCCTGGAATGGGCATGATAGCCATGGTGCCACAGCTTTAAGATACTCCTTTGGCATTGTGTCATGTCGATGCAGTGCCAGAAGAGCGCTGTGATGCTATGCATCATGCAGAGTGGCACACAGCATCATACCACCCTGGGGGCGGATTTGGGGTGTGCGTCATGTGGATGCCGCTCCCCGACTTTGCCCACAGGCCGGCCTTTATGGCCGGTGTGCATAGCCCCTCAGTCCACAAAACAAAGCAAAAGGTCCGCCACGGTCTTCTTCTAACCATTGGAAGCACTTCAGCAGCATCTTTTCTACTCCAGAAGTTTTAGCCTACAACCCCCATCAGCCCTACCCAACACAGCCAAACTTAAGGGACTGTGGGAATTGTTTGATGAGTACTGTATTATAGGATCATGAAAAGCCATGCAAACCTTTTGCAGGTTTGGTAAATTTCTTGCCACATTACTGAGTTGTATTAAGGAAGCCTGCTTGTCCAGCCTTGATTTAATTGTGCTCTGTGTTTAAGCAATGACCTCACATGGGTCATGAAATGTCTGAATCAGTGGAGCAAAAAGTACCATTTGTGACCTTGCCATTAATGGCATAGCTTTGGGAGCGCAGCATTGTGTTCTTAGTGTAACACGCTTACATTTCCCCTTGATTTAATATGACCTTATTCAAAGAAATGGATACAACAGCACAAATGGACATGGCCATTCAAGACATTTTAAATCTCCAAAATGTCTCAGGTGTGTCGGACATAGTCTATGTCTATTACCTTAGAAGCTGGTTTTATCGAACTTATTTCTAAATTCACTAGTTTATATTAGCATGAGGCTGTGAGCCACCAAGGCAATTTTGCCATTTTTACTGACATAGGGAGAATGTTATTTATCAGTCTGACACAGAATATTTTGCAATCAGAAGTCTTGTTATGCTTTGTTGGAGATTAAAGTGATGGGGGGGGGGAGTCTGAAGCATGAACTTCACTAACTTCACTAACTTCAAACAGAAAAAGATCCCCACAAAAATGAAGATGAAATGTTCATCCAGTCCTAGATTTGCAGAAGGCCTTTTAGGCCAAATAGTCCACCACTAAACTTCTACTTGAAGATATGAAGGGAGAGCCTTTCACTGTCCTAGATTATTCGTTCCACTGCAAAACTTGCAAAAGCTGCTTCTTTGAATGATACCTTCATATCCTCCTACTGTCCCAGCTGGGCAGGGACAATCTGTCATCCCACCTTTTCAGTTGCTTTTAAAATGTCCCACTTTCTTTCCCACTTTCTCCCTTTCTCCTCCATTCACTTTAGCTGCTGCAGAACTCAAAGGATGTTTTCACATGGGAGGCAAGCATCATTCAAATGTGATTAAAGCATGGTAAGAGCACTATCGGGGGGGGGGGGGGGGAGATGATCACACTGCCATGTGCTTCTCCTGGATGCATCACTGAGTAATAACGGAAACTCCCCCTCCATGTGATAGAGTCCAAAGTGCAAAAGGAGTTTACACTCAATTAACTTAGTGGGAGGAGAAGACAGAAAGGGGGCAAAATACTGCCCTTCCTTATAGACTCAAGCAAAAGTAAATTGCTGCAGCCTCTCCTAGCATGTGTCTTCTGCCTCATTAATAACTTTTAACATCTCGACCACACTCTGATGTTGCAGGCGTGACCATATATATCCCAGTTTCCATCTGTTAAATGTTGAAGGGGAAAGCATATATGAACATATGCATATGCATAGGGAGAAATGACAACCAAAAAAGGAAGGCTAGTGTCAGCCATGCTCCTTATGACCTGGCCACATTCAGCACATTCTGATGCTCCTGCTCCTCAATTTTGCCTCCCAGTAACAATAGCAATAGCAAGCACTTTTCTATACTGCTTATCAGTGAACTAGCACTCCCTAAGTGATTTACAATGTGTAAGCCAATTGCCCCCAACAAGCTGTGTATTCATTTTACCAACCTACGAAAGGATGGAAGGCTGACTGAACCCTGGAGCCCTGCCTGGGATTGAATTTAAAACCTCATGGCTGCAGTACTGGCATTTAACACTGCACCACCAGAGAATATCTTGCATGGAAATGTCTTGAACGTCTACGAAGGAGAGCCAGGATTCTGCCAAAGCTGTGTCTCCACTACAATTGCTGTCTCAGGTGATTGCCTCAATCTGCCTAATGGTAAGGCTGGTTAAGTGATGTGTGTACCAAAGGAAGAGAATATGAGGGAGAGGAAAAACTGTTACTGAAGTTTTGGCTCTACCACAAGGTTAAGGTAAGAGTTAGAAAAATAAGCAAGGAATATCGGGTAATACAGTGGTGCCTCGGGATACGAAATGATCGGGTTACGAAATTTCTGGGATACGAAAAAGTTGGATTGGCAAAAACTGTTTCGGGTTACGAAATATTTTTCGGGTTACGAAATTCATTTTGGCGCGAAATTCAAATGCTGCAAAGTGCAGCTATAGGCTTTCCAGTGCTAACGGAAAAGTGTTTCGGGTTACGAAATTTTCGGGTTACGAAAGGAATGGCGGAACGAATTAATTTCGTAACCCGAGGCACCACTGTATAGCCCTACCATCCCAAGACTGTGTTCATGTGGGGATCTGGAGTAGAACAACTGCTAGCCTCAACTGATTAGGAAGTTTGTGTGTGTTGTTAGTGTTGACACATACCTTTCTTTTATGTAAGAATGGAAAGAAATTTTGCCATTATTTGTTTCCCTGATGAAAAGTGAAAAAGGTTTTCCACCTCATTTAGGGTTGCCATAATTCTCTACTAAAAACCGGGACAAAATGTAGGACAAAATTTAGCCCAAAATGTAGGACATTTTTCTTAAATGTCCTACATTTTGGGCTAAATTTTATCCTACAATTGTTCTATATTTTGGGCTAAATTTTGTCCTACATTTTGTCCCAGTTTTTAGTAGAGAATTATGGCAACCGGACAGCAACTTGCCTGCTCTACCACAGAGTCTGGAAATGTTACTTTGTTGATGTAGTTCTGAGACAGTGGCATCAATAGGGTTGGCATTACCAGGGTTGGTGTCACCTGGTGCAGTAACTCATGGTGTCACACATAAACGCCCATTGACCCCCTGTACCACACCATACAAAATCCTTAGTAATTTTTTTTTGTCTAATGCTAATCATATATCATAATTCCCATATCTCGTTGAATATAATGGTAATAGTTGTGACATAAACAACTAACAAAAATAAAATTATATCTTTAAATTACAATATCATACACACAGCCTAAATGTATGTACGTGTACATAGCTTCATGTGGTTAAAGTAAAAGTTTGGTAAGATGTGATGTTTTTAAAGAAAATATTAAAATAATTTTAAGAAATTAAAATTTATTTAATTTTTTCATATTTATAAAAAATTTAAATTTATTTTTTGAAAAACAAACAAACCTGGTGCCTCTCCCTTTTCCTCCCACTGAGCCTCATCCCACTCACATAATCTCTTCACTGTTTTAAAGGATGCAGGTGAATACCACAGGCCATTTCTGGCACCTTACTTAGGATGTTATCTGGTATGGTCCTCAGCCCCTGAACCCCCGCCCCCCCCCCAGTGATGCCCCCACTCCCAGACAGTATATCCAAAAAATTAATTCTTCCAAGCTCTGTTCTGCTTTTCTATGTTATGTTTATATTTTGCTTTTCTTCAAAGGACCTCAATGCAAAGCACAGAGCTTATTAGATGAACTTTAAAACCGGATCAAGAGTCCCAGGCTGCAGCCGAGATGTGGAATAGAGGCGGGGATTATTGCATGCTAAATCAGCACCTAATTGCCACACACCACCAGCCTGGGTCCCAGCTACACTCTGCCAAGACTTTTTAGAGGCCAGAAAACTTTTAACTTTGAAAAAGGGCTTCTGGAGTGTGATTGGGGCCCAGTTTGGACCCAGGCTGATAGCAGGCAGTGATTAGGTGGTGATTTAGCATGCGATAATCCCTGTCTCCATCATGCATCATGGCCCCAGCTCGGGACACTTGATCCAGTTTTAAAGGTCATCTGATAAATTTCTACATTGTTCCCATTGCTTTTAGTCTCACAACATCCCATGGACAAAGGGATCTTGTAGCACCTTTGAGACTGTGAGAAAGAGCATAAGGACTCGTAGACTCTGTCTATTTCATGAGATGCAACCTATGGAGAAACTTAGGCTGAGAGATAATAACTGACCCAAGGTCATGCATGAACTTCACATCTCAGCGGGAACATGAACCTCCTCTTCTAAGCTTAATGGTCTTAATGACTGAATCATGGGATTTATTCTATTATCCCCAAAGACACCAGATCATGTCTGATCTTAGAAGCTGATCAGGGTCAGCACTGGTTAGTATTTGGATGGGAGACCACCAAGGAATACCAGGTGTTGATAGCTATATTTCAGAGCTGGAACTGGCAAGACCACCCTGAGTATTCCTTGCCTAAGAAAATCCTATGAAACTTATATTGTCACCATTAGTTGACTGGCAACTAGAAGGCACATACACAAATAGTTCAGAGCAATGTATCAGAGCAGACTAGACAGGAACTTTCATGTGAGATCTACAATTATTAAGAACACGGTACAACTCTGGAGACCAGGGTTTAATTCTCCTCTCAGCCATGAAAACCACTGGGTGACCATGGGTAAGTTATATGCTCTCAGGGGAATGCAATGGCAAAGCTCCTCTAGACAAATCTTGCCAAGAAAATGTCACAGTAGATACACATTAGGGTCACCATAAGTCAGAAATGACTTGTAGGCACAAACAACAACAACAACAAATGGAGAAGCTAACTCTTTCTAGGCCCTGGCCATTGATGACACAGTTGAGGATCCAGACATAGTTGTGGAGCCAGACATCTTCTAGAAATTCAAGATACATTCAAGGACTCATTTATGGCAATGATACCTACCTATAGAAGCAGACTTTATGATGGTCTGCAGAATTTTCCCCACCCTGGTAAAACATTGAGGTGATCCAAGTAAGCCCAATGATTGATATTCTGCCCTTATTGATCTCAAACATTTCCCAGCCTCTGTCAGCAAGAGGGAAAGAACCAATGTCATGACATTTAAGCAAGACTATTATAAACTATGGAGGGAAATGTGGAAATTCATCTCATTTGCCCCCATTTTTGGTAGCAACCCCTTGTTTCCAGTATCCAGTCATTCCATTTCCAAGTACACTGAGTGCTGCCTATTATTTCCTGTGATGCAGAAATATAGTCATTTTCTCAGTGTCGTGGGTAAAAAATAAAATGAAATGAAAACATAGTGTGGGGGAGAGCCTCAGTTTGTACCATATGGGGGAAAAACTTTAATTTGATTTTTTTTAAAAAGGAACAATTTGTGCTGGATTATGAAGCAAATGGGAGGCAAAGTGGCAAGCAGGGGTAGGGTAGAAAGGAGCTGACCCTCAATACTAATATATTTGGAATTGATCTGAGATTATATGTAATGCCTGGTTCCTAAACACAGTAGAAAACAGACCATTACAAATTGCTCAGTAAGATATAAAGATGAAGCAATTCACTGCTTATTTTGTCTGATTGTGAGTGCATCATAGAAATGGGTTTGTCTGCACGCACTTTCTTTCACACACACACACACACACACACACACACTTGTGTGTGAGCAGACACACATGCACACATTGATGGAGACTGGATCTATTTAGAGAGGTAATGTTGGTATCCTCTGAAGAGCTACTTCAGAATTCTCTAAAAGCCTTCCGTCGTGTGCTTTGAGATTTTAATATATATCCTTTTCAACACTTCTTGCCCCAAACAGGCTGATATCAGGGATCAAGGCATAAAATGACAGGAGACAAAATCTGCCATCAAAGTCTCTGGAAATTATTTAGCAGAAGAGTTGGGGTTTCAGAAAAGGAAAAAAAAGAAGATGCTTTCATCTAATATAAAATTAGTCATTATTGCAACTGATACCAGTAGATATATCAGAGGTAATAGTTTATGTTGCTATTTTTTTTGGGGGGGAGGCAAGTTTGGATTGTGTATTATTATGATCATGAATTATCTTCATGGAAGGGGACCCAAGGGATGGATGGTCCTGTTGTTGTTGTTGTTGTTGTTGTTGTTAGGTGCCTCCAAGTTATTTCCTAGTTTATAGCAACTTTAGCGTGAACTTATTACAGTGTTTTCTAGGGTTGAGGGTGTGTGACTCATTCAAGGTGTTACAGTCCTTCAAACAACCTGGACCTCAACTATACTGTTATTGCATTTTTATCAGAGCTTGGAAGTTACTGTTTTGGACTATCACCAGAAGATTATTTTTAGATCGTAATCCAAAAAAGTATTTATTTTAAGGTCTGGTGTTTATTGTCAGGAAGGTGGGGATGTGTTTGAGGGATTTTGTGAATGGCCTGAATAACTTAGAATCAAAGAACTTGTCTGATCACTTTTGCTACTATATATCAGAATAACTTTCAGCACCTTGGTTTGGGATGAAAAGGTGCCATTTACTACTTGCTTGAGAAAAATATCGTGGGCAATCAAGTAACTGGATAATAAGATTATAAAACTCAAAACAAAAAGTAATTTTGGAATAAACAAAGATCATTAGGTTTATTGCATGGCACTTGGAGAATGGGAACGGAACAGAACAAAAGAAGGAATGGGAAGGGAATGGAACAGGGGAGAAAATGTGTGTTATCGCATGGGAGAATGTCGCCGATGCTACCAGGAGTCCCCAAACAGTTCCCCATCCATCCCACAGCAGCTAAGTTTGAAAAATGATTCTAAACAGTCCTACAAATTCGGCTGCTGTGGGATGGTTGAGAAATGGATTGGGGACTGCCGGAGGCATCGGTGGTGTTCTCCTGTGCGATAACACACGTTTTGCCCCCATTGTGTTCCTTTCCCATTCCCTTCTGTTCTGCTCCGTTCCAGTTCTCCAAGTGCTGTGTGATAAAACTCCTTAAAAACATTTTTGTAAAAAAATTGTTGACTATTAACATCTGTCCTGATCAACAATAGAAAAACAATGGCAGCTAACCATGTCTACATGTTAAAAAGTAGTTTTATGAGTGTGCTTTCTGCATGGTTTCTTTATCAGTCTGAACTAGCAAAAGAAAGCACACAGTGTGTATATGTTTTTGGTTATTGGAGAGGAAAGAAACCACTACCTCCTTCATGCAGTGATCCCCACCCCTACAGGAAATCTGCTCTGTCTGGCTATTTAGTGGCCCATGGAAATTTGCAGGCTTCAGAAAAGTGTCTAGCTATGTCCGCATAGCCAGATGCATAAGTCCTAGAAGATGATGCCATTGTTCTGAGTTTGTTCTGGCTATTATATATTTGTGTGAGAGAGTGTGTGTGTATTTAATATCCCACCTTCCTTCTGTGACAGGATCTATAAGGACAAAATGAGATGATTCTCTTGCACCCCTGGCTCTCTCTTTGTGTGTTTGCCTTTAAATGACCTGTTGACTTATGGCAAAAGTATGCATTTCATAGGGTTTTCATAGGCAAGGAATACACAGAGGTGGTTTTGCCAGTTTCTTCCTGTCAAATATAGCCTACAGCACCTGGTATTTGTTGGCAGTCTCCCATCCAAGTACTAACCAGGGCTGATCATGATTAGCTTCCACGATCAGACAGAATCTTGTGCCTATAGTAGAATAAATACCATCGTTTGGTGATAAGGCTTACTTAGAAGAAGAGGCTCAAGTTCAAGTTCCCGGTGAGCCATGAGATTTAATTCATAACTCTGATTAAGATGGGACTCTCAGGGAAAAGGTGAGTCTTGCAGAAGAGAAGAGGGGAGATGTGTTATAATTCACTTGGGCAGACCTTTACAATACATCTCCCAACTTGCTTAGGCACAAAGCTTGTGTCTGGTTCCAAGATCTGCCTTCCATGGATGGAAAGGTCCAGCTACTGAAAGGCTTCCCCATCTGACTTTGGGATCCACCTCTACTATTCTTTCTTCATACTTACCTTATTTAGAAGGGAGTGGCTGTCATGGGGAGGAGGAAATAAATAGGACTGTGTCCATCTACCCAGATACATCACCGAAAAAGACATTTCTAAGAAATTGGGGATGGTTAGGTAGGGGGCCCTGCTATCTTCCACTTACTCCCCTGTGGTGTGAACAGGGACAAGCTCATCTACCCATTAAAAGATAGGGTGCTCTCCCCATCCCAACTCAGGCCAAGTCCACAAGAGCCAGAATACCACAGGAGTAGCCTGAAGTATTCTGGTTCTGGTTGTCCCAACATCCCCCTGTTATCTGGGGCCTTACATTGCAATGTTGGGCAGCTGTTTGCACGTGTCTCATTCTGCCACCTGGTACAGCTGCCTCACATCACTCCCTCTGAGGCCAAAAAGGAGACACTCAGTCTCAATCACATGTCTACGCACCTTGTTGTGACTTCAGAGGGAGCAGCGTGCAATGGTGATGGGCTGCACTGGGCAGCACAGTGGGACGCATTGTGAAGAGCTGTCCAGTATTGCAATGGATGTCTGTGATGATTCCTTGAGAGCAATGGCCCTGTGCGTGGCCCTTACTCCCAGGGAGTCCCTTAAAAGAACTTTCCCTTCTAAGATCTTTTAGGTTTCCACTCTCGCTCCCTGTTGAGCAGAATGGGACCCCTGGAGGTCCTATAGTCGCGCTGCCACCACTCAGTGAATTATCAATGAACTATATTTCCCAAGCACACACTGAGACTTGCTTGAGAGAGAGAGATCTAGTTTCCTTTCTTGCTAACCCACAGCAATCAGTAACCGAGTTGAGGCACGTGTACAGGAGCACAGAGATAGCAGATGCTTTTAAAAGAAAGAAGTTTATTTTAAAGAAATAGTATAGAATAGGAAGGTATCACTCATGCCAGGCCTCCTTGCCTTGCAGGTCAGAAAACACAGTTACAAAGATATTCATTTCAGGCAAGCTATTAAATAAACATAACAAAAACCTAGACGTACTGACTAACACTATTCCTAAGCTACTCACACAATGATGGGATTTGCAGTCCTTGTGGAGTTCTTGGAATCAGGGAGTTGGCTCCTTGCTAACTCTACCTGCATGCCAGAGCCGGTCCTCCGGATGCTCAGAGGACAAGTCTCTGGTTTCTCCAAACACAGCCAAGATGGAGAACAAAGGACACATGGTCCTACAGGGGTATTTAAACCCCTCTCTTGGAATCTTTTTGAAACTGCCGCTCTGGCACTGTTGATTGGCCAAGTGAGCCTTACGTCAGCTATGATGTAGCTGCTCATTAGCATGTGATGTCATCTCTCATTAGCATGTACCTCCTCCTAGATTAACCCTTTGTAGTTCAGGAGAAGTCCTCAGGTGACTGGGAACCCAGCCACCACAATGTCTTTGGATCTTCTGTGAAAATGGAGCAAAATGTGATTTATTCTGAAATATTTTAAGGGGTTTGGGGCTGAACTGGCTGGATGTTGTCCAGAATTTTCACACCAGAACTGGGGACTGGGCCATGCATAGTCTATATCTATTGTCATGGCAAGAGGGGGAGATCATGTTATTTGCCCTGTGCAGACAGGTGAGATTGTCAGATGGGGGATGAAACATCCTTGTCCTGTCCTTTTCCTGTTCTCATAGTGCAATCATGAGAAGATTTTCATACAATGTCATGCTTGTCTGGACATTATCCCATCTGGAAGGTGCACTTAACCGTGATCATGTGAAAGGCATTCAAATGACATCACACAGATCCCATCATTGTCCCATCGTTGAAGTGGCACTGCCCAGCATTTTGCATGAATGAGAGTTCATGTTAGTGCAGTGCTGCTTTGATCCAATGGGAGAGGCGGGGAATAAATTATTATTGTTGTTGTTGTTGTTGCTCTGTGATCTGAGAGTCTTTCATGGGATCACAGTCAAAAACAGGAAGAGGACAAGGGAGTGATCCTGTCCTTATCCCATCCCTGTGTGATTATCTCTCAGGCCACAGACTGACAGTGCTCCCAAACTCTACCATCCCATTCTGATATGAAAATCTCTCTTCTCTGTTTTGTTTAATTTCTCTCCCATTTATCCACTGTGTTTGGAAAGAACCAGTGTTTAAAAACATGTGATTGCACCCCAAACTGGGATCATGGTGGAAATGAGGTGAGAATGCGGGGAGGATGGCCAGATTGGTGGGTGGTCACCTAGGTCACTTAATCGTTCCCACCATGGAATGGTAGCTTCTTTATTCTATTAACACCAAGAAAAGGCAGTGTTGCTTTCTTTTGTTTGTTTTTGGATTTGGTGTTTGCATGTGAGTCTTCGCATAATACCGTTGCATACATTTGCAAGTTGTCATTTGACCTCCCCCACCTCTATCTAGGTTTGCCATAAGTCTGGACCTCCAAACCGGGACAAATGTAGGACAAAATTTTCACATGTAGGGCACATTTTTAAAAAATCTCTCGGATAAGGGCTGATCTTGATGCTAGTATTAGTGCAGATACCAAAGTAGAGGTCTCCAGAGCGTCCATGGACTCGATTGTACTGGATCATTTTGAGTCTGTTAGTACCGAGGATGTGGACAAGATCCTTAGAAGTGTTAGGAAGACAACCTGCTACCTCGATCCCTGTCCCTCATGGCTAGCGGCTCAGGGGGGAACGGTAGTAACTTCTATGTTACGCCGTATAATTAATACATCATTGAGGGATGGGCAATTTCCATCTAGCTTAAAATTGGCCACTGTAAAACCTTTGCTGAAAAAGCCCTCCCTCGACTCCCTGATGCATAACAATTATCGGTCAGTATCGCTATTGCCATTTTTAGGGAAGGTGATCGAGAGGGCAGTTGCAATCCAGCTTCAATCAATCTTGGATGAGACGGATTATCTTGACCCATTTCAAACTGGCTTTCGGGCGGGCTACGGGGTTGAGACTGCCATGGTCTCCTTGGTCGATGATCTCCGTCTGGGCATGGAAAGGGGTAGCGTGTCCCTGTTAGTGCTATTGGACATCTCGGCAGCTTTCGATACCATTGACCATGGTATCCTTCTGGAACGCCTGAGAGAGTTGGGAATCGAGGGCACTGCACTCCAGTGGTTCCGTTCCTACCTCTCGGGAAGGTTCCAGATGGTGCAGCTGGGGGAAGTGTGCTCCGATAAGAGGGCCCTTACTTCCGGTGTCCCTCAAGGAGCCATTCTGTCCCCCATGCTTTTTAACATCTACATGAAACTGCTGGGAGAGATCATCCGGAGACATGGGGCACGGGGTTATCAGTACGCTGATGACACCCAAATAATTTTCTCTATGTCTCCGACTGACTCAGTGACCAGGGATGGCATCTCTCCTCTCGTTGCCTGTCTGGAGTCGGTAATGGGCTGGCTGAGGGAAAACAGACTCAGTTTGAATCCAGAGAAAACGGAAGTGCTCGTGATAGGTTCTCCGGGCCCGGGGATGGCGGTGTTTCCACCTGTCCTGAACGGGATCACGCTTCCCATGAAGGACTCTGTTCGCAGTCTGGGGGTGCTCCTTGACTCGTCGCTCCACCTTACACCACAGGTGGATGCGACGGTCAGGAGCACATGTTATCAGCTTTGGTTGATACGCCAGCTGCATCCCTACCTGGGCCGGGAGGACATTGAAACGGTAGTACATGCCCTGGTAACCTCTCGTTTGGATTTCTGCAATGCGCTCTACATGGGGCAACCCTTGTACCTTACCCGGAAGCTGCAATTGGTGCAAAATATGGCGGCAAGACTGGTCACTGGTACTTCCAGGACCAGTTATATAACACCGGTCCTTAAAAACCTCCATTGGCTGCCTATTCGCTTCCGGGCGCAATACAAGGGGTTGGTTATTACCTATAAAGCCCTAAATGGCTTGGGCCCAGGGTACTTGGAGGACAGCCTCTCTCCATACAATCCGCCTCGCACACTCAAGTCAGCCGGGAAGCAATTGTTAAGGGTTCCAGAGGCTAGGTATGCCATCACTACTCAGAGGGCCTTTTCTATCTCTGCCCCCAAGCTCTGGAACTCGCTTCCCGGCGAGCTCCGCTCGGCCGCCTCGCTGGATCAGTTCAAGAAGGGGCTGAAGACACACTTGTTCTAGCAGGCATACCCCTGGCCCCTGAAGTACTCCCCCCCTCCCCTCTCAGCAGCATTGGAAGCTGGCTTGAGATTTTTTGGGTGACGATGTAATTGTGTTTTATCTTGTCGATTTTAACTGTATGTGGATGTTTTTAACTACTGTATGTTGTTAAACCGCCTTGATCCTTGGAAAGGCAGTATATAAATAAAAATTTATTATTATTATTATTATTATTATTATTATAAAATGGAGGACACACAAAAAAATTGATGGTTTTAAAAAAATGTTAATATAAATTTATGTTTCTTAGGCATGATCAAAATGGAGGACATTTGGGCATTATTCCTAGACAGATGACAGAAATGGACTTTCCCTTTCTGGCCACCCCCCCTCCCCCCATTCCAAACAGCACATTTGGGCATTGAACATGGCTTTACTTAACATGGCAATCTCTTGCATATTTCAGAGGCTTATTCCATAACCAAACTCTTTGGGTTTCACACTGAACATGCTATGCATACTGAATATGTCAAGGTGGTTTAACAAGAAGTGGGTTTGCCCTAGGATTCAACTGTACTTCTCAGAAGTGTGTATTTGGTCAAGGGACTTTGGGGTTTTTTTCCACTGCACATGAGTTTGTAAAAATCAGAGCAACTTACATTGCTCGTGCCTCAGAAGCTGGCTCATTTCATCATCATCATCATCATCATCATCACTATCCTCTTCCTCCTCCTCCTCTTCTTCCTCCTTGTCTTTCCTCCTTTCTCCCTCCTTCCTTCTTCCTTCCTTCCTCCCTCCCTCCTTCCTCCCTCCTCCTCCTCTGCCTCCCGGGCCCAAGTGGAGGAGGAGGTGGGTGGCTGCCTTGGTGCGCTCCCCCCGCCTGCTCACCAAGGCAGCAGGAAGGCAGCCACCCACCTCGACCTCACGCGCCTTCGTGCGACTGCGCTAGGCGCTGGCCTTGGGCCTGGCAGGCGGAGGCAGAGGCAGAGGAGGAGGCAGAGGTGCCTGTCTGGCTTGGCGCTCCCCACCCGTGCGCGCACCAAGGCAGCAGGCAGGCAGCCACCCACCTCTACCTCAGCCTCCTCCTCTGCCTCCACCTCCCGGGCCCAAGGAAGTGCCCAGCGCGGAGGCACACGAGGTGGAGGAGGCGGTGGGTGGCTGCCTGCCTGCTGCCTTGGCGCGCGGGTGGGCGGGGAGCGCCAAGCCAGGCAGGCACCTCTGCCTCCTCCTCCGCTTGGCATGGCCTGGAACGGAGGAGGAGGAGGAGGAGGAGGAGGAGGAGGAGGAGGAGGTGCGCCTCCTGCATGCGCCCGCACCTCCCTCCCCACCTTCCCGCCTCCCTACCACCCTCCCCTGCCTCCCCGCATGGCTGTGCCACCCACCTCCTCCTCCATTCCAGGCCACGCGGCCGTGCGCAGGAGGCGCACCGCCTCCTCCTTCGCCTCCTCCTTTGCTTCCTCCACGCAGCCGTGCAGCCTGGAACAGAGGAGAAGGAGGTGGGTGGCGCAGCCACGCGGGGAGGTGGGGGAAGGTGGGTTGGCGCGTGCGGGCCCCAAACCGGGGGCTGGGGGCCGGACCGGGACCAGGAGGGGGCCCCCAAAAGCGGATTTGTCCCAGGGGCCGCCGGGATATGGCATCCCTACCTCTATCAGATATGGAGGCAGGAAAATCAGAATGACAAGGAAACAAAGCCTATCAAGTAAATATGTGAATATGGGCAATATGGCAGGAATCAAAAAGGAAAGGAAAGAAACACACCTGCTACATTTGTGTGAAGAGACATAAACCAATATGGTGAAAACATGCACATAGGAGGAACATCTCCATTGCACTGATGTGGCTATGTAATAGGGGTCCCAGGTGGTTTTCCAAACTGATTTCAGTTTGGATTAAAACAGGTGTGTGTGGCAGTAAAGGGGTCAAACCAAGGCAAGGGTACTTTGCAATGGAGCTGTGATATAACCTTCATGTAGATGTTGACAAAGGCCCTGCACAGACCAGCAATTAAGGCTGGCCTAGAGGTGGAGTCGGGGTATCGCATCCACATGACACATGCCCCGACTCTGCCCCCAGGGCACCATGACACCGCAGTTCCTTTTTGCGCCCTGGAAAGGAAGTGAAAGCCACAGCACTGCAGCCTGAAGGTGCTCCATTGGCATTGCATCATGTGGACACTTCAAATATTAGCAGAGCTTAGGATTGCTGTGTAGTTACTGATTTAATTATAGATTTATTTACAGAATTTATCTGTTAGATTTGAGAAGGTTACAGAACTGTTAAGTTAAAAGTATCCCACAAAATAAGCTGCTCTGGTCTGAGAATGTAGACTTAAGTCTAGGAAAGCTCATGCTGTCAACTTCTTTCTTTCAGTAAGGCCTGGCACTTTGTCACATGATGCAGCACTGAAGGGGCATCATAAAGCCATGCTACTGTGGCTATGGCACCCCTTGGAGGGTGCAAAATGGAGCTGATTTTTGTGGCTCGTTTTTGCACTTTCCAGAGGTGAGGTTGCCACAGCCCCGATCCGGCCAATAAAGGGGTGGCTGCTTGCCACCCATCTGTATAGCCCCTTAGTCTCAAAGGTGCAACAAGACCTCTCTACACACCAATTCTACAGAGTAACATAGCTATATCTTTGAATTCTACAAAGATGAGTCAAGTAAGGATTTGTGCCCCTACTTCAAAGCCCCTATTCAAAGCCTAATTGGAGGGGGTTTTAAATCTTTAAAATGGACACAGAGCAGAGTCCTTCAGACAGAGGGTGCAACTTCACTGTAGAAATGATGCAATTTGACACCACTTTAAGTGCTGTAGCTCCCCTAAAAAGTGCTGGTGCCTCACAAAACTACAAATCCCAGGATTCTGTAGGAAGGGGCCATGGCTGTTAAAGTGGTATCAAACTGCATTATTTCTACAGTATAGATGCACCCCGAGCAAGAGTGCCAATCATCAACATGTGGGCCACATGTGATTCCCCTGGTCTCCAAAGGCATACCCAAAATTATCTTTGGCCCAATAAATGATTTTTCAGACAAAGTCCACATACAAATATGAGGCTGTTGCATGCCCAGCCACCCACTTTAAAACACCCATCCGCCCACTTTAAAAACAGTATAAGAGGCAAATATAAGCAATGCACATCACTTCCAGTCACCCAAAATGGCAACCACAATGATGTAGCCTGGTTCTCCAAAGGTCTAGAGATCCTGAACATTGACCAGAGTGGCCTTCTGGATTACAGTGTTCTGACCCCTCAAATTGAGACTGCCTTCAAATAAAGGACTGGCCTCTCACCAAACCCAAATAGAAGACTATACTCTGTAAAGCAGGACACATGGCCACCTTGTGTCTCAATCATTTGTACATCGGGTCCTTGGTTTCTCCTCCTGGTAGATTTACTAGCATTCCTCGTACATTTATTTTATAAATAATGACATCCCTCGGGACTTGCTGCAATGAGTGCTTTGGAAACATATGCAATGGCTGCCTTTTCAATATTTTTTATTATTATTATGGCACAGTCTGATGAGTGCAGTCTCAGGAGCTCTGTTTTATTTCATCTTTCTATCTTAAGCCAAGTGAAAGTCATCAAAAGTTTACTGGATCAAGCCTAAGTATTCAGGGAGAGAGAAGTGGTGGATCATATTTCACTTGAATGAAGGCCAGGATAGGACATGGGCATGCAGTTGTCCTTGTTTTAACCAATAAGACTGGTTGCCAGTTCACGTTTGTATGTTTATAATTTTACTGTTCTTTTAAATTGTAAGCCGTTCTGAGTTTTGGGGGGAAAGCAGGATATAAATAGATTTATTACTAACAACAACATCTATCTATCAACAACAAGAACAACAATTCCTCTTGGAAGCCAAGATGATTAAACTGATGCTGGTGTACTTTGGACACGTCATGAGAAGGCATGAATCATTGGAAAAGACAATACTGCTAGGAAAAGTAGAGACTAGTAGAAAGAGAGGAAGACTACCATTTAGATGGATAAACTCACTTTGGGAGGTCATGGGCCTGAATTTATAAGACCAAAGAAGAGCAGTGGAGCTAGGAGGGCTTGAAGATATCTCATATACAGGGTCACCATGAGTTGAAGTCAACTCAAGGGCAGCTATTGCAACAAAATACAAAAACATGGAGGGCTTCTTTGGAAATTCTGTGATTTTTTTTCCTAACAAAGGAGCTTGTAGGTTTACAAAGGAGGGAGGCAACAAGGATCTCAGGAGAAGCATTTCTTTTTGTCTTGCTAATGGAACTTAAATGTTATTTCCTAGAGTGCCCACATGGGCAGAGAAGAGAGAGGAGGGGCCTGCCTCCATGAATGCCCTGCTTGAAGGCAGTTAACCATAACAACTCCAACTCTAGCTTTGCAAATAAGCATTTAAAAATACAGTTGACACAGCCAAAGAAAAGGGACAAGCAAAGTGGTCAAGGGAATGGGAACACAGCAGACAGGAGTACTGGTGTGAACAGTTTTCTATATGGCCCATATTCTGCAATGCTACAAATTTGGAGACTGGAAGCAGAATTCTTATTGGGAGGGGGAAATGCCCTCATTTTACCTCTCCTCAATTGATACAACCCTGTCTGCTCTCTTTTTCTATGCTATGCATCATGCACAGCATCTCACCATGTTCATCCCTCCCAACTCTTCCTTTGTTCCTTTGCACATATGTGCATACTCTTAATCATCCATTTCTCCAGCTCAACATTAGGAGGAACTTCCTGACTGTAAGAGCTGTTTGACAGTGGAACACACTCCCTCAGATAGTGGTGGAATCTCTTTCTTTGAAGGTCTTTAAACAGAGGCTGGATGGCCATCTGTTGAGGGATGCTTTGATTGTGAATTCCTGCATGACAGGGAGTTGAACTGGATGGCCCTTGCAGTCTCTTCCAACTCTATGATTCTATTATTCTCTAAATCATCTTTGCTCACCTTCTCAGATAAGCCTGTATCTACAAACTGAGAAACCAGGGAGTGCTGACTGGGAGATAATTAGAGTTAACAGTTGTTTTTTAAAAAAGTAACTTTTCCAAACTGTAAGTTAAACAGTGGTTCTATTCTTGTACACAAGGAGCTTCCTAACTGATATCTATCCTTCCATTTATCTGCATTATCTATCTGAAGTGCTTTCAGTCCATTTGGTCCAATGAGTCTAACCTGTACTGATACACCAAGGCCTCCGACTTAGAGCTGATGAATTACAGCCAATTTTCTGAGATGAGTTTGGGAGCAGACCAGACATATTCCAGCTAATACTTCTGTCAGACGTTTAGAGAGGTTGCTGAATGACCTGCCAGAAGGAAGACAGTGAAATGTATGAGATGAAAAAGTCACCTCTGTGACTGAGCTGGCCACATTATTAAAGCACTAGACATACTATCTGAGTTGTGCTCAGCCTCACCCTTTCATTCTGGAATCTTACTAACTCTTCATATTCCACATCCATCAACATTCTTCAGGAGTCTACATCCTGATACCGAATGTTTCCTTTTCCCTACAAAACTTTGTAGCTCTATGCATCTGTCAGCATTAGTAACAGAGGGGCCAGAGATCTGTGCCTCAGGCCCTCCAACATTTCACAGATGAAAACCAGGACACATGTGGACAAGCAACATCCGTGTGGTCAAGATCTCAAAAGTGATTAATGAGGAAGAACACACAAAACTAGGAAAGGCTGCATCAGTTTTGCTTTTCCCCAAATCTATTGAGAAAGGCAAGACTTTACTTTCCTCTCCCCCCTGCTGAGCTAACGGAGAGCAAACTGAGGGTCTGAACAGACAGGTCAAAATAAAGCTGCTTCGGACCACTTTGGAAGTGTACTGTTTAAATGATGCAAGCATCCTAAGTGTCCCGAAGCCACGCCGAAGCCACGTTCCAATCCTAAGGACATGAGCACAGTTTTGGCGCAGCTTCTGGCTTCTTAAGATGTGTGTGTCATTTAAAAAGCATACCTCCAAAGTGACCCAAAGCAGCTTTATTTTGGCCTGTTTGTTCAGGCCCTAACTTTGTAATTTGAACTTATTTTACAGCAACTGAAGTAAGCTTAGGAAAAAGGGGGAAAGTGGGAGTAGGAAAGAGAAACTTGGACATTTTAAAAGCTGGTGAAGAAATGGGATGGCAGAGGATTGATTGGGACTATACATACCCAGTTGGGACAACTGGAGTGAATGATGATCCCTCTCTGCTCTCTTATTCTCAGCCTCCCCATATTCTTGAAGAATATTGACAGGGATCCTATAACCATGCTCAGCAGAGCTCAAAGCTGCACTACTTAACTTGTTTTTCAGGTGAGCATTGCCAGTTATCAAGATTAGTATTTCCAAGCCAGGCAATACAAAATTTGGCAACATTGCTAACAAAAGCATACACATCATATCACTCATGACTAAAGCTCAAAGGTAAAGAGCCCCTGTTCATATCACTTAGGATTGCCAGACTGAAAACTGGAGGTGGCTCCCATTTCTACTTGGGTAGAAATAGTAGAACATGAAGGCCTTAAAGGTGAGGATGAAGAGGAAGGTGACAGCTGTGCTGCTCCTTCTGGTACCAATAGCTGCCATTTTCTCTCATATGTCTGATACATGGCCTTTTCTGAGTAGACTTATTGGGATTTGGCCACCAAGAGTTTCATCTGGCTATTTGTTTATGCTGGGAAGAATTTACAACAGGTATACCATTCTCCCTTGGGGGTAGTAGTTGCTTTTCCCCTACTTACAATTCCTGATAGAACAAGGATACATGACAGTTTTGTAATGGATCCAGCATTCCTAGCATTCTAGCAGCAGAGTACCTTGACCATCAGAGCTGGTGATAATTCTCTCCCTCCTCAACCTCATACCCTCCAACATTTCACAGGCAAAAAACTGAGACACATGTGGACAAGCAACCTCAGAGTGTAGTCAGGATGGCAAAAGTTACTAAGGAGGAAGAACACACAAGCTAGGACAGACTGCAGCAGTTTGCTTTTGCCTGAGCCTACTGGGGAAATATTCTGCTACCTTCTCTCCTCTTCCTTTCTTTCCCCTCTGCTGAGTTCATTGAGGGCAAACTCCATTTGCACTGTGAACTCAGGGGCTGTACATACCGCCCCTAAGGGGTGGCCTGCAGCTGCCCCTCTTAGCACTAGATCAGGGCCATGGCAACCTGACACTGCCGATCGATTTTTCCATGGTGCATAAAAGAGCAGCAAAAAGTGGCTCTTTTCTGCACTGTGGAAAGGGCACCATAGCCACATAGCTTTTCTGCGCTTCTTTGGTGCTGCGTCATCTGGATGCCATGCCAGAGAAGCACCATGATGCCGCCCGCTGTGTGGTGTGCGGAATCACACCGGTATGGGGGAGGCGTTTGGGCATGCATCGTGCAGGCACTATGCCCCACTCCACCCCCATGCCAGCCTTAATGGCCGGTCTATACAACCCCTCAGTTTGCAGCAATTAAAGTAAGCTGAGGAAGTATTTGTGAAGTAGGCAGTGAGAGAAAGTAGGACATTTTAAAAGCAGAGATTTCATATCTTTTCTGATCTTTGCTTCAGTTCTCACACTAGCTGGCCTGGAGGAAGGAATAGATTTTTCTAGCAATATATTGTTTTGCACTTTCTCTTCTCTAATGAAAGGGTGGATTTGGGCTAGAATAGGCAATGGAAGCTCAGTAACTTTACAATAGACTTGCTCTCTGTAGACATGAAAACATCTTAATCTGATTTGTTGATGTTGATTAATAGTTTGGAAAATGTAATTGGGCATGTGCCTATGGGGCCTAGGACTCCCAAAAGTGATACTACTCTACTGCTAAGCATTTTTCTGAGGGGATGTGGGGCAGGAGTATTTGTGTATAGATGTGAAGAGGGTGGTGTTTCCATCTGCCAAGAGAAGCCCTACTGTTTGGGAAGGGGGGCAGAACTAAATTGGGTAATGTTATAAGTGTTAAGTAAAATTGAGTGTCTCAAAGCCATGCTTTATCACAGGACATGGAAAAATGTTTGTGTTGTTGAGAGGGTGAGATAAACAGATAACTAATACTTGGGCAGGCCCTTACTCAACTCTTCCTTCCTACAAACAAACCTAGAATATCCAACACCAAGATCTTAGAGAGCAGAGGTTGAGGAACCATTGAGGGTTGCGCTGACCCTATTCCCCAGCTGGGCATGCTTGGTCCCCGTTGGTTTGTGAGAGTTGTTTTTGGAGAGGATGGTATCCCTTTGGCTATGCGGTGGGCCCTTGGTATCTGCTGGGGTTTGGTTCCAAGATCCCCTATGGATACCAAAATCCATGGATGCTGAAATTCCATTAAATACAATGGTTTAATGAAATGTTGTCTCTTGTAACAAATGGCAAAATCAAGGTTAGGTTGCTTGGAATGTATATTTTAAAAATATTTTCAGACCATGGATGGTTGAATCCTGTGGATATGCAGGTCTGACTGTATAAGAACTTTCACATGAACAATAAGTGCCCTATTTGTGTGTTTGTGTGTGCATTAAAAGTCTATACTTTCTTCTTTTACAATAACAATCAAAACATATCTTCTGAACCATTTGGTTGAAGAGTAGTACAAATTTGTAAAATAAGGTAAGTCATTACTATACAATGAAGGTTAATCATATGCAATAATCTGATTGCAGCCAGATTGTTGCATATAATTATAATAAATCATATGCAACAATTAAATTATAATAAATTAACACAATAATATACATTTATATATATATATGATCATTGTTGTTTGCCTCCAAGTTATTTTTTATTTATGACACACTATCAGAGGACTTCTTTGGCAGGATTCATTCAGAAGACATTTGCTGTTGCCTTCCTCTGCATCTGCCATTTGGTCATGGTCACTCTTTCAGTTTCTGTAACTTAACACTTGGCTTGTCAACTGTTGAAGACTAGAGGCTCGTGTTAGCCAGAACGTGGAGGGCCACACCCCCCACCATACCCACTCCTGAATAAAATAAAATAATAAAAATGCTCCTGAGGGGACATGAGGTCATGTTAATTGGTCTTCCTAAGCTCCTTTCTGAGCACAGTGGGGAATTTTGAAGCAAAACAATTTTTTTAACAATTTTTCAAAATTTTATTTTGATTCCTGGGTGGTCCAAGGGGATCTAAACATAGTGGAAATGCCTCACATACCCCTCCCCCCCCCCAGATCTTGTCTTATCTTATTTATTTATTGGATTTAAATCTTGCCTTCTGCACCACCAGGAGATCTAGTGGCACAGTGGTTAAATGCCAGTGCTGCAGCCACAACATTGTGAGTTCAATCCACAGGGCTGCAAGGTTGGCTCAGCCTTCCATCCTTTTGTAGTTTGGTAGGTTGTAGGTTGTTGGGGACACTTGGCTTACATATTGTAAACCGTTTAGAGAGTGCTTAGTTAACTATGAAGTGGTATAAAAATGTAAAGTGCTACTGCTGTTACTATTGCCTTTCTCCCCCCCCAAAAGACTGACCCCTGGGGGGCACAAAAATGGCCTTCAGAGGCTCGCAACCCAAACTTTGCCTGCCTATGGGCTAGAGGGGATTCAAACTCTGATGCCCCAAATCCTAGTTAAGTACTGAAGTGTCTGCTCTGCACTCCATGCTGGGTCTCCACCATTCTTAACATTGGGCTATACTTATAATCCAAATGGTTGTTTTCAAAGGAAATGTGACCTGGGCTACATGACTCAGAACTAGAACTAATAAAATGAATTTTTATGGCTGTGTCTGTAGCAGTACACTTCTGTTGCAACAGTGGTCTCCACAGCAGTGAAGGGGAGTTTTTAAAACATTTGAAATAAACACAACTTTAGAGGCACAAAATATCAGCCAGCTGCTGGGAAGGCATATAGAAAAGTTATAAAGATGAGTCTTTTGATAAAAAGTAGATCAGTTTTGCCTGGATCCAAATCATTGTAAATACGCTCTTGCTTCATCAGGAGTGTATCCACACTGCGGAATTAAATCAATTTGACAACACCCTAACTGCCATGATTCTCCAGCCTTGGTCATAATACGTCACTAAATAAGAAAATATATTGAAGTGCTGTTTAAAATATAGTGGCTCCCCTGTATTTATATTTATAGTAAATCCTTCCAATCCACAGATGTTCAGTCCCCTCTCCTCACATGGATAGGGAAAAATGTGAAAGGTTCCACCCAATATTATTGGCATGTGCATGCTTGTGGTCTGCGTACATGTCCCACCATTCAATAATATGTGGCACGGTGAGCCAGAGGTTCTCCAATCCACACATCACTTGCCTGTTGATGTGGTAATTAGTAGGGTTGCCATGTGAACACTTGAGAGAGTTCCTGGTGATGTGGAAAGTGGAATTTCAGCAGGTGCTGCTTGGTTGCATGATATTTAACATTCTTAAAATTCCCTTTTCTACACTACCATTAAAGGTACAGGAGCTCACTCCAGTTTTAGAATGATTGGCCTGGTACAGATTGCCGCAAAGAGGCAGCCTGCACCTGCCCCTTTCCATAGTGGATTGGGGCCAGGGCAACCTCACCAGCAGCCCTGTGGCCCCAATCCAGCGTTTTTCCTGGCCACGGAGAAGTGGCAAAATGTCACTTCTCCATGGCCCGGAAAAGGGGTGTCCTTGGGGCGTCATGCCCCCGGACACACCAGGCAGCCCCTTTCTTCTCTGCATCTTGGCATGGCCATTTGGATGCGTCACACAGGACACGTCATGCACATGCACCCCTTGTGGGTGAGGCAGTGCTATAATGGCGCCACCTCCACATAGTAGGGCTCGGGACCATGAGGTTGGTGCACGGTCCCAAGCCCTACTATTGCTGCCAGGACATTGCATCCTGGCAGTCTGTACTGGGCCATAAAATCATAGAGATGGAAGAGATCCCAAGGGCCATCCAACCCCTTGCCATGCAGGAAGACACAATCAAAACAGTCCCAACAGATGTGTCAGCAACTCATCTGAGCCATATAACCAATGCTGGCATATAGCAGAGTATAACTGGCAAATTCAGAAACGTGGTTCACAGCCCTCAGTACAGATAACAGCAACTGGATGTCTTCTAGCAACCGATGCCAGGCTTCAGCTGATTAACGACCAGACAAGCCAAGTCTCCTGAAGTGCTATCTTTATTTACAGAGTGCTATCCAAATCACCAACACTATAATACAGATCAAACGAATACCAACTCCTACTCAAACCCACAAGCAATCACAGGAAGCCCCTGAGTTTATATAGCCTTTAGACCATGTGGTCTCCCAAACTCAGTCACTTCCTGTCCCACAGTGTAAAGTGTCCCACTGTGCAATACAGACAGATGTTTCATCATCCAGGCATAGGTGCACGCAGGCACCAGGGTGTCCTTGAGCCTATGAGCATCAGCTGTGCTTGATCAGCCTTGTCCTTCTCAGTGCTAGATGCTCATGGTCACACACACATCTAAGCATTTCCAGTGTGCTAACTTTAACCCCTGACAAGATGGCTATCCAGCCTCTGTTTAAAAACCTCCAAAGAAGGAGACTCCACCATTCTCTGAGGGAGTGTGTTCCCCTGTCAAGCAGCTCTTACTGTCAGGAAGTTCTTCCTAATGTTGAGCTGAAATCTCTTTTCTTGTCTTTTGAATCCATTGCTTTGTGTACTAGTCTCTGGAGCAATAGAAAACAAGCTAGCTCCATCCTGAATATGACATCCCTTCAAATATTTAAACAGGGCTATCATGTCACCTCTTAACATTCTGTTATCCCAGCTAAACTTACCCAGCTCCACAAGTCACTCCTCATAGGGCTTGGTTTCCAGATCTTTTAATCTGGCAACCCTAGAACCAAAAATAAGGGAAGTGCTTGGAGCCATAATTCTAATTATAATTTTTTTAAACCAATGCATCTTTCTAAACACTAATGGCTAGGAGTAATATACATTTGTGAGACCTTCTGCCAAAATAACTGGTTTTGAATGTTATGCAACTTGATGTGGGTGAAAGGAAAAGTACTAGTTACTGTCCTGCCTTTGGCAGCAAAATATCTTGGATGGCCCCTGGGTTGAGGAATAATGTACATGCCATACTGGCAAAGGGGTTACCACTAAAACTTTACTTTGTTCTCTCTTTCACAGAACAACAGTAGACCAACCAGAGACTGATGAAACAATTTTGATTTTGCATGCTCTGCCTCTTCTCAACTCTGGGACTGTGTCTTACCTGAGAGCCCAATTCCTAGAAAAGGCTCTTTAGCTGATTAATACTTCGAACATTACCACATTTCTGAAGTGGTTTAATGTCACTGTGCCTCCAGCCTCTTGACGTCCACTACAATTGCCTGTCAGTGAGCCATCCTGAGTGTTTTCTTTCATTCGGTGCCTTTCAAGCTCCAGATGCCAACTATCTCTCTTTTAACTCACAAATGGCACACTCCCATACATGTTTTCTCAAAAGTAAGTCCCACTGTGATAATTGGACCTACTCTCAGGTAAGTGGTTAAGTATAACACCCAAGTGGGCTTTGTAAAAAAAAAAAAAAGGCAAATGATTTTTCCATCAGGTGAATCTTGCTAGAATTTTTTTTTAAAAGCAAGAAAAGTCAGATACAACTTTATCCTGAGGTATTGTGCTGCCTAGCAACATACACACTGGCCTAGTGAAATAGCTACGCTGACACTCAAAGTGCAAGTTGTCCCAGGAAGGATTACTGGAAAACAATTCAGTACTGAGAGAACAAAGTTCTTCAAGAGTTTTCTTGTGGAAAAAAAGGAAGAAGAACAAGAGGGGTGTGTTACATTTTGACGCATCTAAGACATGGGTCACCACAGATTTCCATTTCATGCAGTTACGGTTGTCTGAACCTGAGTCTCCAGTTTTTATTTCCAGGTGGGAGATTAGGGTGCACATTCTCCAAATTTGGTGGGTTCATCTCCAGACAAGAGAAAAGAACTATGTGAAGACAAGAGAAAAGAACTATGTGCAGACACCAACTCAGCTATTAAAGCAGCATCTTGATACAGTTTGCAAGGTTTGATTTGCTGCTGCAACTTGCAAAGGCTGTCCAGATGGCCTCTGTATCTATTTAGTTAGCTTCCTCCTTATCTCTGAGTCATAGCAGAGACAGGGCTCATCCTCCACTCTGGTGTACATCCTCCTTCTGGCTAGAAGCAAGTAGGCTCTATCAGTGGTTCTCAAACAATGCGGTGTGGCCCCCTAGGGAGTGCAAGAGTTGCTCAAGGGGGTATGAGACTTGAAAGCACTGATCCATCCTCATTCTCCTCTTTATAATTTTAATGTTTAAAATTTGTACATGCATTGCGTTAAATATCAAATTTACTTAAATAAAACTGTTCTAATTTGAACAATGTTATGAATATGAATGTACATGAATGCATGAATGAAAATACACACACTAAATAAAAAATGATGTAAAGGGGGGTCCCAAGGATAAAAAGTTCACGTACCACTGGGCTAGATTAAAGATTCTTTGTTCCAGCTTCCTAAATAAGTGAGAAGGAATAATCCCCTCATTTCACCTTACTCTGGGAACAGCCCCTTTCGCGAAGATTTCTGTCTTGATTTCCAAACAGGAAAATATGTGCATATCTTTGGGTGACAATCTGTGAGTAACCGTGGTTGATACTTAATGCATAATAATAATAATAATAATAAAAATTTTATTTATATCCCGCCCTTCCTGCGATCAGGGCGGCTTACAACAGAGTTAAAAACAGTCCTTACAATACAAAAAGATTAAAATACCACTACATCAATCCATTCAATAAAAAATAACAGACAAAAAAGCCCCATAGCCCAACCTCTTGGCCACGGAAGAGGAGGGAGGCCCACAGGATTTTTTTATTCGGGGAATGCCTGTTGAAACAGGAAGGTTTTCAGGTCCTTCCTGAATTGGGCCAGGGTGGTGGTCGAGCGGAGCTCAATGGGCAGCGTATTCCAAAGGGCTGGGGCAGCCGTGGAAAATGTCCTCCGTGTGGTGGAGGCTAACCTAGCCCCAGGCACCTTCAGTAATTGCTGCCCAGACGTTCTGAGGGTGCGAGGCGGAATGTACGGGGAGAGGCGGTCCTTTAGGTATCCTGGGCCCAAGCCATTTAGGGCTTTATAGGTGATCACCAACACCTTATACTGAGCTCGGAAGCGGATGGGCAGCCAATGGAGGTCTTTCAAAACCGGTGTTATATGGCTGGTCCTGGGAGCACCAGTGACCAGCCGGGCTGCCATATTCTGCACCATTTGCAGCTTCCGAGTTTGGTATAAGGGTTGCCCCATGTAGAGTACATTGCAGAAATCCAGTCTCGAAGTTACCAGAGCATGTACAACAGTTTCTAGGTCCCTCTGGGCCAGGTATGGGCGCAGCTGGCGAATAAGCCGAAGCTGATAACAGGTGCTCTTGACCGTCGGATTCACCTGAACTGTCAGGTGAAGCGACGAGTCAAGAAGCACCCCCAAACTGCGCACGGAGTCCTTCACAGGGAGCGTGACCCCGTTCAGGACAGGTAGAACCACCGCCATTCCTGGACCAGGGGAACCTATCACTAGTACCTCCGTTTTCTCTGGATTCAACTTGAGTCGGTTTTCCCTCATCCAGCCCATTACTGACTCTAGACAGGCCACGAGAGGAGAGACGCCATCCCCAGTCACTGCATCAGTCGGAGACATAGAGAAGATGATTTGGGTGTCATCAGCGTACTGATAACCCCGCGCCCCATGTCTCCGGATGATCTCTCCCAGCGGTTTCATGTAAATGTTGAATAGCATGGGAGACAGAATGGCTCCTTGAGGGACCCCGGTTTTAAGGGGCCTCTCGTCAGAGCACACGTCTCCCAGCTGCACCATCTGGGACCTCCCAGAGAGGTAGGACCGGAACCACTGGAGCGCAGTGCCCCCGATCCCCACCTCTGCCAGGCGTCCCAGAAGGATACCATGGTCTATGGTATCGAAAGCCGCTGAGATGTCCAAGAGCACCAGCAGGGACACGCTTCCCCTGTCGATGCTCAGACGGAGATCATCGACCAAGGCGACCATGGCCGTCTCAACCCCGTAACACGCCCGGAAGACAGTTTGAAATGGGTCCAGATAATCCGTTTCATCCAAGACCGCCTGAAGCTGGAT
>NC_056524.1:21401074-21481182 GCF_019175285.1 Sceloporus undulatus
CGCAACCGCCCTCTCGATCACCTTACCCAAAAATGGTAGCAGCGAAACAGGCCAATAATTATTATGTACCAGGGGGTCGAGGGAGGGCTTTTTTAAAATAGGTTTTACAATGGCCAATTTCAGTTGAGATGGAAATAGCCCATCCCTCAGAGATGTATTAATAATGCTTAATAATATCACCAAGAGCCCTATGGTTTAGGTTTTGTCCCAGAAATCCCAAATCCTGGGACAATCCTGAACCTCACATGCAGTGCATTGAGGATCAGTCTTGAGGGGACCTGCTTCTCACAGGGACATCTGAAGAATTTTAAGGAGAACAAAGCCAGGGAATTTCCTTACCCCATAACTGTGTTTTTCTCTCCACTTCATGTTAGATATTAACTATTATTCCTTTACTGTTTCAAACCATGGTTACTTCTTGAAATTAACTTATTTTATTTTGTTTCTTTGATTTTAATTCATCACAATTTCATAGTTTTTTGGGGGAAGTTCGGGCTATGTAGCCATGTCCTAGAACTCTTCCAAAAAACTTTGGATGCCGGCCATGAAAGCCTTCGACTTCACATCACAGTTCTGTTTCAGTTTCCAGAGTTTCCTTCAACTCATAAAAATGTGCTATTCTTCTGCAACCGCAAGGTCACAATTGAGATGGGTTGCAGAAAACAGCACTATAAAAGAACCACAACAAGCCTCTAACTCCATATACTATATAACCCAGCACAGGTGAATGACTCTGTTTATACACTGAATATATCAGTCAGAAATAAACTAGATAACACTAAGCTCAAATGTTTTGTGGAAATGGTAACAAGTGAATAGCAAAAGTAAGACCACAACAAACTGTTTATACACATGTATGCTTACATCAGAGATATTGACTCAGTCATGGATAAATTCATTCATAAACTATTAAATGATAAATCAAATTACACAACATCAATTAACTGACAGACAAATTAATGGAAAGCCTCAGTATGGAAAGGACAGTAAAAATACCAACAGTATGTTCAGGATTCAAAAATTTGGCTTAAAAATACTTTGTAGAAGGAAAACCTTATTCACAGGCACTTTTTTCAGAGATATGTCCAAATGCAGAGATAAGACTCTTCTGATGCTGCAGAAGAATTTTGTAATTCTTCTGCAGCATCAAGGTCCCATTTGGGATAGCTCTCCAAAAACATCACTCTTTAGGTCCTGTCATATGCTGAACACTGCTTAGCCATAGTTCACTGGGAAGTAGAAGTTGTTGTATGGAAATCCTGAGGTGAACCTATCATGGGGTTTTCTTGGCAAGATTTGTTCAAAGGAGGTTTGCCATTGCCTGAGAGGCTGAGAGAATGTGACTTATGCAAGGTCACTCAGTGGGTTTCATGGCCAAGCTGGGAATTGAATCCTGGTCTCCAGAGCCCTAGTCCAACACTCAAACGACTACCCCACACTGCAGTAGAAGTATGCAGCTATAATCCACCATTTTAAATTTCCCATGAGGCCTTGAAGCATGAAGATCCTGTTGCTTTGGTGCCTTTGAAGCATGCCCAATACTCTGTGTGTGTGTGTGTGTGTGTGTGTGTGTGTGTGTGTGTGCTGGTGAAAGTACAGGCATGATTGTTGGTGGTCTCTAATGAGGTCTCAAAACCTTCCCAATGTCTGTGAGTGCCAGTGTTTGACCTGCTCAGTATACAGTGTTGGTTTCCAAAAGTTTGTCTTCCTAACAGAATGATTCTTGTGATCCACAATGGGTAATCAGCACTTAGTAAATCCAGAACTTAGTTGACAACATTACATTTTCAGAATGTAATTCCAAGGTTTTAAAAGAAATTAAAAGCACACAAGTACAAAAAAGTATCACCCCTTAAAAACGTCTTGTACTTGCTATTCTTTCTCCAGCAGCCAGCTATATGCCAAAAGCCTGTCTGGATAAATTCGTTATCTGCTTGTTGAAGACCACAGGAAAGGAGATTGTCTAGTCTTGAAACCCAGGTTTGGGGGAAAGATGGGCTATTACCTTGACAGAGGGAGAAACAAGATCCTATGGAAGAGAACTCCACAACCAGGGAGCAGCCCTTGACTGCATGTCAAATATTCCAGAATGACGTGTTCCCTATAAGGGATGTGGTGGCTTAGTGGTTAAGACGCTAGTTCTGATGATCAGAAGATTGGAAAGTTAGCAGTTTGAGGCCTGAATGCTGCATGATGGGGTGAGTTCCTGTCACTAGTCCCAGCGTATGTCAACCTAGTAGTTTGAAAACATGCAAATGCAAGTAGATAGATAAGACGATGCTGACTCTTTGGCTTATTAACTGAGATGAGCACTGCCCTCTACAGTCGGTTATGACTAGACATTCATGTCAAGGGTCTACCTTTACTTTTTACCTTTATGAGTATCAAAACCTGAATTCTTCCTACATTGCTACAGAGCAGGACTGGATAATCTTCACCCCCACTGATGTTTTTAGACTATAACTCTCATGACCATCATGGTCCATGGCCACAAATGGGAAGCAGAAGTCCCAAACTTCTTGTGATTCAAAATTTACCCATCTCTGCCATGGTTATGCAAACAAGCAAAAGAGTTGGAAGAAAGTGGAGGCGGAAGAGAAGGAGGAGTATGAAGTAGTAGCAGCAGCAGCAGCAATTGTTGTAATAATAATAATAATAATAATAATAATAATAATAATAATAATTTATTTATACCCTGCTTATCAGCCAAAAGGCTATCAGAGTGGCTTACAAATGGTTAACTAGACATAATAGAGGAGGAGGAGGGGAAATATTCAACAATTTTAAGCATCCATTTTACTGTATATATTTTTTTCCTAATAGCTCCATTTTAGTGGAAGATGTAGAATTTATCCTCTCATAAACAGTTAACTGGAATGTGGCCTTTGTCAAAGTTTATTGCTGTTTTTGCTTTTGCTGTTGTTGTTTTCCAGCTTTATAATTGATGGTGAACCATATCCCATCCTAGACTTTATGGCTATAGCTTTCAGTGCAGCTGAGCCAACATGGGTCAGCTCATTGCCCTAACCAAATTACTTGATAGAACTAGTCAATCTCCTCTACAGACGACACTTTGCATTTTAATACCCAATACCTTCCAGCATCAATTTCTGGAAAATTCAGTTTCAAATAGTCCAACAACTTTTTAAATTCAAGATTTTAAAATATATATATATAATGTGAGATGCATAAACCTTAATAATCAGCCAATTTAGTTAGAAGTGATGGTAATTTGCCAGTGGCATGCTGCCACTGATCTGTTCCCGTGAATAAATTGACATTATTATGTAAACTATCTCTTTTATTTAAGGGAATGGTGGGGGAGAAACTTCAGATGAAAGTTCTTAACTTCTTTTGACCTCTTTTTCCTATCCCCAACGTGAAACTTGCCTGGAGCTTCTAACGGACATTCTTGTGAATTAACTTTTATGCTAGGGCTTGGTTCCAAAAACAATGGCTGGAACAGAACTTGGAAATGTTACTTCTTTGGACTACTGATTTCTAGAATTCCCTGGTCAACATGGCCAAACCAGTTATGTTGGACTACAACTCCCATTCTCTTAAACCATTGTGAAGAAGGTGGGACCAGCACACCTAGAGCACACCAGGTCAGAGAAGCCTTGTATACTGAGATGAAATGACCATGTTCAGAGGCAGTGTATAGAGCTGAATATCAGATGCTGAAGAACAGAGCTAGACATCTTTGGTCCTGTCTACATGGGTCAAATACAACAGCTTCTCCCCATTTTCTCTACTGGGAGATTAAACAACATAAGGCCCCAAACCCAGCTCTAGTGCAAACAGACCAGAAGATGTCTGACATGTCCATTGCCAGAACTGGGCTAGATTCCCTTTAAATGAATTACTGTACAAATAATTATTTTTTGTTCCAAATGTTCAGGGAAGATCCAGAGCCCTCCATTCCAACACCAGGCAGCTGTTTGTAAAACATCCCCCTGATCTGCCTGGCATATCCACCACTGCTGCCAGTCACTCACTCTGAGGTCAGAGCAAGGTGCCCAGCCATATGATCCTCCCCAGGTAACTGATTCTAATCTCAGAACAAAATGACCTGCAGTGGCAGCAGACATGCTGAGCTTGTCAGTGGGTTGAACTTGAAATGACTGCCAGATGTTGGAATGCAAAACCAGGTAACAGGGGAAAGTCTGGACAGCTCTGGGGCCAGGATACACTAGGCTGCCCCTGGTATATCCTGGCTGATGCAGAGAAAACCTTAGTCCTTTCAACAGTATTTTCACACCACACACAGAAAGTGTTATGATTCTACTTTTAACTGCCATGGTTCCATCCTATAGAATTCTGAAATTGGCAATTTAAGGGGAAATGCTAAAGTTAGGACCTTTCATTCCCCATCACCATGTATGTATGTATGTATGTATGTGAGAGTTGCACAGTGAGGAAAGTGGATAGAAAGAAAGTCAACTCATTTGTGATGTGGTGCTGGTGAAAATTCCTGAGGATACAATGGAAGCCAAAATGACTAAATTGAGGCTGTCATACTTTGGCCCCATTATGAGAAGACATGTGTGGTGGCTGGGTTCACAGCCACCTGAGAACTTCTCCTGAACTACAAAGGGTTAATCTGGGAGGAGATACATGCTAATGAGAGATGACATCACATGCTAATGAGCAGCTACATCATAGCTGACGTAAGGCTCACTTGGCCAATCAACAGTGCCAAAGCCGCAGTTTCAAAAGATTCCAAGAGAGGGGTTTAAATACCCCTGTAGGACCATGTGTCCTTTGTTCTCCATCTTGGCTGTGTTTGGGGAACCCAGAGGTCTGTCCTCTGAGCAGCCGGAGGACCGGCTCTGGCATGCAGGTAGAGTTGGCAAGGAGCCAACTCCCTGATTCCAAGAACTCCACAAGGACTGCAAATCCCATCATTGTGTGAGTAGCTTAGGAACAGTGTTAGTCAGTACGTCTAGGTTTTTGTTATGTTTATCTAATAGCTTGCCTGAAATGAATATCTTTGTAACTATGCTTTCTAGACCTGCATAGCAAGGTGGCTCTGCACGAATGATATCTCTTTATTCTATGCTATTTCTTTAAAATCAACTTCTTTCTTTTAAAAGCATCTGCTATCTCTTTGGCTCCTGTACACGTGCCTTATCTTGGTTACTGATTGCGTGGGTTAGCAAGAAAGGAAACTAGATCTCTCTCTCAAGCAAGTCTCAGTGTGTGCTTGGGAAATATAGTTTATTGTGCTTGGGAAATATAGTTCATTGATAATTCACTGAGTGGTGGCAGCGGAAGATTAGTTCTTTTTAAGGGATCTCCCTGAGAGTAATGGCCACGCACAGGGCTTTGCTCTCAAGGAATCATCACAACATGATTCACTAGAAAAAACATTAATGCTAGAACAGGAGGAGGGCAGCAGAAAAAGGGAATGGCCACATGCCAAATGGTTAGATTCAATCAGGGAGTTCATGGGACTGAACTTAGAGAATCTGAGCAAAGCAGCTGAGAACAGGAGGTCTCGGAGATGTCTCATTCACATGGTCACCATGAATCAAAGTTGACTCAAGGACAGTTAACCACAGCAACAACAAATTTAGAATTCTCCATTCCACATCATCATCAAATTATATCATCCGTTATCATAACACCAATACCATTCCATCTCTGTCTTTCATCATCTCCTTTTTTACCTTCTTTCCCACATCTTCTAACTACATCTTCAATCTCTTCATCTTATTCACTTACTCTTACTTTCTCACATACCTTTCCAATCATACAAACCTCTTCCTTGTCAATCTACCTATAGATATCTCCCCATTTAGACAATCTTATTATGTTCACACTATTGGAACTTTATTGATGTGTCCGCTAGTATTTAAACATGTACACACTTATTAATCTGTATATTATGGTTTCTCTTTCTCCTATTTTTTTTTCTTTTTGAACCTTTAGCATTCTCATTCAGAGAGTATACCAAACTGGAAACCCCAGAGTCCAATAGGATGTGACCATGGCCATTAAAGCAGAATCAGAGTGTGATAATTGTGCAGTGTGAAGGGTCTGGACCTAAAATGGCCTACATTTGTTTTTAGCACCCTGTTCAAGCAACATCAGTGGTGCGGGACACTGGAAGAGGTAATCTGGAGAGACATAGTTGCTGCGGGGGGGGGGGGGGGGGGGGATAGCACCATGGTCTGTTTTGAGGAAACAGCTTGACAAAGTTACTTTTTTGGACTACTCATCCCAGATTCTGTCAGCCAGTATGACCATGCTAGCTGAGGATAACTTGAAATTATAGTATTGTATGCACACACACACACACACACACACAGTAACCCCTTCTTTCTCACAGACTTGAGGTCTGCAATCTTGAAAATTCATGGAGGGATGAACATCTGCTATTTTCAATGGGGCGTACCCCTGTGGTGCATGTCCTAAATGCACTCACAGGCACGTGCACCAAACAAACAAACAAACAAACAAGCTTCATTTATATACCGCTTCATACTGCCTAAACAGTATCTAAGCGGTTTACAACTGTAAGCTAATTTGCCCCCAACAATTTGGGTACTCATTTTAGTGACCTCGGAAGGATGCAAACCTGAGTCAAGCTTGAGCCTTTTTGCTGGTCTTGAACTCACAACCTTATGGTTTTGAGTGAGTCGCTGCAGTACAGGCATTTAACCACTGCGCCACCAGGGCGCCACCAGGGCGAGTCTCCATTTTTGTGGGGGGGGGAATGAATCCCCCGTAAAAACAGAGGGCTGACTGTACACACACACACACACACACACACACACACACAAAAGTCTAGTTTTGTTGATGCCTCTGGCTGATTGATTACTGAGTTAATGAGATATTCTTAAGACCCCTGTTATGTTCACCTCTGCTTATTTGGCTTCATCATGATGCTATCTCTTTCCTTTTGTATACCCATTTGAAATTTTCCTTAGCCATCCATCTACATCCATTATTGGCAGAGGACCACATAGCATTTTCTAACAGAATGCCTTCTCTGGCAACTCACCTCCATTTACCTCCAGCTCATTGTGTCCTTCAGACTCTATGACTGTTCTCATAAATAAACTAAGCCTCCTCCAGAGGTCAAAATTTCCAGGAAGACTATCTAATGAAGCAGGGTCAACACACTCCTGTGCGTTTTCATACCTGCCCATCATGTTATGTTGTCCATATTTATCAAGTGCTTGTTTATTCTGGCATTGTTGAGTTCTAATATGTGACATTGCCTGCTTCACCATATGCTCTGGGTCTACACAGCCATTTTAAAACAAATTAAAGAAATCAAAAACTTGATAATAATAGGACTGTTTCTTTCTCTATGTCAGGGATGAGATTCACGAAGCTCTCCAGATGTTGAACTGCATTTAGCACCATCCCTATTCTATGCTGATTAGGGCTGACAAAAAAGGATCAATTGATGGACAAGCTATTTTCTTGAGACCTTGACACATTGCCAGTCAGAGCAGACACAATGTTTTACATGGTCATTCTGACCTAGTATAAGGCAGTTTGCAACTCTAGCCAAGATTTTAACTCAGAAATCTGTTACTGAAAATGGCAGGATGGGCTGCCTTACGGCCCATTCACATTACACAATTATAACACAGTGGTTCCCCTTTAACTGTTATGGTTCTATCCTCTCTGATTAGGGGAATGGCAGTTTAGGGAAAAGTATTGATTTCTCTGCTAGAGAGAAGTGCCTCAACAAACTACTACCTCCAGGATTCCATAGGATGAACCCATAGCAGAGAAAGCAGAATAATAGTGCTATAATTGTGTGATATTAAAAAGCCCTTAAAAAACAGCACTTGTTGTTGTGTGCCTTCAAGTTATTTCTGACTCATGGTGATCCTAAGGCTTGGAGCTTTGTAAATTTCCCGGTTCTTTATTATCAATTGCTTTGGTGGATGAGACAGGGATGTTGAAGAATGATGGCAGTCTAGCAAACTGTTTGAGGATCTTTCACTCAAAATCAATGTCTTGGTATTCCTGTGCAGGAAGATATCACTACTCCCTCCCCACTTGGAGATCCTTCAATACCTTTGTGCCATCACAAGATATCACTTCAATCTTCAGACCTATTTCCCTAAACTGCCAATCCTATGACTGGAGTGGAAAGAACCAGGGCAGCCCTGGTGGCAAAGTGGTTAAATGTCGATACTGCACTACAAGGTTGTGAGTTTGAACCCAGGGGCTCTAAGGTTGACTCATCCTTCCATCCTTTCATAGATCAGTAAATTGAGTACCCAGCTTGTTGGGGCAATTAGCTTATAGATTGTAAATTGCTTAGAGGGTGCTGAGTTCACAAATAAGTAGTATAGTATAGAAATGTATATGCTATTGCTATTGCTAACCATGGCAATTAAAAGTGTGCTCCTGGATTCAGATCTGAGACCTTGTGTAGGTCTCCCCAGTGCCTAGGAATGTGTTTGTACAGTTAAAATTAGTACACCAACTGTGTCCATTCCTTGAGAAATTGCATCTGGCTATGGTGACACATGTCTTGATCACATCCCATTTGGACTACTGTTGCACACTCTACGTGGGGCTACCTTTTGAAAACTGTTTGGAAACTTCCATAGGTCCAACATGCTGTAGCCAAGATATTGACTGAGACTGTGTAAAGGGATCATGTGACACACACACACACACACACACTTTGTTATAACAGCGACACTTGAATTCTGGACAGAATTCAAAATGTTGATTTGACCTTGAAAGCTCCACATGGCTTGATTCTAGACTATCTGAAAGGCTGATTCTCCATATATGTCACAACATGCATTAAGGTCTGCAGGGGAGAGCTTTCTTATAGTCCCACCATCCTCAAAGGTGTGGTTTGTGAGGACCCATGAGAGAGCCTTCTTTGTGACTGCTCCCAGGCTGTGGAGCTCCCTTCTATAGGAGGTCTGGTTGCCCACTCCCTCCTGTCTTTCCAAAGACAGAGGAAGATGCTTTTATTGAGGCAGGCCTTCGGAATTTTAACTATCAAGTTGTAGTGTAGGGGTAAAGTGATGTGTTGTAGTTTTTAAATTTATTTTTTTAACTGAAACTATGTTTTAAATATGTTTTACTGTATATACTATGCCATAAGCCAACCTCATGTATAAATCAAGGGCAGATTTTGGGGCCAAAATTATGGAATCTTGCCCTTCAAGGTAAACTCAGGCAGAAGCAAATTGGTGCATCCGCTCATAGCTTGTCTGCTTTTCTTCATTAATGTTTTCATGTTGACCACATTCTGATGTCACTTGGCCACATGTCTCCCCACTTTCCTCTCAGAAATGTTGGAAAGGTTTAGCATAGGTTCATATTCTATAATCTAAGATGCATTCAGTCCCTCCCCATCACTGCTTGACAAAGTTTGTTAATTGGCATTGATATAAGAGTTGGATTCTCTAAACCATTTTCATTTTTTTTTTTTGGTTCAATTTTTTTTATAGAAAACCGACTGAAACCGAAATTACTGCTAAGATGCAGCACAGCTGAAGCATCAAAGATTCACAAAGATTGCATCCTCACTCATCCAAATAGCTTGGGGCACATCCAAGCTTTCAGACAACTGAATAAACAGGAGCATCGTTTACACAGGGTTATGATGACATGTGTGCCTGAGGCAGCTATTTCATCATTTTACTAGTGCCTGAAAGCTTTTGTCACATTAAATATGTCTGTTACTATAAGATGCTGGGCTGGGTGGTGTTTCACTCTCAGTGCGGTGGGAAAGACGATAAAAGGAGGTCATAGATTTGCATAAAATGTATATGTGCTAATGTATCAATATAGATTCAGAGTTAAACATAATTTGGAATGCTGTTCAGTAATTACAATGTTGTTAAGTCTGCCTTATGCCCCTGTAATTCAGTTTTACAGTCCTGTTGTATGCAATGACCAAAGGTTTCTTCCAAACCTTCCTTTTCAGCAGTGTAGCCCTTCTCCCAATTCAGTGTTGTCAAAGAGTGAAGGTATGAGCAGAAATATGTCTACCTCTCACCCTGAAAATCCCAGTCTCACCAGGATATAACCAGAAGACATCCAAATGCAGGAGGAGAGCTGGACATATCTTTGCTGAACCCCAGATCTCTGACAACATGGAAATTGACATATTGAAGTGGGCTGTGCTGCTGAAAAGGTAGTTTTTTGTGATGTCACCAGGGAGTACATCTACGCTGTAGAAAAAATGCAGTTTGACAGCACTTTACTGTAGTGCCATCATATGCAATCGTGGGATTTATAGTTTTACAAGGTCTTTAGCCTTCCCTGCCAAAGTATATGGGTGCCTCACAAAACTACAAATCCCAGAATGACTCAGGTCCATGCTATTTGGCAGATCGTATCACCTTGTATGAACCGGTCCAGACCCTGAGATCTTCTGGAGAGCCCCTTCTCTCTGCCGCCGCCCCATTTTGAGCATGGTTGGTGGGGATGTGAGAGAGGACCTTCTTGGTGGCTGCCCCTAGACTCTGGAACTCCCTGCCCAGGAAGACCAGAATAGCTCCCTTCTTGTTGGCGTTTCTCTGGCAGGCTAAGACCTATCTGTTCAGACAGGCTTTTAAAACAGTATGGTTGTAAAGGACCTTTTTGGGATGTTGTTTTGAAGTGTTTTATACAGTTTTATCTTTTTAAAATGTATTTTATTCTTTTCATGGCTATCTATTCTAATATTGTAATAATTTTATTCCTTTTTAATGCACCTCTTTTCTATGTTTTTACTTGTATTGTTTTTTAATATTGTGAAGCCACTCTGAGTCCCAGTTCTGGGAAAAGAGCAGGATACAATTAAGTATAATTAATAATAATAATAATAATATTGTAGGATGGAGCCATGGCAGTTAAAGTGGGGGTCAAACTGTATTATTTCTACAGTGTAGATGCACCCATAGCTATATCATAGCCTATAGGGCAGATTTCTTTAGTAATAGATTCCTTTCTCTTCTCCCATCCCACTCCACTGCTGGTTGCAGAGGACTCCCAAGCATGTCTTGTGATAGCATAAAATAACAGTAGGTAAAAAAGGTAAAGGTATTCCCCATTGACAAGGTTGTCAATTTGTGTCTGACCATAGGAGCTGGTGCTCATCTCCTAACGGAAAAGCCAGTGTTGTCAAAGACTATTCTATGATTATGTGGCCAGCATGATTCCACCGAACGCTGTTACCTTCCCACTGAGAAGTGGTACCTAGTTATCTACTTGCATCTGCATGCTTTTGAACTGCTAAGTTGGCAGAAGCTGGGACTAATGAGGGGAACTCACCCCGTCGTGCGGCACCCGGGCCTTGAACTGCCAACCTGACGAACTTGCAATCAGCAGAGTCAGCATCTTAACCACTTGAGCCACCGCATCCCTGAACAACAAAATAACAATACACTGGAATAACAGTACACCCAGATGATTTCAAAACAACAGTACACAACCAGATGATTTCAGGAGTTGAATTATAAGAAGGGGAAGGAGGAATGTTGTCCACCAACACTCAGCATTTTCAAAGCTGAGATCCTGCATTGGGGTGGCCGAGACCCTGAGTGTGTGTGTGTCTGTCTGTCTGTCTGTCTGTCTGTCTGTCTGTCTGTCTGTCTCAGAAGCAAAAGAGAGTCTGAAGCTGGAAAGGACTTGTGGCCTTAAACCCAGTTCAAGATGGAAAAGATGAACCCCCTGCCAAAGACTTTCCAAGGTAGAAAGGGAAGTGAAAGGCAATGGTGTTGGCAATGATGAGGAAGGATGCTGTGGGTGTTCATTTGGCTTGGCCTGTCCATAACATTTTTCCAGGGACAAGATGGTGCCTCTCTCCATTTCATGTGCATAATCCAAATGGATTGGCAGTTGAACTTGATATTCATGCTGTAGTGGTTTGAGTCTTGGACTTTGACTCTGGAGACCAGGGTTAGAGTCCTTGCTCAGCCATGAAACCTACTGGCTTTCCTTGGGCAAGTCACAGTCTCTCAGCCTTAGGGGAAGACAATGGGAAACCTCCTCTGAACAAATATTGCCAGGAAAATCCCATTTTGCCTTAGGGGTGCCATAAGTTGGAAATGACTTGAAAGCACATGACACAGACACACATACACCCCATATCTGAAGTTTAATAAGTCCAAGACAGGTTGTGTAGCCCATGCAATTTTGTCTTTAAAGAGAAAGGGAATGGAGAGGCTCAGGAGGGTATGTTAGAGAATATTACTGCTGTCCTAGCAGCTACTGCCTGAAGTAGCAGCCCAGTCAATTGGAATATTTGAATAGAAAAACTGAACACCTTTCAGAGTGAATGAAAAGGCAATTGACCATTCCTACCTGGAAATAATCCTGCCATCTCCTGAAACAAAAAGTGTAATGTGGAGATCTGATTAAAAAGAAGAAGAAAAGATTATGGTACTCTGTCTTCCAAAATCCAAAGAGTCAAACCACATATCAGAAAGGGAACATATGTTACAAAGAAAAATGGCATGAATATAATTGTGCTGACATATTAACCTCCTACAAAGGTTTTGGTTCCAATTATGCTCAGGGTCTTTCCTTGTGGAGTTCCAGATAAACTCAGAATAAAGAAAAGGAAAGGCTGGATTGTCATTTACACCAATGGAAACCTCTGAATGTGAGCCTCAGATTAGGAAAAATAGCTCCACCTGATGTACAAGCTGGAGATATCAACAGGCCCACAGGAAATTTGAAGTTTTATAAAAGATTTTACAAAAAAATCATTTTGCTACTCAAAATGCTGGGTTACCAAGAAGGCAACCAAGAATATTATTCAACGGGGGAATAAACTTAGCTCAGTAAAATTATGCTCTCACTGGGGCAATGTCCAGCCTGTTTTTTATGCTGGTTCTAAATTACACAGAACTCGAGAAGCAATTCCAAATAGGATTTTTAGTTTTATTTTAAAAAGTGATCAACACACACACACACACACACACACACACGAACTAACAAAGCAAAGATGGGAGAAGGAAAAAAGTGGAGGCCTTGCTAATAGTAATACTGTACCAATCCTGAAGCTTGGCTTCAATCAATGGGCTCCTGGAATGAAGATAACTCAGTAGCTGCCACAGCAAGTGGGGTGGCCAGTTTATTGAGGAGTCTAGTAGAAGTCAAACACAGTGTCTGTCCTGATTCAGACTAGACCAAATTGCTATTGTCTAGGTGGCGGTATATATACACAAAATCATATCCCAGAGCAGTATTTTTAGAATGAACGGATTGCCTTACTCATAAATGGTTTTTCAAGAGAGAGGAATGGTCAGGAGCTTGGAGAAATGTTTGGGCAATTGGTGTGAATATCTCACTCCTCCAAATGCATCTGAGGAAGTAGACTTGTCTACAAAAGCTCATGCTGCCAACTTCTTTCTTTCCGTTAGTTTCAAAGGTGCTACAAGATCTCTCTACATACTGATTCTGCAGACTAACACAGCTATATCTTTGTATATACCCATGTAAGACCCTAGAAATTTTAGTCAAAAGGTGATCCCAAAACCTGAGTCAACTTATCCATGGGCCAATGTACTGCACTTTAACTTTTATGGTGAAAAGTAAGAGTGAAATCTATCTTGGAAGCACTAACCATCACCACCCCACCAGCAGGCAAACAGTTGGAATTTTGTAAGTTCTTTGGGATCATTTTCCTTTGCTCATCCTTTAGGTACTTTGTCACATGCTACTAAGTTTTACCCTTGACCTATCCATGGATCATAGCAAAATCCATAATTCTGGCTTAAAATCTGCCCTCCACTTATACATGAGGTCAATCTATAGCTGAGTATATATGGTATGTAGAAATGAAGGACAGATAATAGTGTAGACTTGGAACAAGTATTGAAGAAAGTAAAGGAAGAAAGTGAAAAGTCAGGTTTACAGTTGACCATTAAGAGAGAAAAAACAACAACAATGACCACAGATGATTTACATAACTTTAAAGTAGATGATAAAGATATTGAAATAGTTCAAGATTTATGATATCTTGCCTCACCCATTAATTAGAATGGAGACTGCAGTCAAGAAATCTGATGAAGACCAGGACTTGGAAGAGTAGCTATGAAGGAACTAGACAAAATCCTAACATAGGAAGATATATCATTGAATATCAAAATCAGCATTGTCCATATATTGTATTCCCAGTTTTTTCTATATGGTTGTAGAAGCTGGACAATGATGAAAACTGATAGGAATAATATCAACTCATTTGAAATGTGGTGCTGGAGAAGAGTTATATAGATACTGCAGACAGCTAAAAAGACAAATAAATGGATCCTAAAGCAAATGAAGCTTGAACTCTTCCTAGAAGCCAAGATGACTAAACTCAGACTGTCATACTTTGGAAATATCATGAGAAGACATGATTCACTAGAAAAAACAATAATTTTTGACAAAGTAGAAGGCATTAAAAAAGGAGGAAGCTCACATTACAGGCAAACAGACTCAATCAAGTTAGCCATGGCTCTGAGTTTAGAAGACCTCAGCAGGGTTGTTGATGACTGGGTAGTTTGGAGATCTCTCATTCATAGGATTGCCATAATTTGATTGCAATTAACAACAAAAAAGACAACTCTGAGTTGCATATGTGTGCTCTGGGACCTTAGTGGGTTAAAAAGTGATAAATAATTGCCATAAATAAATGCAGCCATGCATTTATGGGGTAAATCCCATGCCAAGTAAAAATAGAGGTTGATTACTAAAGTCAATGGGACCTTGTTGGTTTTATACAAATCTGTGTATGTGCATGATTTTCAATCCCTTTAAACTGTTTTAATATGACTTCTTTTAATTTGTTAAATGGTGTAGTTAGTATATTTATCACCCAACATGTTCAACTTATACAGTATGGAGAAAATACCATACCAAGAGCAGGTTTAGACTCAGAAGAAGGAGGAGTAAAGATAAGAAGCGGGAACATCAGATTACACCATATTACTAGTGGCAAACATTATGGATTTTGAACAATTACTAAGGAAGGTCAAGGAAGAAAGTGAAAAGGCTGACTTGTTGCCAAACATTAAGAAAATAAAAATAATGACCACAGAGGATCTACATACATTCAACCTAAACAACAAGGAAACCAAAATTGTTAATAAGTTCCCATACCTAGGATCAAACTTTGATCAGAATGGCAACTGCAGTCAAGAAATAAGAAGACTAGGAATGAAAGAGCTAGGAAAGATCCTAAAGAGTAAAAATATACAACTGAGCACTACAGCTGGAATTCTCCAATCTATTTTATCTCCATGTATGGATGTAAGAGTTGGACAGTGAAGAAAGCAGATAAAAAGAAAATCAACTCATGTGAGATGTGGTGCTGAAGATACTGTGGACAGCCAAAAGACAAGCAAATTGGTCACTGAACAGATCAAGCCTGAACTCTCCCCGGAAGCTAAGATGATTAAACCGAAGCTGTCATACTTTGGTCACATCATGAGACAGCATGGATTGCTAGAAAAGACAATAATGTTAGGAAAGTAGATGGCAGTAGGAAGAGAGGAAGACCACACATCAAATGGATAGACTCAATCAGGGAGGTCATGGGCCTGAGTTTGCAGGACCTGAGCAGAGCAGTAGAGGAGCTTGGTGATGACTTATACACAGGATTGCCATGAATCAAGGTTGAGGGTAGCTAAAACAACAGTATTTTTTTCTTTAAAATAATTTGTTGATATTGTTTTAAGTTTTCCAAGTTAATTTGATGAGGTGCTGCTCTGAGATCTTTAAGGGGCATGGAATGAGTATTTTAATAAAACTTCTCTATGTCATGTCAGTGAGTTTGATACTTGTATGCATACCATTACTGGGCAAATTTTTCCTGTTTGCTCAAACAGTTAAAAGCCTATGGGCCAAACCCTATTACTAGTCCCAATTAAACTACACCTATTGAATCAATTGGATTTATTTCCATGTTGACTTACCATTCAACAACTCATTCAGTGGGTTGCAACTAACCAGCTGGAATCAGGCCTATACCTCTGTATTTTGCCTTCCCTGACAGCAATTGCCTTTGTCTCCAATCTACACTGGCCTTATGATGAAATGCACTACACTGGGATGATGAAGAGCCAATTCTATTTCTCAGAGGCCTTGAGGATTCATCTTCAGCTAACCTTGCTTCTGTAAGTAGCCGGGATCTGCTTGCTTCTGCAAGTGCATTGATGTGCATGTTGCACCAGCAATGCATCCTGACTGCCCTGTTTAAACTGATAATTTCAGGGTTAAACTGTTAGACAGAGAACACACTTTGGAGTTTATCGCACACATGTTTGTAAACGTTCCAAGGTCTCAATGGTAACGGAACGGAACGGATTTTATCGCATAGCCTCGTTACCGAGACGTTTGCAATGGGTTCCCGTTTCGTTCAGTTCGCGTAAAATGTCCCTGACGATTCTCTTCCATCCTCCCTCACCAGTAAACGTTATGAGAACGGAAAATCCTCTGTGTGTGATATCCTAGGTGTTCCAATTGCATCCCCGTACGATCCCTACAGTTATGATGGGCCATCATGATATCTTTCCTTTACCAGGTTCCCTTGCAAGATGTTTTAATGACTTTCATTCCTCAAAATTATAGAACATCTAGACATGTCTCTATATGAAAAATAAAGCCTGGAAACAGTGTTTGATACAAGAAAAAGATTGGCTTCCTCATACAACTGGTGCTTCTCTGTAGGTCGGGCTGGAGTACTTCTACCAGATCAAAAAAAAATTGAACGTTTCATGCGGTAATGTGTCTCCCACATGTCGTCATCCCACAAAGTCATCACCTTTTCATGCCACCAATTCTTCCTAAGAATTGGATGTAACCACCATCTCTGAGGTGATGGAAATGTGGATAGCCATTCAAGGAGATCTGTGGGGAGTGCGTCCTCTACATCCATGAGCTCAGCAAGGGCACGTCTGAGAGCAACTTTTTTAAAAAAAAACAAGCGGTACATAAGTGTCCTCCTTCTTCTCCGTTCCTGCTCCATTACCAGGTAATGGGAGATGTTATGGAGAAGGACCAAAACATGAGAATCCATCTTAGGATAAAACACACAGGGAATGAGAATGCCCCAAGCTCCCTTTGAAAACCACGCACAATTTTCTTTGTAAACTGCGCATGTGCAAAGACGGGATGGTCGGGGCGTAATCGGGATGGGACCTGGCTGTGCGGTGATATCCGTTCACAGTGAGGCCCAAAAACAACAACAGGTCGTTTTCTCCGTTAGTGGTGGTGCGATAGCGATCGTTCTTTTCACATTCATATAACGCTAAGAAGACTTAATGCGATAGCGTTCGTCGTCAACCCGTTTCCTGATCTGTCTGCCTTGTCAACAGGAACGGAATGGGAAAACTGTGAGTGCGATAAAGTTCTTTGGTTGTTCACTGCAAACGATCAAGACTAGCTTGTTCTTTTCTGGAATAGTTAGGTAGCATGTTTTTGTTTTTAATTCTATGTTTTTCATGTATATCAGTTTTTCCTCACCACTATGCAATTGGTTTAGCAAAGAGAATGGCCAATAAATAGACACTTTACTTGGTTTTTCCACCCACATAAATCTCATACTTTGATTCCATTGTACTCCAAATTTGGAGAATTTTACAATGCAGTTCTCAGTCATTCCACCGATTCTCCCAAGTAAGTCTGTATTAGGACTTTATCACACAGTTTAAAAATCCAAATTACCACTGCCACATTAAATTTGAATTTGGGATACATCTTGATTTTATCGCACGCATTTTTGTCTCTGATGTCGCTGGGCGGGTGCATCCCAGGTAACATCCAGCTAGAATCCGAGTTCAGCTGGCCGATTTGCAAACTACAAATCTACAAATATCAGGGCTGCACAAAGGTGGTAAGGAAAGGCAAATAATACTCTCACCTCTGAGCAACCTTTTAGTCTAATGCCTTACTTTCTTCCCGGCCATTATACCCAGCCTAGAACAACACAAGGAATCTGGCTTATATTTAACCATTGTGATTTCTATCATCTTGAAATAAAAGCATCTCTCTCTCTCTCTCTCTCTCTCACACACACACACACACACACACACACACACACACACTGCCATGCCTGAAAATGGAAGGAAAACATAAAACATTTCCTTCTAGTTAGCAATTAAAGTTGTGGAGAGAGGTTCATAGTCACATTGTTTATCTACAACACATAGCAAATATTTTCTTGCTAAGAGGGAAACACCTGCAAGTAACAATTATTTATAATACAGGGAAGTTGCACCTGATTTTATTACTAATTTACCCATTCCTACTATAAACTTTTAAGGTCATGATGTTCTGTGTTTTTATTCTACAAATCACCAACCGCTGCTCAACCCAAAGCAGCTTTCCATTTAGCTTCATAGGAAAACATAAATTAATTTTATATCCAAATGGAAATATAATCCTGGTGTTTTGAAATTTAAAACCCTTGCTGTGTATATAAAACAAATTTAAATGGTCTATAATTGACAAATTTCCACATCATTATGTTATGGAAAGCAAGGTATCACAATTACATAACCATATAGGCTACAAGACCTGCAGTTCTAATTTGCTTTTCTCCATTAGAAATAATAAATTTTGTATTATCTTTTTCCTCTGTTTGCCACATCTTTAGTTTATGTATGGTACTTTTAAATAATTTAAAACTTTTCTCTCAAATGCCCTGAGATTACAACTGAAGGACAGAACAAAAATCCATATAGTAAGTTTTCTTGTTGTGTTCCTTCAAGTCATTTCTGACATTATAATTCTGAGGTTAACTAATCACAGTGTTTTCTTTGGTGAATTTGTTCAGAGGGGTTTTTCCATTGCCCGCCTCTGAGGGTGAGAGACCATGACATGCCCAAAGTCACCTCGTGGGTTTCCATGGCTGAGCTTACCACCTCCGACCCGTCACTGCTGTGCCTCTGAAGCGTGGTTAGCATGCATCATTTCATTGATGGGAAAAGCCTTCAATAAGCTCCTAGTCACATTGCTGTGCCATAGCTCCTCTGAAAAAATAAGTTCCTCTCATGGCAGTACCAAGATGGGGCAGTAACATGATGTCAGTCACCCTCTCTATCACCTCCTTCCTCCCATTTGCTATTTCCAAACAGGCTGGTTCTCTCCCCCCCCCCCCCCCCCCCCCCCCCCCCCCCCCTTTTTTTTTTCCCAACCGGCTGTTTCTCCCCCCCCCCCCCCCCGCCCTTTCTTTTCTTTCATCTTTGTTTCACCAAATCATATTGTCATAATTACAGTGCAAATACAGAATTTAAAACCCAAAAGGCATGCTGGGTAGGGCATAGGGCAGGAAGGCAGGTTTAATCACATTGTCCACCTGAAAGCACAGCAGACCTGAGGCAGCCAATGGGAGATGCCCTTGGAGGGTGGCACTTTTAAAATGCCGGCTCCTCAGCGCCCTCCCCGGACCACCTGGCTACGCCAGCCCAGAGAAGGACACAGGAGAGAGCAGCAGAGTACTTTATGCCAGCTCCAATGCCCCTGAAACACCTAGCTGTATTGTGGAAGAGAACTCAAGGGACCATTGGCAGTAGCAACATGCAATAAGGAAAGCTCCCAAATTGGTTAGTATCCATTTCCTTTTACCAAAATGATGGTGGCAAGAATGAGGCTCATGTGATAAAGTCCTCAGGGCCATTATATCTTCTGGCACTCTCTCTTGTTTCATTTTGGATTTTCTCATCATAGGGTTTTCAAGATAAAAGACATTCACAATGGGTCTCCCATGCCTCCTCCTGCACAATACTAACCCTGGTGGCACAGTGGTTAAATGCCTGTACTGCAGCCATTCACTCAAAACCACAAGGTTGCGAGTTCAAGACCAGAAAAAGGGCCCAAGCTCGACTCAGGCTTGCATCCTTCCGAGGTCACTAAAATGAGTACCCAGACTGTTGGGGGCAAATTAGCTTACTTGCTGTTCACTGCTATGATCTTTGGAATAGCGGTATATTAAAAAAGAAAAAAAGAAAAAAAACAAGCTTTGTCTCTGAGAGCTCTTTCCCACTGCTGTTACTGCCCAGTAGTGGTTTGGCATATTGGTTCCTCAGCCAATTTATCTATTCATTGAATTTATATCCCATCTTTCTTCCAAGATGGGATTCATGGACTGACATGGGAGACCCTTCCAGCAGCACTGCTGCCAACAGCATAGCCATTTGCCTCACAGGAGCACACAATCCCATCACCAGGGAAAGGCAATGCTATAATAATAATTAATAATAATAATTTGTTTTATTTATATACCGCTATGTCAGGAGTGTTTAAATTTTAGAAGATCAAAAGTCCTCTGGTTCCTTCTTCAGTCTGAGGTCTTCAAGCAGATGCTGGACAGCTCTGTTAGAAGTGTTGAGGTGGAGCCAGGACTCTCCAGCTCACAGCACCAAGAGTGATGAGGATTAACAAGGATAATAATGAAACCTGCCACACACACACAACCACACACACACCAGGTTTCCTTTTCACACTGAGGGGGCATTCACACTTACTTTTTTGTCCCAAGAAGATCTGGATCTCCATAGTGAAGCAATACCAGATCAATGTTCCCACTATGTTTTCTGTTCCCGAATCTCTCCATGCCATCTTAACCCTCTTGCCATTTATGTATGTAGTCATATCAATTTAAAATGGAGGCACCTCCATTTCCAGGAATGATGCAGTGCAATCCAAAATGATTTGGTAACATATTCACACTACCGAAGATCCGGATCATTGTGGCTCTTTAAAAAAGATGCGCTTAAGGATCCGATGTCAAATACACCATGTTAAGAAGGAGTTTGCGTGCCCCTCCCCCCAAATGGTGCCGGGTGCATTTGGGGCCAGTGGGAACATCATGGAAATAACTGGTTTTACATTGGGTTATTTCTGTAGTGTGAATGGGGTCTGAGATTCCATGAAGTCTTCCCACTAGATAAATGGAGAATAGAGTGTTATAAGCCATCCTTTAGATTAAGACCCATTAGAAGTTAAGACCTATAAGCAGTATAAAAGATCTGTTCCTACTGTGATGAATCAGCTGGTAAGCTGATGTGAATCAACTGGCTGCCTGCATTTTTTAGTCTCTTGGGAGGGGGTTATGGCAATGAGGACTATTATGCCATTTCAAAATTTATCCCACTGTCTATTGGGGATATTTATCTCCTGTACAGATCAAAGAACTGAAGTAGTTGGTCTAGAAGGTTCCCAACAACTCTATGATCCAATGATTCCATATTAATTTAATGGCCAATATCCCACATTCTGCTTGCATACTGCTGATCTGTACCTACATGGTTACACATGGATATGATCACATTGCATTTAAAGCCATTTATCCCCAACGGGATACAGTTGCATTTAATTTTAAAACCGGTTATTATCGCATGCAGCCACAGCAGGGTGAGTGCAAACTGTATACAGCCCAGACCCCAGCAGTGTTTATCCCGCGGCTTTTAAAAAATGGCAAGCTCCCATGTACAGATGGGATCCAGGCTGCATACAAGTTGCACTCAAACAGCCACGGCTGTATGTGATAACATCTGGTTTTAAAATTAAACATGACTGTATCCCATTGGAAATAAGTCACATTAAATGCAATGCAATAATCTCCAGTGTTTGCACTACTCTGTCCTTCTGTTAAATGTCAGCATCATGATACCAATGATATATATATGCTTATTGTCCCATTGTGCATTGGGGATTCACAATAGCTCTTTTTGAAATCCCAGTGAACATCAATGAATAGTTACCCAAGAATGCGCCACTATATGGCTGAAATTTTGTTAGTCAATGCCAACTAAAATAGGCCCATTGAATCAACAGCTGAATGGCAATGTGTTGTCAGGAAAAGAGATTCCACCTCAACATTAGGAAGAATTTCCTGATGATAAATGTTGTTTGACAGTGGACCACACTCCCCCAAAGTGTGATGGTATCTCCTTCTTTGGAGGTATTTAAACAGAGGCTGGATGGCCATTTGTCAAGGGGTTTTTATTGTGTGTTCCTGATGGCGTAGGGTTGGACTGGACGGCCTTGAGGTCTCATCAAACTCTATGATTCTATTGTATATCTATGTGTTGAATGGAATAACACATAGGTTTACTAATAGATTCAATAGTTCTACTCTAGTTGGGACTAGCAATAGGATTTAGGCCACTGTGAAATAGTTATGCATTTAGAAGTCCATTTATGAGGCCATCAACAGAATAAATCTATCATACAATGGCAAAACAGTACAATCACATATGTAAGGATAGAGACATGACATCAACAGGATTCTGATCAATATCTACATAATTTTGATAAAGTTCTAGCCTCTCAGATTGTCTACCAATTATTCCAGGTTCATCTTCCCCATCCTTAAATCTCTCCCAAAATACTGTGAGACTTTGCACTGAAAAATACTTGGTCTCGAAGAAAGAAGGAACATTTTCCCCATGACTTTGAAAGTGGGTTACATATAAATTGTCATGTTTGTTTGTGTGCCACTAAAAGTAGCATCATGGACGTGAATGTCAACAGTTACTAGCACTCTTGGATCTATAATTCTGTGTGTTTTGCTCCATTAATAACCATTAACTGAAGAGAAATAATTTAAAGGATGTGGGTCCAAGGGATGTGAAATTCAGCAGCCAAGGTAAGAGGAACATTACTGATGATCAAGCCTTTCAGATGCAAAATAAGCTTCCAAAGACATGTTTGTGTGCATGTGTGCTTGATTTCTGAACATTAAAGGCAGCTTTTTATGAGACCAACAAGGTTTTAGGATCCATTTGCTTTCATAGTGTCCAGATTCAATTATCTGGTATCAGACATCAGGAAAGCAATGCCTCGTTGATAAGTTCATCTTTATGGAATGAGGATGGCATCAATTTCCATTTGCACCAACAATTAAGGATTGGGATGATAGTGAGGCTGATGAGAATGCTCCTTTTTGAAATAGAAGATAATACATATAAATATCTGCATGATATTTTAAAACTATTTTTAATGTAAGGAAAGAGAAGAAACAACATCCATTCAGTAACAGAGGTCAATCATACAGAAAGCATACTTCTCATAGACAGAGATCCCAGAGCCCTTATTATTCCTGGGAAGGCTCAATGACAATCAATTTCTTAATATTTCTTACTCCTTGATCATGTCTGATTAATAAAGCCTGAGGAGACTCAATTACATAGGAGTCTTGGTGGTCCTTGGAGGGAGAGATGCAGGCCCAGCTCTATTGGGCCTGGCCTAGATTAAGAAGCTGAGCCCTCCCTCCAGTCCATCTGCCTTGGTCCAGGCCACAGAGGGAGAGAAGAACTGCTGGACCTGATCCCCTTCCCCACCACCATTCCCTTCTCCCTTTGCGTTGTGTCTTTTTAGATTGTAAACCTGAGGGCAGGGAGCTGTCTAATTAAAAATAATAATAATTGTAAGCCACTCTAAGAGCCTTTAAGGCTGAGGGGCAGGGTATAAATACTGTAATAAATAAATAAATAAATGTAGCCTGATACTTAGGATCAAGCTACACACTGCACTATGTATCATGGGTCTTATTACCAGATAAGTTATATAGGCTGAAATTTAAGGGTTCTGCTGCACAGTCCAAGTGAGGGTGGACAAAGTTTGTCTATGGACCAACCACATCCCCCAACCCCTTTTCAGCATTCTTTAAGTTCCAAACTTTGGGAGTACTTCTAGAATCACAGAGTTGGAAGAGCCCACAAGAGCCATCCAGTCCAACCATGCCATGCAGGAAAACACCATCAAACCACTCCTGACAGATAGCCATCCAGCCTCTCCTTAAAAACCTCCATAGAAGAAGACTCCATCACAATCCCAGGCAGTGTATTCCATTGTCAAACAGCTCTCATTGCCAGGAATTTCTTCCCAATGCTTGGGTGAAATCTCTTTTCCTGTAGTTTGAATCTATTGCTCCTTGCCCTAGTCCATGGAGCAGCAGAAAACCAGCTTTTCTCTTCTTTCATATGTTATCCTTTCAAATATTTAAACATGGCTATGATGTCATCTCTTAACTTTCTCTTCCCCAGGCTAAACATACCAGTTCACTCAGACACTCCTCATAGGGCACACGTTACAGTTCTTTCGCCATTTTGGTTGCCCTCCTCTAGGCATGTTCCAGCTTGCCCACATCCTTTTTGAATTGTGGTGCCCAGAAATGGGCACAGTAGTCCAGGTGAGGTCTGACCAAAGTATAATACCCTTGATCTAGACACTATACCCCTATTGATGTAGCCTAGAATCACCTTGGGGAGTTTTAGCTACGGCATCACACTACTGACTCATGTTCAGCTTGTGGTCCACTAACTGCCAGTACAGATTGTCTAAAAGAGCCAGCTTCAGGGTGGCATTGGGGTGTGACATCTGCACATGGCATCCCCTGACTCTGCTCCCAAGCCAGAATCATGCCACCCACCCGACCAGATAGCAAGCAGTGTTGTGACATTCTTGTGGTGCAGTGATTAGACAGCATCTAAAGACGGAAGAACCACTGGTGCAGTGAAAGGGGCAGTTTTTTTCCATCCCAAAAAGGAGCAGCATGTGGTTGCCACAGCCCCGATCTGGTGCTCAAAGTGGTGGCCAGAAGCCGCTCCTTTGGGGCTATCTGCTTCACCCCTAAGATCCCTTCTGCATGCACTAATGTCAAGGAAGGCATCACCTGTCATGTATCTGTGTGTTTTATTTTTACTGTCCAAGTAAAAAGAGTAGATTTCTCTTTGTTGATATACATTTTGTTAGTTTTGGCTTAGCTTTCTAATCTGTTAAGGTCATTTTGAATTCTGACCCTGTCCTTTGCAGCGTAAGTATACATATGGATGATTGCCATGACCAACCGGTACTTTAAATGTTTAATCAGTACAAAGAAACAATAAGTGCCTGAAGTGATCTGTTGTTTTATTTTTCTACTTCAGTCACTATCTAAAGGATGAGTACCACCATTGCACAGTTGGGCTGCTGCCTATGAAATGCTCTTACAAGAGTCTTCCAACTCAGCCATTTATTATCTTGGAAGCATTATATAGAACTCAAAATGGGTTTACTTTCCTCAACTAAAGGACCATTTCTTTGCTGTATAGTGCCAAAAAGCTTTTCCTGAAAATCATTTTTCATAAGGCTGAAACAATGCTGTCTTCTAGAACAAAGAACTTTGACAAATATATAAATAAAAAAGAGACATTTTCAGAAAATTTGAGCCAAGTAGGGAAAATGAAGCCAAAGTCAAGGGACTAGACTTGACCAGTCGAGACCAACTGCTAATACACCCTGATGGAAGATTTATTGTGAGAGGAAATGTAATGTGAGAAAAACAGAGGAGGTTTTTGTTCAGTTTTTGTAGAATGTAGAGCTAGAAGTAGGCATGGGTGTGTGCATATGTAGGGTGTATTCACTACAGACAGGAAAGAATTAACTGCATATTCTAAGAAGGCATTTAAGGTGGGTCTGGGACCAAGTGAAGATAAGACATTCCACTTTGAGGAAAATCAATAAATTTCAGATTTGGCAAAGAGAGGGGTGATAATGGCACAATGAGAGCTTAGATTTTTTTTAAACAATACTAATTGCACTGATTAAAAAAATCAGGTCATTTTTAGCCAAAGCCCAGAAAAAATAATTCTGAGTTACACATTACTAATAAGTTACTGTTATTATTGTGCCATTAGAAAATACAGGAAAATCTTCTCTAATTTCCCCCAAGTGGTTTCACTCAATTGGCCTATTTAGATATTGCACATTGGAAATCTGCAAAAATAATGCAGAAGGTATGGTGAAGTAATCTCTTCCAGATGCAGCACAAGACAGCAATCCATGCAATTCTCCCCTTTCCAATTCGGTTTGCTTGATTGTGTCAGCAGTTGTTGTTGTTGTTGTTGTTGTTGTTGTGTGCCTTCAAATTGTTTCTGACTTATGGTGACCTTAAGGTGAACCTGGCATGGCAAGATGTGTTGGCAAAATTTGTTCAGAGAGAGGTTGCCTTTGCCTTCCTTGGAGACGGAAAGAGTGTAATTTGCCCAAAGTTGCCCAGGAAGTTTCCATGGCTCAGTGGGGGATTCAGACCCTGGTCTGCAGAGTAGCCCAGTGCTCAAAGCACTGCAACATGCTGGGTCAACATACAAACCCATTAATGAGTAACAGTCAGAAACCTCATTTCTGTTCCACAAAAAAGTAATGAATTACAACCATAGTCTAAACAGGGAGTACTAGTATCCAAAGTACTGCATTAGAAAAATAAGTTACTTCCTAGCTCTGGACTATGCCAGGTTAGAGCCTTCCAAGTCTGTGGTGTGGCAAATCAATAGTAGCAGACTTTAAGGCCCTGCAATTAGGGAGAGTAAAGCAGCTACTACTGATAGTTGATGCCTGGCAGAGATGGCAGAACAATGGCAAGAGACAGCAAGGCAGAATTGTCTGCACCCCATCCTGCCACCAGCCATAAGTATGCTGCTCTCCCAAGTGAATTGCAGGATGCTGCCCCATTGTCACTACTGGAGTAAGGTTCAACTGTTGGTTCAGTTGATATCCGAATTTAAATAGAGGACCAAAGATGAGGAATGTTGTTGTTTTCTTCAGCTTCTAGAATCCACCAGCAAGCAAGGGCTAGGAAGACTGGGAGGCTCCTAGTCCAAAAATATAACATTCATGTGTTTCTTGAAGAAGAGGCATTTTTTTCCCTTTGCTTCAAGCACCAAAATGTCTTGGGGCAGCCCAAGTATTTTCAAAATATATTCATAGTATTTTGAAAAGGTCAAAATCTAAAAGAAAAGAGATAACAACATTCCAGGAGAGGTCAGCACAGTGACTCAGAGAGAAAGAAAAACAACATCCTGACTTGGTAAAGAAAATAAAAGAAGAACAAGGAATCTATGCTAATATCCTCCACTAGAAACATCCTCTCTTGCAGAAAAAAAAGTTTCAGTCTGGAAAACAATTCCACAAGTGTTGAGAAATGTTGAACTGCTAATTCTGAAACAGCATGATCTTCTGCTTCCCACCTGTCACAGAGCCAGCATGGAGTAGTGGTTTAAACACTGAACTAGGGCTGAACACTGAACTTGGTCAGGGCTCAAATCCCTGTTCTGCCATGGAAAATCCCTTGGGTAAGTCACATTCTCACAGCCTCAGAGGACAGCAATGGAAAATTCCCATTAACAAATCTTGCTAAGAAAACCCCATGATAGGACCACCTTAGGATCACCATACATCAGAAATTATTTGAAGACTCAAAACAACAATAGCAGCAGCAGCAGCAGCAACAACAACAACTACTACTACCTAAACAACCCACTTGGTTGGACAGATGCAAAAGAGGAGAAAACTCCTGCACCTTTTACGTTCGTGTGAAATTCACGCTCCACAACCTTACTCTCTTTTCATCTGGCTCTTGGAACAATGAGCAATTTCAAGAGCAGTTTCTTGGGGCCAAGGAGTACAGTTATGTGAAGAAAAATGTAAGCATGCTCACTGAAAACTCATAAGCTTTTGGGTTAAAACATGAAAAAGATGTTCCAGTATGGAAGAGATCTATAAGCAGGGGAACAGAGGAAGTACTAACAATGAATAGGAAGGAAGAGACAGCATTAAAATGAAAGATATGTGTGTGCAAGCCAGCGATAAATGCTTTGCATCATAAAATGGTCCATAAGTGATTGGAAATGATGGGACCATAGTGAAGTCAAAGGCTTTCATAGATGGCATCCATATTTTTTGTGGGATTTTTGGGCTATGTGGCCATGTTCTAGAAGAGTTTCTCTGAAGATGCCAGCTACAGATGCTGGCTAAACATCAGAAAGAAACTCTTCTAGAACATGGCCACATAGCCCAAAAACCCACAAAAAACCATTGGGACCATACTTTCAGAGTAGTCAGTAAGTGCCTTACTCAGTCTGATGCCCCCAGGAAAAGGAAGAGAAGACAAGTTACTTTATTTGGCTACAGCTCCCAACCCCTCAAACCCCCCCCCACAGGCAGTGGTCATGCTGTCAAGGAGTGACAGGGGAAAGGGAAATGTTTCCAGGAGTGTCACTGGGAGTGTGTGGGAGTAGTGGACTGCAGTGGGTGGCACCTCAGAGGGGGGTAAACACCCAAGTAGAGTGGTTGCTCCCATCTATCCCAAGGCCCCTGCCCAGCTGTCCATCCACCAGGATGCCTTTGCAGTCCATTGGCTGTGGCTGCTGCTGGTGGTGGTGCATCAGCCCCCTATGTCCACCAGCAGCTGCTAGTGGGAAGCTTCCTGAGACTGATGGGAATGCTGCCTAATAGTCCCCTCCCTTTCCCCCTCAACCAATAGCCCTGTCAAACCCAAAAGGGGATGCCAAGTAGGAGCAGCATCCCACCTCTACCATGGTAGAGGTGGCCTGGCTAGCAGAGTGGGGCAGCTAGGGGTTGCACCAGGCAATCTGGAGTGATAGCACCAACCCTAGTGCCCCCACTGAATGTTTCCAAACTTAAAATACAACAATGGACAACCTCAGCATGTGATTAATTCATCATCTCCCAAAGCTCAGAAAAATTATCCTTTGAAGTACAATTCCTCAAAATTTCCTAGCCACCATAGCCAGTAACCATGCAGGATGGTTGCTCAGGGAGTCTGCTGTCCAAAAGGTTTAATATTCAAACTCTGTGACAGCTAAGACTTGTATGTATGGAGACTCCAAATGTCATTACAAATCCATCATTATATGTCTAGTATCTCCCCCATATGAATCTGCCAGAACACTAAAATCTTCAGGGGAAGGCTGAAAGGAGCCCTGGTGGCGCAGTGGTTAAATGCCTGTACTGCAGCCATTCACTCAAAACCACAAGGTTGCGAGTTCAAGACCAGCAAAAGGGCCCAAGCTCGACTCAGGCTTGCATCCTTCCGAGGTCGCTAAAATGAGTACCCAGACTATTGGGGGCAAATTAGCTTACTTGCTAATTAGCTTACTTGCTGTTCACCGCTATGATCTTTGGAATAGCGGTATACAGTGGGTCCTCACCTTACGCAGGGGATCCGTTCTGGATCCCTCCGCATAAGGCGAATTCCGCCTATGCTCGAGCCCCATTGGAAACAATTGAATGGGACGCGCCGCCCCGGCGGCTTTGAGCGCCTATGCTCAAAGCCGCCTATAAAAAGGCAGCGTATGGCGAGGCGCGACTGTATAAATAAAACATTATTATTATTATTATTATTATTATTATTATTATTATTATTATTATTATATTCTCTCAGTCCAACCACCATCGCAGGCTCACCTGGTGAGGACACAAGAGACAGTCTTCTCAGCAGCTGCTCTCACCCTCTGGAATGCCCTTCCATGGGAGGCTAGGCTGCCCCCCCCCCCCCCCCCGCTTTCCCTTTTTCGGGCAATCTAGGACATTTTTATTTAAGGAAGTGTTCAATGTATAATCGTGCCGGAGTGTTATTTACCGACTATGTGTGTTTTAGTTATGCCTTTTAACTTTTGTATATTTTAATGTGATTTTATATTGTTTTTAGATTATCTTGACAGTTTTAAATTTTATTGTAATTTTTTTTTAATGTTTTTATCTGTGAGCCACCTTGGGTCCCTTCTGGGAGAAAGGTGGCATACAATTGTAATAAATAAATAAAGAGATGAGAGGAAGATGGAATGAAAAGATCAAATTGATGTTGTTTACTACCATGTTGCTGTTCTTTGCAAATGAAAATCTTCTTAATAAATATTGGAGATTGGGGGAAATGTCACGATACTGTGGACTTTTTTTAAAAATGACCATCAGCTACAACTCCCATTTGCTCACTGGTTATGCTAGCTAAGGATAATGGGAGTTGTAGTCAAGTACATCTAGTTGGAAAAGACTATTCTATAGCATGTCTGTAAGAGAGCCAGCATGGTTTGAGTGTTGGACTACAGAGATTATCACATGAGGGGGGAAAGCAGGGAGTAAAGGGGAGAAACCTGTAAAATTAATGTGATTACGCCCAACCTTTTTGGACAGTGTCGTACTCATTGGGGACTGCTCCTGTGAAGAACCCAGCATGTGCTAGCAACAACTCATTCATGGGGAACTACCATGAATTTGTTTCCAATAGCCAGATTGAAGCACAATTGAGTGGGTGCAAAAAGCAATCACACTTCAATCACACTGTTGTGGGAGCATCCAGAGACATTTACCCACACTGCATTTCAGCAGAGGCAGTATGATGGGACTTCCCAGTGGCCAATTGTAGGCAGTCCCTGCAACTGTACTGGGTCCTGGTCGCATTGGCAAGGTTTCCCCAAATGGAGGAAGGAGGGACGAAAAGCTAGTGAGGACTTTAAACATTTCACTCTCAAAAGGATCCTTTTTGTTTTTGTCTTTTAGCAGATCAGCACTTTCCCAGACCTCCCTCTCTATGTTATTCCTCACCTCCAAGGAACCTACACAACCTGGCACCCTCTCCTCTCCACCCACAATTCCCTTGAACGAGGACCGGGAAAGCATAGCAATGCTGCTGCAAAGACCTGAGTGTCTGGCTTTGAGTTGTAGAGAGACAGAGGATCATGGGCCGAGGAGGAGTTCGTCCCCATCCCCAAATATCTGCATTAAGACCATCATATCATGCAGCATTTATTTGGTCTCATTATTTTCTGTAATTTTATTCTGTGCTTGATGGAAATATTAATGTCAGGTATGTATTGTCTGCCAAAATAGAGTATGTGCAAGACAATCATCCACACTGTACAATCCATTCATTCATGCATATGTGCAGAACACAATCATGCATTTAATTAGGTTTTATGCCATCGTTTTTGCAAAGTTGCACGAAAGTGTGAAAATAAATAGTGCTATAGTGCTACTGTTGCACTTCTGTCCATAGGTTCAGTTGTGTGTGAATTGACCTTGGTGTGATAATCCGCTATGACTCTGGAAGATCAGGGTTTAAAACCTCACTCAGCCATGGATGACCATGGGCATGTCACACACTCTCAGGCTCAGAGGAGGAAAATACTTGCCAAGAAAACCTCATGGTAGATTCACCTTAGGATTTCCATAAGACAGAAATATTTTGAAGGCACACAACAACAGCAGCAGCACATCTGTACATAACATTTTTAAAAAATTACATTGTGGTCTATAATTTTAAAAAATGCAGAATTGGATAGTATCTTTGATTAGGACCACTTTTGTAACATTACACCAGCACTCTTAAAAGGCATTATTCAGTACTGCCTCTAGTGCAGACTGTTTCAGAGAACCTGTATATGTGATGCTGAATTTTTCACTTTGTGGTGTCAACATTCTCTGCATCCCTGTGTAAACAAAGGGCAACTTTTTAAAAAATACAAAATTGAAAAAGTCTGGAATGGCATTCTTTCTTCAGGTTTGCGCTTCCTAGTTAGATTTCTGCACTTATCTGTGTTCTCCATCCCTTCCTGCCTCCATACTGACTGTAACTGTGGTGATGAAATGCTTGGCTGCCAGTCCAGTGTCAAGGCAAAGAAGCTTGTTTATAGTTGTACAGTATATTTGTTAGATTTTTATTGGCCCTCAAGGATTTAAAGCAGAATTTAGAAGTACTAGCTGTTGATTACACAGAGAACAGAATTAAGGATTTTTCCTCCTCAAACAATGCTTTCCTTCTCAGTACAAATAATAGAAACAGACAATTTTCATTAGAAGGCATCTTAGAAGTAAACTAGCCCAGTCTGCTGCTCAGCGCTGAATGTAACTAGAATATCGTTGCTAAGTTTCTGCTATTGAACTCGGTGGAAATAGCTTGTGCCCCAATGATGGTCCAGATCATCCTTAAAACATTTATTTTTAGGTTCACCTTACTGTTCTGTTCATACAAACATCTAAGGCCAGTGACTATGGGGGGAAATGTACACTTACTTTATTGTGAGCAATAGTACAATGGCATGATACCATAATAGCAAGCCATGTCTTGGCTGATAACATCTTGCCAAAAGACCAATGATCCTAGAGACTCCCTCCTTGGATAAAGGAGTGGTTCTGGTGACGTAATAAGGAAGCATTCCTTAAAAGACCCCCTTAGATCCAGCTGACACACACACACTCCTTACTTAGTTTTCTGGCCAACAGAACTAAAGTGGGAGGTAGTGGCTCAGCTCCAGGCATTCCTGGATGAGAATTATTTGTATCCATTTTTATTCTGCTCCAACTTGGTTTGACACAAGATAGCAGTGATTATGCAAAATGAAGGAGAGCAGCGTCTTGGACTTTTAGCACCTTTTAGTACCACCAGCCATGGTATCCTTCTGGAACAGAGAGGAAAATATTCTTCTATGACTCAGGCAGATTTCAGAAAGTGAAATGAGTTTCCCTCCATTTTATTCCATTTTAGCTTAGAGGTGGAAATAATATTTGAAACATTCATGTTTTTCCCGTGTTGAGAAACTCTAATGAGAATCTTCACAGTTCAGGACTTATACTGCACAAAATTTGCACACAGTTGTTTTGTACTGAAAATTATATTTACTGTACAGAAAATAACACTTTTTTGGGGGGAAATACTTTGCTGTTTCCTGTGCAGAAAATGTTTTTTTAATCCATGCAAAACAATTGCATGCATGTTTTAATTTTTTAATTTTTTTAATTTTTTCAGAGTAAGTTCCAAATTGCAATAGGCTTTGAAAACTAGGTGGTTGTAAAAGAATTTCTTGCAGCATGAAGAAAATTGCACAAGTCATTGCTTCCTTTGAGAAGAAAATTAGCGAAAAATTAACATTCCTATTTCTGCTATGAAATACCAGAGAGTTCTGTTCTCTCCTCCATGATATTCCTCATCCATCTGAAACAACAAATGGAGATTATCCAGATACCCAACTCTATTTCTCCTTTTCATCTAATCAAAAGGGAATGGGGAATGTGAGTCAGTGACTATGGATGTCCCCTTTTATTTTCCTAGCCTAACAATAAGTATACATATGTTACTGACATATGTAATTGTGTAAGTATTGGTGTTTCTGCATGGGTGTTTAGAATACTTTCTTGGGCAGATGTCAAAGAAACTAGAAAGTCACTGTTTGCATTACAAATACTGCAAGTTATTTATTTCCCCCAAATTGTGATAAAACACTTATATCTGAGTATTAGATCCATCAGAATTTTATTTTGTGAAATGAATTCTAGGATTGTGGAGCCCTTTTATTGCTGCAAAAATCTTAGAACTCTTTCCATAAAATAAAAATTCTGATGGACCAAATATTCAGCTATAAGTGTTTTATCACAAGCTGGGAGAATAAATAGTTTGCAATAAATGTAAAGCAAACAGTAACTTTCTAGTACTAGGAAGATGCATAGAAGTAATAGGAAGAGGCATACCTCCAACAAAATGTCAAAATTCAAAGATGCCAAATGTTTTATGGCCATCACATCTCCAAAGTGATATCATTCATCTCTCCTGAATGTTCTACATGAAAGGTAGGTTCATCTGTGTAGGTTGATATGACCCACTCATGAATTCATTAGTCTGGGATGGGCTGGACATTGCCCCAGTCCATATTCCACCTATGTATGTCACAAGGCTATCAAATGCCTTCTTTTTTTAGTCCATAATGATTTCACAGAAGAATAATGCCTGCAAAATATTACAGAAACGTAAGCAAATTTCTGTGATCAATAGAACTCCTCCTAAGGCTAGATGGCAGGAAAAACCAGGGGATAAAAGAAAAACAAATAGATTCGGTTAGATATTTTGACCATAAGATTTGCATTTGAAACTAATTTTCAAGATGGGGATTACAAACTAAATAAATTAGTTACTGCTTAGTGCAGGGGTAGGCAATCTTTTTGAGCCGGGGGCCGGGTTGCTGTCCCTCAAACAACTGGAGGGCCGAAGCCAAAAAATAAATAATTAAATAATTTTTAAAAAGAATTAAATATATAAATAAACCAGGACAAATGTAGGACAAAATTTTCAAATGGAAGATACTTTTTTTTAAAAAATGGAGGACACGCAAAAAAAATTGCTGATTTTTTTAAAAATGTGAATGCGACGGTCAAGAGCACCTGTTATCAGCTTCGGCTTATTCACCAGCTGCGCCCATACCTGGCCCAGAGGGACCTTGAAACGGTGGTACATGCTCTGGTAACCTCTAGATTGGACTTCTGCAATGCGCCTCTACATGGGGCAACCCTTATACCATACCTGGAAGCTACAGCTGGTACAGAATATGGCAGCCAGGCTGGTCACTGGTACTTCCAGGGCCAGCCATATTACACCTGTGCTAAAAGACCTGCATTGGCTGCCTATCCGCTTCCGGGCACAGTATAAGGTGTTGGTGATTACCTATAAAGCCCTACATGGTTTGGGCCCAGGATACCTGAAGGACCGCCTCTCCCCATACATTCTGCCCCGCACCCTCAGAACTTCTGGGCAGCAATTACTTAGGGTTCCAGGGGCCAGACTTACCTCCACAATGAGGAGGACGTATTCCATCGCTTCCCCGGCCCTTTGGAACACGCTGCCCACAGAGCTCCGCTCGGCCACCTCCCTGGCTCAGTTCAGAAGGGATTTAAAAACTTTCTTATTTCAAACTGCATTCCCCGAATGAAGTTCCAGCTGGCCTTCCTCCCTCTTTTGTTGGCAAGATGGTTGGCTGATGGGTTTTTAATTTCCTTTTAATATGTGTATTTTGTGTATATTTATATTGCCTGTGTTGTATTGTATTTGATTTTATTATGTTGTTCACCGCCCTGATCATTGGAAGGGCGGTATATAAATAAAATTTTTATTATTATTATTATTATATAAATGCATGTTTCTGAGGCTTCTATAGACAATTGCGCCCCAAAGGCCCCGGCGGCAATCGGCGGCAGGACCGGGCTGGGGCCGGTCCCAAGGCCTCGCCGGGCCGCATCCGGCCCGCGGGCCGCAGGTTGCCTACCCCTGGCTTAGTACTTCAGGCATCCATAGATTCCTGGATCATCAGAGAACAGAAGCAAAGAGAAATGTGGTTGTTAAATATCAAGGGGGGAGGGAGAAAAAAATGTAATGAGTTTAAAAAAACAACAGGTTAAATGAATTGTATAGTCTTGTGTGATGACTACCCAAGGGGAAGCACAAAATAAATAGTTTACAAAAGATATTCTGTCTCTCCTCGCCTTCCTCTTGTTATATCAAAATTCTCTTCCACTCTGTGAAATTAGAAAGCAGAAGAACTGAAGGTGGACTATGTCACACAATGTAAACTTGACATAAGACTTTCACTGCCAATGTGGCATTAGCCAGCACCTGAGGACTCAACTCTTGATAATGTTAACATGATACATTATTTGTGCTTTTTTCATATTAAAGTGTATTTACAATGACCCCTTTTATGCGGGGGGGGGGGGGCAGCTGCAGACCTCCCATTTAGAACATGTTCTCAGTTCAAATGCAAGTTCCCATAGCTACTCTTTTTAAAAATAAAAATATCCAGTTTCTTCATGATTTTTTGTGTGAGAGAGAACATGAAAAAATGTTGTTTGCACTTGCAATCATTTAAAGAGGTTTGACAAATTATGGAAGAAAGAACTATCAATGGAAGCTAAATGGAACCTCTAAATTCAAACAGACTATATATCTGAATTACCAGTTACTGGTGAACAAAAAATATGACAAATTGCCATTCTCTCTCCTGTTCGTAGGCACTTTTGGGGGCCACCTGGGCAATCACTGTTGGGATCAGGATGTGGGATTAGATGAATCTTTCATTTGGGTCAACATGGCTCAATTCTGTTCATACATGATAACAGCCTATTCACAAGAATTAAAAAGAAACAGTCTGCTCCAGAGATGGAGAAAATGACTACGGACCAAAAATATTTCTGCAAGCTCAAAAAGCAACATTGAGATTCTGTTCAGCACATAAGAGACAGCAGGTCTAGGTTAACATAGTGTTCCAAAACTTGAAACTCACAACTAATTTTATGTATCATCACATCTTTCAGCTTAACAGTCATGAAATTCTGCTTAAGAGTCAAATCTCATGACACAACAGAATTCTAAACTTGGAGAAGGGGAATCAGGTTTCACATCCATGCTCAGCTGCTCACTAGGTGGCTTTGAATATGTCATGATCTCTCAACCTAGCCCAACTCCCAAAAGTTCATAGGAGGATATAACTTGATATCAGTTGGGAAACACCTTGGTTTTAAAAGTGTTCTTCTTAGTGTCTCTTGCTGCTCCAAACTGCCTTCTATAGCTTTCATTCTTCAATAGATCAAATGTCTTCACTGACATCAACATCTAGACCAGTTAAACTGGATATTCAGCCAGTCCCTTTTAGCATGTCAACCTTCCCCAACGTGATGCCTTCCAGATGGATTGGATCACAATTCCCATCACCTCCAGTCAATATATTCAGCCATGATAGATACAGCAATTTACATTTTAAAAAAATCTGGAGACAACCAGTTTGACAAAGACTGTACTATGTGGTTCCTGATGGGTTCTGCTCCTTGTTACTCTGTGTTCTCTCATTAGTTGGAATTGCTTGTCAGACCAAACTGGATTAGAAGAATAAGCAGCAAAGAAAATAAATAATGGCATGGGACAGATTGAAAATATATTTATACATATTTTGTGTGTAAAAGGTGGGGGGGGACTTTCCTTCAAATGAATTTTATTTGTTTTTAACTAAAAACACTGACAGGAAAATAATCAGTGAAGCTAAATCAGTTAAACTATCTGTGCTCAATGGAATGCTTGAGAAGGACACGCACAGACAGACAAGCAAAGAGATGGTCGTAAATTACTCTGCTAATAATATCATAAACACCACAACATAACTATCATGCTTAGATGTAATAGAAGAAGAAATGTAGAAATATCTTAGGCTTGTAGACACATAAGTTGTAACCATCTATTAGCTACTAAAGTAGATAACATACTCAATGTGAATAGCACACTCAGAGGGGAGTAAAACGGCTTCCCCTGCGAGGGCCCACTGGTTGTCTTGCAACCATCCTTCTTGCTCCCACGTAAAAACATGCCTTTTTAATTAAATCTTTTGAGACCTAATCGATTTATTCCAAAATGGACATTCACATGATTTCAAACTAAGGCTCAAGAAAAGCTGTTAAATAGAAAGTTATAAAAGTTAAAACAGTTTGAATTAAGGTTGCCAGAACAAAGCTCCAATAACATTAACCCTTAACAGATCTTGGAGAAGGATAAGGTAGTGTAAAACTCCATCAAGCATGACAAACCTGCCACCCCTCCCCTTCCAAACCCTGACTTTCAGTGTCGCCATCCCCTTCCAACACTGGTGGAGGTGTAGTAAGGGGGCATAGAGTAGCCAACAACAAGAACAGAGATAGGTGCAGCCCCACACCCCTTTCCCCTGTCTCTTCTGAAGCAATAATCATATTGGGAGGGGACAGTCAAGCTTTGGAAGGTGAAGAAGGAAAGATACCTTCATGAGCCCTGGTGGCGCAGTGGTTAAATGCCTGTACTGCAGCCATTCACTCGAAACCACAAGTTTGCGAGTTCAAGACCAGCAAAAGGGCCCAAGCTCGACTCAGGCTTGCATCCTTCCGAGGTCGCTAAAATGAGTACCCAGACTGTTAGGGGCAAATTAGCTTACTTGCTAATTAGCTTACTTGCTGTTCGCCGCTATGATCTTTGGAATAGCGGTATATAAATAAAACAAATTATTATTATTATTATCCCGCTTGATCAAACTTTACAGTACTTCATCCTGCTTCAAGATCTCTTAAGGATTAATGTTATAGGATCCACTTCTCTGATTCAGTTTGGCAATCCACTCTCCCAAACTGTGGAATGCCATTCCATGGGAGGCTAGGCTGGCCCCCTCTCTGCTTTCCTTTCATTGGCAAGCAAAAATGGTTTTATTCAGGCAGGTTTTTAATACATAATCATAGCTTTTATACAGGGTGTTTGTTATATGGGACATGTATTTTTTAATGTATGCAATTTTATACTGTTTTTACTTGATTTTTGTTGTTTTTAAAGCTTTTATTGTAGACTTTTAAAATGTTTTTATTTATGAGCCACCTTTGCTCTAGGAGAAAGGTGGCATAAAAATGAAATAAATAAAAATATAATAAAAAAATAAACCCCAGTTCAAACTGTTTTAACATTTAGGATCTGTTTTGAGCCATGCCTACATGAGCCATTGAAACCAATTCCCCTGCCACCATTGCACCCTGTCTTCACGATGCAGGACCAAAGCCCTGAGCGCAGACCTCTTCGGAATGTGAGGCCAGTTTCACACCAAATCTGCCCTTCCTTGCCCCTAAATCAGGGGTAGGCAACCTGCGGCCCGCGGGCCGGATGCGGCGGCAAGGCCTTGGGACCGGCCCCACCCGATCCTGCCGCCGATTGCGCCGGAGCCCTTGGACTCTCGTGTGAGGGCGTGGCCTATCAGGAGGAGTCTGGCAGGGGGGGCAGCGGCAGCAGGGGGGAAAGTGGGGGCAGGGAGCAATGTCTTTAGAAGCCTCCGAAACATGCATTATATTAACATTTTTTTTAAATCAGCCAATTTTTTGCGTGTCCTCATGTTTTGTAAAAAAAAAGATGTCCTCCTTGAAATTTTGTCCTACATTTGTCCCAGTTTTATTTTTTATAATTTTAAAATTATTTAATTATTTAATTTTTGGCTTCGGCCCCCCAGTTGTCTGAGGGACAGCAACCCGGCCCCCGGCTCAAAAAGGTTGCCTACCCCTGCCCTCAATAAAAAGCCTTACCTTTGCTTCAAATTTTCCAAGAAGACCCAGAGCACTCCAGAGCGATGCCCAGCACTTTTACATACGTGTCTTGCTGTGCCACCCACCATTACGGCTGCTGACACACATTGAACCCCCTGAAATAACAACGAGGCACACAGCCATGTGACTGACTGGGTACTCAGAGGGTACTCATGCCAATTGTGGTGGTACCAGTGCACAGTGTGGACACATGTATAGACACGCTGTCTGGCTTCACTCAGGATGCAGAGGATAACAGGTAATTCAGGGCAGCTCTGGGGCCAGAGTATAACTGACCAATATTATCAAACTCTTTTTTATTTACATTCTTTTTAGTGTTTTACATTTTAAAATTTTTAAACTATTTAATTAGTTTACTTGACACTACCCTGAGGTGCCAGGTTATGAGGTGAGATTAAACAAAAACAAACAGGGCGGGCCTAAAAGCAACAACAAACAACAACAAAAGTACAGATTGCCCATTGGATTCTGTCAGTCGTAAACACTATCAAAACACTGACAGTCACTCTGATGCTTTTATTCTAAAACATCCAGTGCATTTGGAACTGTTAACTTGGTGCAATGTCATTCAAGGCCTCTAAATAAACCAGCTGTGAATGGTTCCCACACTTCTAATGGAAAAGGACTGCAACCGAGCAAGCATACAAGCAAAGATGAATTATGAAGGTAGAGATGAAAGCTTGTTATATCACCAAGGAGCAAAAAATGAGTAGATCATTCACTGAGAGTTGGAAAGTCAAGATGTGAGACTTCACAATTTGCTGGTACAAGGTAAAGACCTGAGCAATGGTTCAAAATACAGAAAGATTATGACTAAACAGAAGACTGTTTGAGAAAAAAATGGACTGCCTTGGAAGGTCATAGATTCTCCTCCATCTGGAGTTTTTAATACAGATGTTCCGGGGCCATCTCTCATGCATTCTTAGCTGTGGTTCCCTGCATAGAGTTGCAGAACTGTAGAGAGTTCTGCCAGTATCCCTCGGCCTACAGTTCTTGATTCTGTGTCTCATTTTTACTTTGTGAAAGTCAAGGCATGGCATGTAAGTTGTACAGAAGGAAGGAAGTAAAATAACAAAGCTGTTTCAGAGGCGGGATCACAGACGGGCAGGGAAGAACGTCTTGGAGGTGTATTCTGCTGAATACGGAGCCCCAGACCGCCCGCCCCGGGGGCCTGCTTCAGGTGATGGGGCTTCCACATGGGGGGCAGTGAAGACGCCTCACCTGGGCCGTTTCAGACCCGGAGTTTCCCAACACACGCTGCCTTGGAGGACGCTGCAAGAGAGAGGCGCTTCCGCACGGGCGGCCAAAAATGGGGCTTTTTTTTTTTCCTTTGCCAGAGTGGAAAAAGCAGCACCTTTTTAATGCCGCTTCTTCCGCTTGGGGCGTGCGGGGGGCGTGTTCATGGCGGCATTTCAGGTAGGCCGTCTGACGCTCTACCTTCATGACGTCATGAATACACTCCTTTTTGCCCGTGTATCCGCCCAGAGATTCCTTGTGAAAACTTCCCTTTTTTCTTGAAAGGTTCACCTAAAGGTGAAGAAAACTGTGGAGCAAGTTATTTATTCAATGAAAAACAAAATAAAAAACCCCTTCAATTTATCATGTTACATTCAGGGCTTGCTATATTTTCTTGAAGGGCAAAAAACACTGAGCTATTTTAAGTTCTATGTCCTTAATAGACATATTTTATTTAGGCAAACACAGATGTGATATCATGGACCCCTAATGGAGGTCCCCAAGTTTAGGTGGTGGCTGAGCCCTAAAAAAAAGGCAAATTTAGATACCAGGATTCTGCTGTAGTTGAACCCTCTCAGGAACTATCAGTCAAAGTCCTAAAACAACCAAACCAATACAGTATATAGATATAAAGATATTAACGATAGCCGTTGCTGTTGAGTCTTACCCAGAATTTTAAAAATCTGCATACAATCAATCTCTGCACTTACAGTACACATTATACTTATTACAGAGAGTTCATAACGAACAATAACAGATGGCAGAAGTAATTAGCTCTCCCCTTGACTGTACTTCAGGATCCCAGGGTTAAAAAGACAAATGAGTCCTAGAGCCAATCAAGCCTGAACCTCCAAGAAGCCTAGATGATTAACTGGTCTGCATACTTTGGGATATAATATACCACCTCAATCCATAGGCCGACACAGATATAAATAAACATCATCATCATCATTACTACTACTACTACTACTACTACTAACAGGATGCAATAAGAAAGACACCCGTGATGGCAATGTGAAGCGTAGGAAAAGAGGAAGACCCCATTACAGGTGGGTAGACTCATCAAAGAGCCACAACCCTAAATCTGCAAGACCTTAGCAGGGCTGTGATAACTGAATGCGGAGAATTCTCCATTCATAGGGGCACTATAAGTCAAACAACACAACCTGCAGGCCTATAGCAGGTGTATGAGGCTGATGGAGATCCCAGATCACAGAGAAGGAGCCTTTCCTACCCTCAGTGGCTGTAAGAAACAACCTATACTCTTTAATTCCTTCACTGGGAAACGAGGAGCGCATCTCTGGAGTGATGAACTGAGTGGGAAAATTTGCCGCAGCCATTTTTACTTGAATGAATGAATGAATGATTCTATTTATAAACCGCTATTCCTGACAGATCATAGCGGTGTACAATATTATCAAAGTACAAAGTTACAGTCAATAGCCCCCTAATAACCCACCCCTACAAACCCCACCCCAACCCTTAAAAACAGTATAAAATTCCAAATATTTGCAACAAATCCATAAAAGCCAAATTAAATCAGAATAATAACAAAAGGTTGACACAATGCAGAGAGGAGAAAGAGATAACCTCAGGACACATACGGGAAGGCTTGCTGGAAGAGAAAAATTTTAGACTCTTCCTAAAAAGTCTGGAGGTTGCCGAGAGCGGAGCTCATCCGGGGGGTTCCAGATTTGAGGGGCTGCGATGGAAAAGCCCTTTGAAAGAGGAGACAACCTACATTAGGAACTCTTAACAGGTGTTTACTGCCCGATCTGAGAGCACGGTCGGGACTATATTGGGGAGGCGGTCCTCCAAGTACCCTGGGCCCAAGCCATTTAGGGCTTTATATGTGATACCACCAACACCTGTATTGCGCCCGAAGCGGATAGCGCCAGTGAAGATCTTGTAGAAACAGGTGTTATATTGCAGGCCCTGGAGCATCCAGTGCACCAGCCTTGCTGCCCATATTCTGCACCATTGTACTTCCGGTTTGGTCACAAGGGTTGCCCCATGAGAGCGCGTTACAAATCCAACTGAAGGTTACCCGGTTTTACCACAGTTTCATATCCCCCCGTACCAGGTTAGTCGCAGCTTTAAAACTTTATTGAAGTTTATTTATGTATTGCAATTTTTGTCTGTATTTTGTATTTTGCTATTGCATTTCTGTCTGTATACCGCTTTGATCACGCGGAAAAAGCGGGTTTATTAAATAATTTATTATATTTTATTATTATGTTTTTGTTGTTGTTGTTATAATCACCTCTTAACCTCTCTTTCCAGGCTAAACATTCCAGTTCCCTAAGTCGTTCCTCATAGGGCATGGTTTCTGACTCTTCATCTTTAGTTGCCCTCCTTTGGACACGCTCAGTTTCTCAACATCATTTTAAAATTGTGGACACCCGAACTGGCACCAATAACTCCAGGTGGGCTGACTAGAGCAGAATAGATGGCACTATTACTTCCTTTGATCTAGACACTATACTTCTATTGATGCAGCCTAAAATCGCATTGGCCTTTTAGCTGCCACATTGCACTGTTGACTCATGTTCAACTTATGGTCTACTTGGACTCCAGATCCCTTTCACGTGTAGTCTCATTCAGCCAGGTGTCTCCCATCCTATATCTGTTCATTTCATTTTTGCTCTAAGTGTAGTACGTTACTTTCTCCGTGTTGAAATTCATTTTGTTAGCTTGACCCAGCTTCTAATCTTAAGGTCATTTTGATTTTGATCCTAACCTCTGGGGTATTAGCTACTCCTCCTAGTTTGGTGTCATCTGCAAATTGATAGTATCCCCCAATTTTGTCATCCAGATAGATATCCTGATAAGTGTTGATAGCACTGGGCCCAGGATAGAGCCCTGTGGGACGCACTGGTCACTTCTCCATGATGAAGAGGACCATTGCTGAGCACCCTTTGGGTTCAGCTGGTCAACCAATTACAAATCCATGTAATTACCTGTTCTAGGCACACATTTCACTAGTTTGTTTGCACAGAATGTTTGTGTATGTTACCAAGAGGATCTGGGCTGTACTTCCTTTGTTATTGCATCATCGTGGTTTAAGTGGTCTTTCTTGAAAAACGATACTTCAATCACTCTAACATGAAAGTTGAATTACAATTCAAGAGGTACAAATCCATCTCTTGTGTCAACTGACACAACATTTTTTTAAAAAAAAAACCTCACATTAACCATGTTAAATCAACTTCTATTGCATGATACTTCTTATCATCCAGCATATTTTTTAATAGATCGTAGAGTTGAAAGAGACCACCAAGGGCCTGCTGCAAAATAATGAAATATTGCTGTTGCTGTTTGCTCTTTCCTTTCAGTTCCCACTGACATTACTGTTTAAAATTTTTCTGCTTTTCCCAACTGTGCTTTCTCTCTCTCTGGCACACATGTAACAAAGGATAACACTTCAACCCTTATGCTGTAATAATACAGAGAGCTTAGAGACTTACTTTTAGAACATGAATACAACAACTAAGCCCTGATTTAAAAAACACAGAATGTGATTTTACAGCTTGGTGCAAAATTTTCCTTAGAACTGTTGTTTCCAATTGCCAGCATCTTGTAATCTTGTTAAATCAACATTGCTTGCATTTGAAATGCTTACTGTTCAATGATCCAACCATAACTAAATATTTTTTTAAAATGGACTGAAGCCCAAAGATTAAGCCAATGGTACCAGGAAAACGAGAGAATAATTTTAGGCTAAAGACAGTTGAGACAGGGAAAGGTATAAGCTCTGCTTTCTGTTCTATGGGATCTCCATTCCCCTTCTCAGGAAAAGTCCTCTCTCAATAGAAGACTATGGGCTGCACAGACTGGCCCAAAGGATTGGTTTGGGGTGCAGTGGGGGCATAGTGACTGCACACCATCTGCCCGACTCCAACCCCATGCAACACCCTCCGGGCAGCATCATGACATTTCTGCCCCAAAAGGAGTGGCATTTTGCCGCTTCTTGGGACTGGAAAATGGCAGATCAGGGCCGCAGTGTGTAGTTGCCAGTGCTCAAAGGGGCGGCATTAAGCCACCCCTTACCACCATCTGTTTTGCCCCTATGTGTCATTGAGAAAGCACTTTTGTTGTTGTCTGCTGTTTGAATAGGAAGGTACCTATTCAATCATCTTCTGAAAGCCCTCTCCACACTTTAACTCTGCAGTTCAGTTTAGTTTATTTGAATCCAGTCCTCAGAACAACCAAAGCATTAAATCCATAGATATCTTTATGGCTATCCAAATTGCTAACCACCCAAACTCATGATTAAAACAGAACCAACACTCTAGACGTCAGACCATTGTGTCATGAAACAGCCTTTTCATTTAAAAAAAGTCTTCTATATAAAATTACTGCAGATGAGAGCATGCAGCCTTCCAAGGTTATGCCACAACAATCTAGAACATCTTTCCCATGACATTACAACCATGGCCTTTGCCTTTGTGAATCGAGTTATTTTACATACTATAAGTACCTATCCTGCATGTAATAATGCTGGAGTGACATTAGCTATAAATTGACAGAAGTCATGTTGACAAAAGAATAATGTGTTGTTCACCTGCAGCACCAAAATAATTGAGTGTTGTGGCATTTCTAAGACTAATGTGTTGACAGAATGTGAAACATTACTTCTTAGATGAATGAACTCATTACACACTGAAGCCAGCCTTAATACATTCTAAGACCCTTCTTCTGCTCTGTTTTGAATGGATCAGCATGTTTGTTGTGGGGTTTTCAGGCTATGTGGCTGTGTTCTAGAAGGGTTTATTCCTGATGTTTCACCAGTATCTGTGGCTGGCATCTTCAGTGAGTGCTACAGATGCTGGCGAAACAGCAGGAATCAACTTTTCCACAACACAGCCACATAGCCCAAAAACCCTACCCAAAACTATGGATTCCAGCCATGACAGCCTTCGATTGCACTTGGGTCATCATATTGTTATATTCATGCTCTTAAAAATAACTCTCTAAGCTCTCTGTTTTTTTGAACATTGATCATTGAAGTATTATCCTGAGTTACATGTGTACCAGACGGAAGGGAGAATTTGCTGGATTATAGATTGGAGAAAATTTACATATAACCTTTTTTGGATTCCCTCCTTGACACGACAGAGTGTAGTGGGTGGGGGAGAGATATGCTTTGCTGGCCTCTTGAATGAAGGTCATGTTAAATCTGTGTCATGGCACTGAGCACCATGATGAAGAATGGGAGGTGATGGACTGGAAGCATATAAAAATGTGGGAGAAGGTGCAATGGACAAATACCACCTATGCAAGCAGCAGTCCTTGAATGCTATAATAATAATAATAATAATAATAATAATAATAATAATAATAGGTTTTATTTATATACCGCCCAATCACTGGGAATCCGAGCGGTTTACAATAGAGGGGATAACAGACAGTTTCCTGCCCACAGGCTTACAATCTAGAAGACATGACACAAAAGGAGAAGGGAATGGTGGGGGGGAGAAATCAGGTCCAGCCTCTTCTCTCCCTCTGAGGCCTGGACCAAGGCGATGGACCGGGAAAGGGCTCTTTCTCTTCAGGCTACCCCTGATGGAACTGGGCCAGCCTCCTCTCTCCCTCAGAGGCCGAAGATGACTTAGGGAGGGAGGAGCCTCTGTCTTCAGGCCAGCCCCTGATGGACTGGGCCAGCCTACTCCTCTTCCTCAGAGGCCGAAAGATGACAGTTAGGGAGGGAGAGGCCTCTGTCTTCAGGCCAGCCCCTGATGGAACTCGGGCAGCCTACTCTCTCCCTCAGAGGCTGAAAGATGACAGTTAGGGAGGGAGGGCCTCTGTCTTCAGGCCAGCCCCTGATGGTACTGGGCCCAGCCTACTCTCTCCTCAGAGGTCGAAAGATGACAGTTAGGGAGGGAGAGCCTCTGTCTTCAGGCAGCCCTGATGGTACTGGGCCAGTTCTCTCTCCCTCAGAGGCCGAAAGATGACAGTTAGGGAGGGGGAGCTTCTTCTGTCTTCAGCCAGCCCCTGATGGTACTGGCCAGCCTACTCTCTCCCTCAGAGGCCGAAAGATGACAGTTAGGGAAGGAGGCCTCTGTCTTCAGGCCAGCCCCTGATGGTACTGGGCCAGCCTACTCTCTCCCTCAGAGGCACGAAGATGACAGTTAGGGAGGGAGGAGCTTCTGTCTTCACGGCCAGCCCCTGATGGTACTGGGCCAGCCTACTCTCTTCCCTCAGAGGTTGAAAGTGACAGTTAGGGAGGGGGAGCCTCTGTCTTCAGGCCCAGCCCCTGATGGTACTGGGCCAGCCTTTCTCCCTCAGAGGCCGAAGAGACTGACAGTTTGGTGAGGGAGGAGCCTCTGTCTTCAGGCCAGCCCCTGATGGTACTGGGCCACCTACTCTCTCCCTCAGAGGCCGAAAGATGACAGTTAGGGAGGGAGGAGCCTTAACAGTTTAGGTTTGAATCCCAGTGTATTTCAACCATTTTTGTTTTTGCTACTGATCTAAGGTTGCCACCTGTTTTTTTCAAACAGGCTCTTAATCTTTAACAGCTGCTCCATAATGGTACAGCATGGTCTTTTTCCACATTGGAAGTAGCTTTACTCATTGGATCTAGACAGTGCACGATGGCTGACAATTTTGTTCCGTTCATTTTTGAGAAGAACTTGCCAACATTTGAACATTCTTCAGAAATATCTTGAGATTTAAAAAAAGAATGTGAGAAAAATAAAGTGAAAATGACACATCCATCGAATCCGTTGTATCCGATTTCTCATGTACTACTTAAGATTGCATTCTCATAACTATTTAAAAGATTCAGTATAAGGTAAAATTTTTCCAGTGAGATGGCCTAGGCAGAGAGAAATGAAACAATAGAATCTCATTTTAATTTATATTGATCAAGAGGAGGAAAGAGACCTTGCACCAGCTCAGCAAGGCTCCGAAAAATCTACACTATTGCTTTGGTATTAACATATTTCTGTTTATTAGGGACTGCTGTCTGGACAGCTACAGAAAGGGGACCACGGGTTGTATATGGAATTGTGAATGACAATGTGTGTTAATCATTTCAGCTTCCGCTGTATTTTCCTCACCTATAGATGTTAGCTGACAACATACGATGAAGAACAATTGTTCCAAGACTCTGGTGAGATTGTACTTATTAAAGATGCTCACTACAAAATGTCAGCTATTTGGTTCTTGGCCCCAAGTTAGGTCAGGTATATCAGGTTACCCGAGTTTTGAAATTTTTCTTTGGCTGTTCCTCAAATCACTCATGGATTTTACACGTTGTTGTTTGTTTCACGTTCATTGACCTAGAGAACTATATTTTCAGTTACACTACTGAGTTAGATCTCCCCCAAACTACATGTGGCTTTAAAAATATTACATTTGTTGGGAATCTAGTCCAGTGGACCTTGTTATACGCTGGTGGTTGGTTCGAAATCCCCCGTGTATAACAAAATCCGTGTATGCTCAAGTCCCCCTCTATTAATGACATAGCAAAATGGTGTCCCTATAAAAAATGGAAAATCAAGGTAAATTTATACTTTGTTGGAACATTTTCAAACCGGTATGCTGGAATCCGTGTATAAAAATCAGTGTATTAAGAAGGACCGACTGTACATAAAATGGTAGGGAATTTCCACAAAAGGCCAGGAGGGTAATTTTTCTAGTCATCAATCCTATGGATGTTTGATCAAAGGTAAGCCACATCCATGCAAGGTGGGATCATGCAGCCCTCTGGATGTTGCTGAATAGCTTCTAACAGCCCATCCCTAGTCAGCAAAGCCAGTGGTAAGGAACGCTGGGATTCAAGTAAAAAAAATCCAGAGGCCTACCCACCCCAATCCAAAGAGACATAAATAAATGAGCATAGGTACATAGCTTTTGAACCAGCATGATGTATTGGTTTAAGCATTGGCTAGGATTCTCGAGATCAGGGTTCGATTTCCCACTCAGCTGTTGAAGTCCATTGAGTGCTCTTGGGTGAGTCACACATTCTCAGCCCCAGAAAACCCAGTGATAGGTTCACCTTGGGGCTGGCATAAACCAGAAATGATTTAAAGACACAACAACAACAACAACAACAACAACAACAACAAAAATGCAGACCGTGCCTTAGATCCTACATCATAATTGATAGTACAAATATGTATTCACAAGGTTACAAAGTGGTTGTGCTATACCATCCTTCTACTTAACCCTGACAATTTGCAACCAGTTATGCAACCAGATGCTCAGGTGCATGGCTTATTCTCTCACTGTGTAATAGGAAAGGCACACTGGCGGTTTCTGCAATCCCTGTAAATACAGAAGTACAGTGAAGGCAAATAGTTGCATACCATCCCAACTAGACTGAATCAGTGGTTGGATGGTGAGCCAATACATAGGTAAATCCAGTTCATTCAATGGCTGTATATTGGAACTAACAAGAGGATTTAGGCTCGTGTGAAATGGTCCATTGCATAATAAGCAAAAGGTGCATTGACATGGATGCCAGAATTTGCACAAGTGTATGGCAGCAACAGGATTCTGGCCTATTGTTTTATTACAGTCATGTTAGTTTTATCCAGATCCCTCCTAAGGATCCTAGGAATGGCAGTTTAGTGGTGGAGTTTGGAATATATAACCAGTCTCACTAATCCCCAAGAATCACTTTCTTCAGGGCAGCATGAGACTTTACTGTTAAATCAATTTATGACTTCCATCCTACAGTATTCACATTTCGTAGGAGTAAGCCCTTTCTCAATATTTTCCTAGCTGATGTCCTTTGCCACAGTTCTAATCATTGCCACTGTTGGCCTGGACAATGATAATGCTGCCTGTGGGTTGATGAGATGTCCAACACATCAGCAGGGCATGATGTTCAGGAAGGCTACCATATGCTATTCCTATAATTCTTGTTGTTGTTGTTGTTGTTGTTGTTGTTGTTGTTGTTGTTGTTGTATGTCTTCAAGTAATTTCTGATTTATAGTGACCCTAAGGCTAACCTATCATGGGGTTTTCTGGGGTTGAGAGTGTTTGACTCACCCAAGGTCGCCCAGTGGGTTTCCATGGCTGAGTGGGGAATAGTTCAGTGCTCAAACTGCTACACCATGCTGGCTCTCTCCTACAACTTACTTCTCAGTAATCTTTCATAAAACTAGGTGGCAAGTCTATGGTGTAGATATTCTCTTAAGAGTCTCAGAGAAAAGGCTTTCAGAAATGATGCGGACATGATCTTGGCATCTATGAAGCACTTCACCCCAGTTTTTGGGAATCAACTCTCCCATAAACCAGTTCTACTTTCTGAATGTCACCTTTTCAGTTACAAAGACTAGCACAAAGGCTGGAAACTAATAAACAGTCTATCTTGGTATGTTTTCTAGATTTTCTCAGAATACATTTGCCACATTATGAGGGGGCAAATTAGCTTGTTTGTTTGGCTAAGAGCCATAATTGTAATCCTGTAGACAGTTGTGTGATTATGTATAGAGTGGAAAAAAACATAAATCCAGGAAAGCATAGGAAGATAGCTAGGCTGCTCTTTGAAATAAGAGTGAGGAACTACTGCCCCAGTGTGGTGCATTCCATTCATTCATTTTATTTAAAGTTCCAAGAGCTTGCTAAACAGCTCTATATTAACATTTTATATATGTGCAAGTGTGTCATTGCTTGTGTTACTATGTTTTGAGTATTTTGAAATGGCCCTCAGGCTAGTCAATAAACATATTGACTAAACAGCTCTCCTGAAAATATTCCAACTGATCTTAATAATAATAATAATAATAATAATAATAATAATAATAATATGATGCAAATAATGAAGAAACAAATTTAATCTTCCAGCTGGAAGAGAAATGTGATATCCTATCCCTTAAAGTTATGATGATGGATTAACCTCACTAGTTGTAATCCAGAAAAATAATCCAGAAAATATATACAGTATATAGGTTTCCATTAGACTGTAAATTATTTCTTGTGTAAATAATGGCACAGAATGCCTTGCCATTGTCCAGACCCACATAGTTCTACTAGGCTTTAGTTTTGGCCTAGTAAAAAAAGCACAGGCTTTACTATACTACTCTAATGCTACATCAGGCACAACACATTTCATATAATTAAGATTCCATATTTCCCTTTCAATGGGACAGTGATGAGAAATCTGTACCTTTCCAGGCATTTCTGGGCAAGATCCCAGCTTCCATAGGTCTTAGACAGTTTCAGAATTTGGAAATGATGCTTTTTGAACTCTACCTCCCAGGATCCACCAGACATTATGGTCATTATTGTGGACCTCTATTATCCTCTGGGTCTGTTTATAAGCTTTTTTCCCCCCAAAGGAAGTGAGTGATCCAAAATGACTTTTCAAGTTCAAGAATCAGGGTTATGACCAACAAATGGTTCCCCTACTCTCAAAAGTTGCCTGCCCTTGATCTTGTAGAGAGGATGGATGTTATACATGGTACATGTAAATCTTATTATACCCTGTGCTATGGTGCTAGCCTCACCATAGGGTTCATGCTATCATTAGAAACTGTTAGGTGATTGCCACATGTGGAAAATGTTGCTGGGCAGCAAAGACACTTTGAACAGTTGCCTAAGAGGGACGCCGTCGCGGGCAAATGGAGAACAGCGCATCTTGGAGGAAAGGCCACAACTTTATTAGCATAACAAAAGGTATAGCAAAACACATAAGGTAGGGTTGGCTCCAATGCATGAGGTCTGGATCTGTCATCCATCAGCCCAGTGCTGAATGGATGAACCACATTGCTTGGTCACGGCCAAGCTTCGGGATGGCAAGGGATTTCCTTTTACGCTCCTGTTCTGACGGTCGCTCAAGCGATTGATCGCATCTCCACAAATGTGCATCGTCGTATAACTAGCCCTTGCCACTGGGGGATGCTGTGCTGATGATGCCCCCGCAATGGCAACACCGCCTCGCTTGCAACACCCCCGTGTCCGGATGGACTCCCGATCCAGTGCTACGCAGCCCTGGAAACCACGCCCACCAGATCCAAGACCTATGCAACTGCCCCACAAAGTTGTGACAATAGCCCCAACCCAAATAGGGAGGGTGGGTGGATGAGCTCCTCTGCAATGGCGCCTGCCCTGGCACCTCGTGGGCCTTAAATAGGCCCACCAACCAATGGGAGGCCTAGGAAAGGGCTGTAAGGCCCACCTCCCGGCCTTCCTCCAATCACGGGCGGCACCAACCGATGACGCCGCCCAATTGGAGGGCCCTGTAGTCCCAGCGGCGCAGACAGAAGTCCTGCCTCTGGTCCCTCCCAGAGCCAATCACGGCTCGAGTGGCCCCACGCCTGGGCTTCTGGGGGCCGCTCATGCCGGGAGGGACCAGCTCCAGCCGTGGGGACATCCCCCGGCAGCAACCGGGCTGGCCCGCCAAGGCTGGCGGCCTCATTTCCTCCAGAACTCCACAACTATTTCCATCAGTTACAGCAAGTCTTTCTAGGAACTGTGTGGTTCATGAGCTCCATGTGGGCTACTAGTCCCCCAGTGCAGTCCCCAAATCCCACAGGTTCCTCATCTACTAAGTATAGATGGGTAGTCAGTAGACCTGTGAGTCAGCTGAAAGAAGTGGAGGGTAGTAAAGGCCATGCCACAACCATTGTTGGGGAAATGGTGAATTCATAGTTGGAATCCTAGAGAATTCTGGAGTCATAGAATCATAGAACAGAATGATAGAGTTGGAAGAAACCACAACAGCCATCAAAGCATGCAAGAATACACAACCAAACCACCTGCAACAGATGGCCATCCAGTCTCTGTTTAAAAACCTTCAAAGTAGGAGACTCCACCACTCTCTGTGGGAGTGTGTTCCACTGTCGAACAGTTCTTCCTAATATTGAGGTGGAATCTCTGTTCCTGTAGTTTTAATCCATTGCTCCGGGTCCTAGTCTCTGGAGCAGCAGAAAACTTGTTTCATCTTCAGTATGACATCCATTCAAATATTTAAACAGGGCTATATCACTTCTTAACCAACTCTTCTGCGGGCTAAACATACCTAGCTACCTAAGTCTTTCCTCATAGGGCATGGTTTCCAGACCTTGGAAGGTCTACGAAGTTTTTTTTAAAAAAAGAAGATGGAGAGAGGTTTGTTCAGATGACTACTAGAGTTCCTGCAGTTAGAGGCTCTGGCTTTACTTTACATCCTAAACAGTTTTCTTCATAGGAGGTCAGCTGCCTGTCCCTTTTGGAAACTGTGCCAACACAAATGGCTCTCAAAAGTCCCTTCATTTACAAAAGTCTGCTAAGAAACGTGTGGATCAAGTTAAACAGTACTTTAGTTCCTAGCCACTGATTATCTCATGTTCTTTTTAGTTGTCTATATTTTGATGTTAGCTTGTTTAGATGGGTCACTCATTGATTAATGAAGATGTTTTCTCTGGTTCTGTTGTTAGCCGTGGTAAACATTCTTGTATCCTTCAGATTTCACAGAAGAAAACTAGGACGCTTGTGGTCGATCAACATCAGTGTGTGGTCAAAGGGACAACAACAAGGGCAAAACCTATTAATAAGGAAGAACACATAAAACTGCTATTTGAGTCAGTAGTGCACCATTAAATTCAAAACCCAAATGAATCAATTGGGAAGGACAAGATCCCCTCCATTCCACTCCCTCTTGCTGAATTAAATACAGTATGTGTAAACTACTTTCGCACTTTAAATTCAGTTTGCAGTGACTAAAAATAGCAACTATGAATGGGAAAAAGTGGAAGGAGGAGAAAGAAAGTGGAGCATTTTAATATCAGCTGAGAAAGTGTGACAGCAGAGGAATAACTGGGGCTGTCTATTGCAAAAATGGGAAAGTGGGAGGGTATGTATTTTTGGTTGGTCAGTCAGTCTGTCTGTCTCTCCCTCACATATATCATCTGTGTGCACATCACATTTCAGAAAACAAGAAGTATCCAAACAAATTAAAGGCATGAAGCTAGAGGACTGTACCAAAGGTTTATTCACAAAAGGAATTATTTTTATTATTATTATATTTACCTATATTCTGCCTTTCTCCCAATATAGTCCCAATATAGGGACCCAAAGCAGTGGAAATGAAAAGGTCTGTACATACATTTCTCAATAGGGAGTAGAAATGATGCTACATGTCTGGGGCTATTGCATAAACAAAGCCAATGGCATATCTGTTGCACAATGGCAACATAAAACTTTCGGTCTCATTACATAATGGGATACTACAGGAGATGACCTCATATGCATTGTCGCAGTTCACCAGAGGGGTTGCATAGCACTGGGCACAAAGCTACATCATCCAAAAGTTATATGTCATGGCCTCTGGTTCAGGATCTGAGCCTGTAATTTTAAAAATTTAGTCAATTTTGTAGCATTTCATTTATTGTTATGCCATTGCTTTCATGCTAGCCCCCCCCCCCCCCCCCCCCCCCCCCCTCTTTTTTTTTTTTTATATTTTTTTCTTTTTTTTTTTTTTTTTTTTTTTTTTTTTCCTTTTTTTTCCTTCCCCCCCCCCCCCCCCCCGCTGCTTCAGTTATTTTAGTGCAATGAATTCTGCCTTTTAATTGTTTAGTAGCAGCTTGAATATTGGACTACAGTTTTGGAGATCAGAGTTCAATTCTCCACTGGGCCACTGAAACTCATTAGGTGACCTTGGGCAAATCACAGATTCTTAGCCCCAGAAAACCTATAATAGGTTTGCCTTAAGTTTGCCATAAGTCAGAAATGACTTGAAGGCACACAACAGCAGCAACAACAACAACAATGTACCTACCAATATTGACCCTATCTGGAGAAGAAAATTAGTTCCAGGGCCCTTGTCTGCAACCATCCCCATGGTCCTTATTGCTGATGTGTAAATTTACAGTGCTTCATAAATAAAGATTAATAATAATAATAATAATAATAATAATAATAATAATAATAATAATGCCTCCAAGCCTTAGCCTCAAAAGTGGGTTGTCCCAGCAGTTACTTGAACAATTCAGCCATGATGCCTTTTGTACATGGGATTTCTTAGTATCACCCGTGCACCTGGTTTAAAGTATCCAATTTGTTCTGGGAAGCATACAGGCTGTAGCAGCGAGGATTGAAACATTGGCTGGTGCCCAAACTACATACAAGTCCAATGGTCATGTCGTAAGCAGCATATTTCTGTTGTATTTAAAGTTCATTATCCATCCATGTCATCTTTCCTAAATGTTTTAAAAGCTGTTGACTTTTGGTGAGTAAAGAAACAGTGAGTACTCAGATGAATACATATGCCCCCAGACAGAGACTGAGAATGTTACTCTTTGGTGAACTACTCTTACTAGAATCCCCCAACAGCCCTGCTGGCTGTGAGATTCTCAGAATTGTAGTTTAGCAATTAAGTTTTTAAAGCTCCCCCTCCAAACCACCATCTTATTCAAGCAGTTCACATGGTAACTTGAATGAATCAATCTACAAGTAAAATCCTGGAGGGAGTATTTTCCAGTTCTATAGCCACCTCACTTCCAGAGTGACTATCAGGTTAAGGTTAACTCTCATAGGCTGCATCCACACTGCAGAAGTAATCCGATTTGACACCACTTTAACTGCCATGGCTGAATAATATGAAATTCTGGGAATTGTAGCTTGTTGTGGTACGAGAGCTCTCTGACAGAGAAAGCTAAATCTCTCACAAAACTACAGTTCCCAGAATTCCATATCAGTGAGCCATGACACTTGAAAGTGGTGCAAACCAGATTATTTCTGCAATGCGGATGCAGCCACAGTTCCTTTTGTTCTAGAGCCTTGTCCAGGCTGAGCCTTGGTAGCAGAACTTGAGAATGTAACTTTCCCAGGCTGTGACTGGAAGAACAACTCAAAGAAAACATGAGTCTCAGGAATAATCTTATTCATTTGAGGAACAAAACTATTGTTTTCTCATCTCAGTCACATTCAGAGTTCTTGCCTCCTTCCTGATTTCTGTTCACATTTTATCACTGTTTTGAGTTCAGGTTCTCATTCATAGTATTTGGCTTTTAAGGATGTTCTGTTGTGTTATGTTATCATTTGACATGTGGTTATTTGCCACAATGTCTATACACTATTATCCACTTTCAGTATGATCCCTCATTGTGGAAACAGGCCCACATTCTGGGCCCCGAGCTTTCATCTCTAGTGTGTGCTTAGTGCTGCCTTGGTGCCTTGGATAACAATAGGAAGTTAACTTATTGGAGCTTCAATATTTATGAAGCCAGAGAGTATAATTATGCCTTGTTGTGGGAGCAAGCAGTGTAGCTGCTAAGGTTGTGAACTTTATGTTCAGAGAACATAAGCTAAGCTAAGAAACTAAAGCTTTGTGTGGAAGCTTTGCATGGTTTTCAGACATGCATACCTAACACCTCTCTAGTTTCTCTCTAGTTTCTCTGCTTTCCTTGCCAGTTCTTTCCCTGTTTGTTAGAAGAGGATGTTTGAGGATTTATACTACTAAAGCACCAATAATACACTTGAACTTGTTTGTTTTTGGAAACTAAACAGGGTCACCCCTGGTTAGTACTTGCATGGAAGGCTACCAAATAATACCAAGAATCTGCAGATAATGCTGGGAAGAATCCTGGTGAACTGACAGAGCTAAATCGGTTGACTCAATATATAGGGTAGTTTCCTATGTTCCTGTGTTACTTTCCTTGGTCTAGCTAGGAAGTATCTAGAAAGAGGGATCATTACAATGCCCTCACCTTCTGAGCTGAATTTTGCAGCTGAACTTTGTGAGTGGTCAAGTTATGATGTAAAGCCTTTTTTCTCTGATACAGTTGAAACTGTTAGCATGGAAACAGATTCTTAGAATACATGGCAAACCCTTTTAAATAAAAGCAAAAGGCATCAGCTGGAATCCTCTGTCACAGTGTATATTGCATAACTTTACATAATTATGTTGCAAAGGTGCTAAAAAAAACTATTAGTGAATTGTGAAGATGTGTAATGGGACACTGGCAAGAGTATTCCATTGCCCATTAGCACTACCTAGATCAGCGGTTCTCAACCTCTGAGGCGCAACCTCTTTGGGGGTCGAATGACCCTTTCACAGGGGTTGCCTAAGACCATCAGAAAACACATATTTTATATTATATTAATAATTTTATGCTTGGGGTCACCACAACATGAGGAACTGTATTAAAAGGTTGGAACATTCAGAAGGTTGAGAACCACTGCCCTAGATGGTGTCTTGATACACAGTGAGACTGATGTACATCAGTTCTACTGCACAAGTGCACTTAGGAAGTCCCCAACAAGATTCTGGCTATCTGTCATCACCATCATCATCATCATCATCATTATCATTATTATTATTATTATTGGAAATAAATCTGGAAATAGAGGCAGGAGTGTTTCTAGGAGGTGCAGGGGGTGAGGAGTGCACTGAGGGACACCTTAGGGGGGGGGGTGTCTCCTGGTGCATTTTTGGGAAGGGACTGCCTTCTAGTGTGTACTGCTGTTCATCTCCATGGTAGAACAGGTTTCCCAGAGGCTGAAGGTCTTGGGGAGTACCTGATCCATCTGCCTACAGGTAGCAAGGAAGATGGCTGGGCCACTGTCATCATGCCACATTGAGCTCCTAAAGACCATTCCCTTCCTGAATAGTGCTTGGACTCTGGGAGCTGTAGGCTGGAATTGCCTGGAACACAGTCCCTTTGGGTACCCTGGTCCACCAGCTGTCAATATCAAGTAGACTGGAGCCGTTCTCTTCCACACCAGCCTAATCTACTCCTGTGGGATCACTGGCCTGGCTGGTGGGATGCCAGGCAGCCTGGGGCTGACAATAGGATGACACCAACCCTAGTGATACCACTAAATAGAGGAATACCCTCCAACTGTCCTGATTTGTCAGGGGCACTCCTAATTAATTTTATGTTATCCTCTTTTGTGTTATTCCAGTTTCTCTCTCCATACTTCCCACTTTCCCCATTTGTCCTCAATATATTTCAGCTGCTGCAGACTGAGTTCAAAGTGCAAAAGTAGTCTGCACTCAGTTAGCTCAGGAAGGAGAAGAGGAGATGGGGGAGCAGAATCTTGCCCTTGCTTGTAAACTAAGAGGAAAGCAAACCGCTGGAGCCTCTACTAGCTGTGTGTTCTTCCTCATTAATAAATGTTCCCATCTTCACCACTCTCTGATATTGCTTGCCTACATGTAGAATCATAGAATCATAGAGTTGTAGTATGTAGAAGAATATGACTGGAATGATATGCTTGCTACATGCTTAGGACTGAAAAGAGTTGGGATGTGAAGAAGTTTCAGCAATGCCTCATGCAGGGTCAAGACAGGCTGCCTTGACATGGTAGGACAGCTTGTTAAGGACTGCCCAAACCCCACCAGCGGTCACGTCTTCTTCCCTCAAATAAGGCACCACATGTTTTCTCTGCCCCCCACACCTGCCACCACCACCTGGTCATCATTTACACAGTATCTCAGAAACAGATCTTTACCCTTTGTGAAGCTAAGTACCTAACCAGAACAAGAAAAGATACACTGATTTCTTTAAAAGTTGCATACAGCCCATTTACCTTAGCTTTAGATTTTGTGCATTTGCAGCAGTGGTTCCCAAACTTTGGTCCTCCAGATGGTTTGGACTTCTACTCCCAGAAGGCCAAGCCAATTTGGCCAACAATCAGGAATTTTGGGAACTGGAGTCCAAAACATTTGGAGAACCACAGTTTGGAAACCATTGATTTACAGGAAGAGGGGAGAGGAGTCTCACAAACTGTTCTTTCTCTCTCCAAGATAGAAAAATTAACCCTCAGTCTCCTGCAACAATGAGAAAAATATTGTGTCTTCTTATTAAGTACATGAGTTTTCTGTGTATGCTTTGCAGCACTCCAGTTACCAAATCTTCATCACCATCAAATTTGTTTACAATTCTTTTTCTCTCCTGATATCATTGAAATTTGTTTTGGATGAGTCTGGTAAAGACAAAGAACGATAAGAAGGGAGAATAATGATCTTGATAACAAATCATCTGGTTACTATTTTCACTCTATTGTGATTTTGTTGTGCTTATGATGAAAATGCAATTTGTTTGTATTTTTATTAGAATATGAACATTTTATATAAACCTGTCTTGTTGGTGTTTTTTTTTTAAGTGGCATGGTTTTGCTTTTTTGGCAATGCTGAAGTAACTTCTTTACCAAGAGCAGACAGTGTACTGATCTATTATTCATTTCCATAAATATATGTGGCAAAATAAACTTGTAGTTTAAATTCTTGTTCTCTCTGTCAGTTTTCTTGGATAATTTTCTGCCTTTTGGTCTAACACAGTGCACAATCTACGGCCATGCACAATGATGCTGTTGGGTTAACACCTTCATATTAGGTGTTAAAATGGGAATATACTTGCATGTGTGAAGAAAGATGGGCAAGAATGGTCCTGATAACACAGTGCTACACTTTACAACATTAGGCCATGTGAGTGTCCATGTATTTGTGCATCTCTCTGCACACATGTGCCCCACTATGCAGCCTGCTGACGTCAGGCCTATCTGTTTGCATAACTGGTTTGATTTATTAAGCTACAGCACAGGGCTAAATGCATATACTACTAAGCAAGGAAATCTCTCAAAAGGTCAAAGCTTAAAATACACAACCAAATAATCTGTCCAGTGCTTACTCTGGGTGTGAGTCACAGAGTATGATTCATAAAGGCAGGAAAACAGCTGGTGGTTGTGACTGAGAACAAAATTTATGAAAAAGAAGGGAATATAGGAATCACTATCACTTCCTAGAGCTACTACCCATGTTTCTGGGTCATGATTCTGCTCTGAAACAGCAACCTGCTATCTAGTAATATGTGGAATACATCCAGTTATGCATGCACATACACATGCACACTTGGAAAACATACACACACGCACATATATATATACTCACCCCTGTATCATGAGGGGGTGGTATTTGGAAGGTAGAATTTCCATGTGGGATGTGATTGCCTAACTCTTCCTCAAACATCTTATTTGTCCCTACAAATATCTCCCAGATTGTGTTTTTCATTTCTCATCTGGGAAGCCACCCTTCAGAGGTAAAGCATGTTCCTTTACCTTGCTTGAAGAAGGTCCCAGATTCACTCTTGAGATATATCAGTTTAAACATATTAGGTAGCAAGTGATAACCCACAGATTTCAATATGCATTCCAGTCTCCAAGAAACCAGGGATGCATAGAATCATAGGAGATTGTTGCACTGGCTTTTTTCACCCAATCTGGGCACAGGCTGAGACTATGTAAAAACAGATGTTATCACAAGGCTCCATGCCCAGATTGGAGGCATCCCATACCCACTCAGACTTCTCTCATACATTGCAAAGATTGGGTACAGGATGCCTCAATCTGGACACAGAGCTGTGGGATAACATCAATTTTTACACAGTCTCAGGCTATGCCCCAGATCAGGGGAGAAAGATGGTGCGATAATCTCCATAGAATCATAGAAATGGTAGATACCATAGGAGCCATCCACTCCAACCCCCTGTCATGCAGAAACTCACATTCAAAGCATCCCTGACAGATGGCCATACAACCTCTGTTTAAAAACCTCCAAAGAAGGAGACTCTACCACACTCTGAGGGAGTGTGTTCCACTGTTGAACAGCTCTCACTGTCAGGAAGTTTCTCCTAATGTTTAAGTGAAATCTCTCTTCCTGTAGCTTGCATCCATTTTTCTGGGTTCCTCCAAGCTTGCTCCACCCTCAATATGACATCCCTTCAAATATTTAAACAGGGCTATCATATCACCTCTTAACCATTGCTTCTCAGGGCTAAACATATCCAGCTTCCTAAATCTCTCTGCATAGGGCAAGGTTTCAAGACCCTTCACCATTTTAGTCGCCCTCCTTTGGACACGCTCCAGTTTCTCAACATCCCTTTTGAATTGTGGTACCCAGAACTGGACACAGTATTATAGGTGAGGACTGACCAAAGCAGAATAGAGTGGAACTATTACTTCCTTTGATCTAGACACTATACTTCTATTGATGCAGCCTAAAATCACATTGGCCTTTTTAGCTGCCGCATCACACTGTTGACTCATGTTCAACTTATGGTCTACTTGGACTCCTAGATCCCTTTCACATGTAGTTTCATTCAGCCAGGTGTCCCGCATCCTATACTGTATCTGTGCATTTCATTTTTCCACCCTAAGTGTAGTACGTCACATTTCTTCGTGTTGAAATTCATTTTGTTAGCTTTGACCCAGCTTTCTAATCTATTAAGGTCATTTTGAATTTTGATCCTGTCCTCTGGGGTATTAGTTACTCCTTTTAATTTGCTGTCATCTGCAAAATTGATAAGTATGCCCCCAATTCTGTCATCCAGAATAAGGATATCCTGATAAGGATATTGAATAATACTGGGCCCAGAACAGAACCCTATGGCACCCCACTGGTCATTTCTTTCCATGATGAAGAGGAGCCATTGCTGAGCACCCTTTGGGTTCGGCTGGTCAACCAATTACAAACCCATTTAACAGTTGCTTTATAGTCTGTGCTTTATAAATTAGAGCAAAGCATTTGACTGTCTAGATCATTAAAAATAGGGTTTACACTAAAAAAGGGGGAGTGGTACCACAGCATTTGATTAATGACATATAGGATAAAAAGCCATTGCAAGGAGAGAATATGGAGAAATAGAATGGTTTCCAATTTGCAAGGCGGTCAGGCAAGGTGGCATTTTATCACCCTGTCTGTGTGCTAAATATATCATACATAAAGTTGGATTAGACTTGGAGGAAGGAGGTGTGAAAATTGGAGGAAGGAAGATCAACAATTTAAGATATGCAGATGGCAATATATTACTTGCAGAAAATAGCAAAGGCAAGGTACAACTATTGCAGAAAGTTAAGGAAGAAAGGGGACAATCATTACATGTGAACATTAAGAAAACCAAAATAATGACCTCCGATTATTTACAAAACTTTAAAGTGGAAGATGAAGACTATGAAATAGTTAAAGATTTTCTATATCTTGGCTCAGTCATTAATTAAAATGGACACTGTAGTCATGAAATCACAAGAAGACTAGGACTTGGAAGCTAGGAAGGAACTAGACAACATCTTCAAATCTAAAGCCATCTCAAAAAATTAACTTGGATTTTTAACCATGTCAATAAATTATATCTTTTTATTTCATATAGAAAGAGATAATAAAGACATAAAATTGAATGCCAAAGTCAGTATCATCCATGAAGTATTGTTTTCAATTTTCGTGTATGGTAGTGAAAGCTGGACAATGAAGAAAACTAACAGGAAGAGAATCAACTAAGTTGAAATGTGGTGCTGGAGAATTTCTGTGGATGCCATAGACTGCCAAACCAACGAATAAATGGATTCTTGATTAAAGCCAGAATAACTAAACTGAGGCTATCATATTTTGGGCATATCATGAGACAACATGACTTATTAGAAAAGATAGTAGAAGGCAGGAGGAAAGGAGGAAGATTACAGGTGAATTGATTCAATCAAGGAAGCCACACCCCTGACTTTGCAAGACCTGAGCAGCACTGTTGATGACAGGGTGCCTTGGAAGTCTCTCATTTATAGAATGTCCATAAGTCGAAGCCAGCAATGATGGGCATTATCATTGTCCTAGAGCCCCTGCAGATCCCCTTGCTCATCAGTGTTAATAGGGCCTGGAGGACAGATAGTGTTACATGAGCCTTAAAAGACATCTTCCTCTCTTCATAATGGCACAGGAACAGGAGATACTAAACCTAATAAAGAGATTTGATGAACTCATTTTAAAATATGTTTGAAGGCCACCCTTCAAAATAGAAATGTTGTTTATTTGTAGGTTAAAAGACTATCAAAGAGGTAAGGAACACTTTGAATGTTAGGATGAAAATGGACTATCTGGGAGATTCCATAAGATGGAACCTCAGTAGTTACAATGGAATAATAGCACTGTAATTGTGTAGTGTGAATGGGTTCCAGGCAAGGTGACCAGAAGTCCTCCTTTTCCCAGACATATCGTACATTTCAACCTTATGTCTGAGGATCCAGGAGGAATTCCAAAATGTCTTCTAATTTGAGCCATAAAATCTTTCCTTGTGTCATCCGGTGCCTCAGCAGGCAAGCAAGAGGTAGCTCAGCAGATTACTGCCACCACTGCTGCAAAGGACTTGCTAGTTTTTACCAAGCAATAAACATGACCAAAATGTTTAGCCTGAAACAATGCACCCTAACTACAGAAAAACTATTGAGCAGCATGATTCCAGTGTCTGGGGAGAGAGGAACAGGTAAGAAGACTTCACTGTGGTGGTTTTGTCTATGTGTTTCTGATGTGTGTGTTTCCTGTGGAAAGGAGGATCTGGGTTGTTGAAACTGATCAGTGGCACCAAGAGGAAAGGGGGGGAGTGTGTGATTTGGGTTGAGGAAGAAGCAGGAGGGGTGTGAGAGCAAAGGGGAAAACTACAAATGAAAATAATAATAATAATAATATTTATTTATATTCCACTTAATCACTTGGAATCCAAACGGATTACAACAATAAAAGAGGATACAGTTAAAATTCTAAAACCCCTATCCCTTCCCCCCCCCAGTATAAAAAAAAATTAAATGTAGTGAAGGGCTTGTTGCTAGTAAAACACAATTTTAAGCATTTGTTTTGCTTAATATACTGTAATTAATATACTGTACTATAAGTATATTGCAAAATGGACTATCTGGAGGATTCCATAAGATGGAACCTCAGCAGTTATGGTGGAATAATAGCACTATAATTGTGTAGTGTGAATGGGTTCCAGGCAAGGTGACCAGAGTTCCTCCTTTTCCCTCATTGGGGAAGAAAGGAAGCTATAAACCACATTAAAATAAAATAAAAGCTTCAGGGCAGCAAGGGCACACAAAACTCTAACCTTCAGTGGGAGCGAATATGCAAGAGGACCTGGAGAAATGCCTAAAGAACTCCTGTTGGCCTCTCTCCAGCATCTAGTAACCAATACTGTGGCTTTGCTTTGCTTAATAGAAGGGCTGAACCTGCTTTCTGCCTACTGCAAGCCCAGTCAGTTCCCAGCAGCTGGTATTTACATTTTTAACATGTGCACATTAAATGCAGATATATTCAACATTATGTCTACTTTGGTCCTGTTTGGCTAAATCCAGAAGAGGAATAATAAACAGAACACAGTTGATGCCTTTGAGAGCTGTTTACACAAGGCAAGCTCTACAAGTCTGATGTCTACTCTGAAATTGCCAAAGACAATATGATCCTGAGAGTACATTGACTTTCAGCTGAACCCCAAACCAACTTGCCCATAAAAAGTAACCTTCAGTCGCATGTGTGAATATGAAATCACAGCTTTTCATGCACAGTGGTTGCTTAAATTTCCAGTTACAATGAAAGAAATGGAAACAACATACTCGGAAAATACTCCACAAAGAATGTGTTCCAAAAAGGCAAGGCTTTGAGATAGACAACTCATACAAGAAAGACAACAAACACTACAGCCGGCCCTTGGTATCCACAGGGGAGCTGTTCTTGACCCTCCCCCCCACAAATACCAAAATCCACGGATGCTCAAGTTCCACTCTTCCCAGTGGTGGCACACGCACGTAACTGTGCTGCCATTTGGGACAATGGAACAGCTTACGTGTCCCAATGGCAGCGTGGCCATGTGTGCATGCTGCCATTCGGGATAACATTCTTCTCCAGAGGCGCTTTGGCCCCAGAGGGCTGCTCCAAGGGGTGGCTGGGGAAGCAATAGCAGCAGCCACTGGTGGCAGCCTCCAAGCAGCTGTAGAGGGACAATGACTCCCAGGCCACCTGCTGTGCCTCTTGCATCTTCTGCAGAGCCCATTCTGGTTTTTCTCTGGGGCAGCCATTGAGCTCCATCACTGGGAGAGCACCTCATTGCTTCTTTCCCTCTGCCTCCCCAAAGGGGTGGATGGAGCCCCACAGCTGCGCCCTGAGATTTGGTGGCTCCAAGGAATCAGGAGCCCCTTTCCCAAAGGTGGAAGGGACTCAGAGGGTCAGCCCCTCGGACCTCAGAAAGTAAATTGAAAGGGCAGCCTGAAGAGAAGCACCAGGCAGGGTGATCAGGAGTCCTCCCTTCCCTGGCAGCATGAGGACAACCAGTGGCTGTCCCTGATGGTAGCATGGCTGCGGGTGTGCACTACCATTGGAGACAACCAGGGGTTTGCCATCAGCAGATGCTGGAATCTGTGGATTACAAGCCCGTGGATAAGGATAAGGAGGCCCCGCTGTATACTGTAGTATTCTTAACCTTTTTTCAGCTGCATATTCAAATATAGATGCTTAGTCAGATAATATGGAATAGGGGACCTGGACAAATCATGAATGGTTACTAAGCAACATGTCACACTCTTTACCTTCCTCTATTACATCTTGGAACTAAAATAATTGTTTCAGAGTTACTATGCAACCATTGATAGGGTAGTCTCCATCTTCTATTAATGCATTATCATCTATTTATTTTAAATGTGCATTCATGAACTACCCTTCATCAAATGATATCATAGTAGTGGGGATAAAGGTTGAATATCTCTTATCCAGAATTCCAAAATCCAAAATATCCCAAAATACAAACTTGTCCACATGGGTGGCTGAGACAACGGAATTTATAACAGATCCCATGCAGAAACTGAATTTAAATCAAGAAAGAAACTGCAAAATCTGGTAGATTTTCAGATTATGTCAGGAGTTAACCCGAACAGAAAGTGGACAAAACCCACAAAAGCAGGTTGATTTTCACACGGCGTAAGGGTTAATGAGCAATAATGTGACATTAACCTGAATGCAATTTTTTGGGGGAAATCCTGAAAGTAAAAAGGAGTGGGCTTTGTCAAGTTTCCGTTCCAGTTAATTTTGTGACATGTCTGAAAATCAACCTTCTTTTGCAAGTTTTTTTCCAGATTTTTATATCCCATTTCTACACAGGATCCATCCCATATGATAAACTCCAAGGACACTTTCTGATGGTTCAGTATACACAAACTTTGTTTCATGCACAAAATTATTTTAAAAATTTTATGTATAAAACTACCTTCGGGCTATACATATAAGGAATATACGAAACATAAATGAATTTCATGTTTAGATTTGGGTCCCATCTCCAAGATATCTCACTATGTATAGGTAAACATTCTAAAATCCAGAACATTCTTGATCCCAATCACAACCTTGGAGAATTGCATGTAAGGACTGTGAAAGTCCCCCAGTCCTGACCTACAAGGTATCAGGTACTGGAATCAATGGTGGTCCATTCCCCTGTGGATTGGGAAACAACTGTTTGACTGCCCCACCCATTGTCTCATGCAAGTGATCTCTGGCATGAAGGGGAATTGCAACAGTGGTCCTACTTCTGTCTATGACACCAGAGATTGCTCATGGGAAGGGGCGGGAATGCCAGTTAGCTTTTTCCTGATCGATAGGGAACTGATCTCCATTGATCACAGCAGCTGCTGCCCAGTAAGTGGGGAGTGGGGAAAACAGGACAGGATTCAGTGCATATCACTGTAACTATGGTGCTTACATATTCATAATACCCCAACAGGACTCTGGTACTCCCCCCACCCCCAAATAAAACACAGTCATGAAACATAGTTTATCAGATGAAAACATCTAAGCAAAGAGAAAAATTTTGAAGTTACACCAAAATTCAACATCAACATTAGTTACACCTTCACAGGGAGGGTGTTCTAGAAAATAAGGTGCCACAATAGAGAAAACTCTTCCTCCAACCATCTTAGAATGTGTAGAAGTTTCCCCCAAAGAAACCTTGAGAAGAGCATCCTTTGCAGTTTTTAAGAAACAGACAAGTTGCTATAGGGAGAGAGATAGATCCCTTCTAGTATTTGGGTGTTAAGCTTTTTAGGACTTGATAGGTAAGTGGCACTAGCGCTTTAAACTGGGCCTGGAAGCAAATTGCCAACTTGTGCAACTACCTTAAGATCAGTGATATATGATCTTATCGGGCTGTACCTGTTAATCATCTGGCAGCTATATTCTGCATTAGTTGAAGCCTCCACATCATCTTCAAGTTTCCCGCTGGCCTCAAGCCAGCTTGAAACTATTACAGTGTTCTGGTGCTGGAAAGTAGAGACTTTCATGAGTAACCTTGGATGCCTTTGGAGGACATGAGGGGAGACTTTTAGATCTCCAGCAGATGGGATGTGGTTTGCTCAAGGAGAGAGAAACTTGTGTTTGACTTGGTCAGATGTCAATCTAGATGATGGACAAGCTTTTTGATTTATAGGGTCTTATGTAAAAGGAGAAGGGCACTTACAGATTAAGCCAACCTATACTATCATAAGCCTGAAAACAGGGCAAAGGTAAAACATGAGAGCAGAAGTCAGTGGAAATCAGGGAAACTGCCTTGATTGGGTACAGAGAATTAATTGTCTACTATTCTCCACCTTTCTTAGCATTATTGTCTTTTCAAATCAATCATGCATTCTCATGTGGCCCAAGTAGGTCAGCCTGTTTGATCATCTTGGCTTCCAGAGAGGATTTCAGGCTTGATCTGTTCAAGGGCTCAATTGTGTGTCTTTTGGGTTGTCCACAATATTCTCAGTATTCTTCTCCAGCACCACATCTGGAGTGAGTTTTCTTCTTTCCCACTTTCTTCACTGCCATAGAATCATAGACTTGGAAGAGACCACAAGGGCCATCCAGTCAAACCCTCTGCCATGCAGGAACTCTCAATCAAAGCATCTCAGATGGTAATCCAGCCTCCTCTCCAAGGAGGGAGATTCCACCACTCTCCGGGGAAATGTGTTCCATTGTTGAACAGCCCTTACTGTCAGGAAGTTCCTCTTAATGTTGAGGTGGTCTAGTTCTCACATCTGTAAATGGTAATGGGGAATACAAAGGCTTGGCCAATTCTAACTTTAGTGCTATGTTTGTTTAGACTGCATATTAAAAATTTGTTTAAAAATGGCAATGTTTCTTCTCCCAAGCAACATTTTAGGAGTGACAAAGTAAATATTCTCGTTATACCAAAAAGGTAACAAAGTCATTGGTTGTATTCCTCTAGTCATAGATATTCTTCAGTCATCCCAGAAAAGCTTGGAAGAAACAAATTTACAGCAATCCTGCTTTGGGATAGTTCCGCATTAAATCTCAACACGTGGAGTTCTCATTAATTGTCCTGTGTAACCTTTGTGCCAAAAGGCAATACACTGCACAGCCAAATATATAATGACACTGCATGAGCACCTCTGCTCCTGCAATGAATGCAGGCATTGCACACTGGACAAAAATGTCCTGCTGTTTTGTCCATAGCGCACTACTTTGGGGGGTAAAATTATTACTTTTTTAAAGTGATGCATTACAAGTAAAATATTTCTTGCATATTACTTGCTTGGATAAATGAAAAATAATACTAAGTTGTTTTTGTGTGCCATCACGTCACTTCTGATTTATGGTGGCCCTAAAGTTAACCCATCTTGAGGTTTTCTCAGCAAGATTTGTTCAGAGGGGGTTTGCTTTTGCCTTCCTCTGAGGCTGAAAGAATGTCACTTGCTCAAGGTTACCGAGATGTTTCCATGCCTGAGCGGGGAATCAAATCCTGATCCCCAGAGTCATAGCATAATGCTGAAACCATTACACCACACTAGCTCTCTCTCTCAAATTATCTATATAAATTACCAAACTACCATAGGGTATGTTTTTCATTCCAAGGCAAGACAGAGGTAGGGTTTTGCTACACGTAACATCTATGTGTATAGTATGATGATCATCTCTATCCAACTCAAGGTGCATAGTGCTAGGTAAAGACAGTATGTTTTTATTTGCCAAGGCATTAAAACTGACTGTATTGTCCAAAAGACAAGATTGAATATCTTGGTGGAATCCATTTTTGTGAGGGACAGTGAAATATGGTAGCCAAAGCTCAGCAACTACCAATTGCCAGGCAGTGATTAATGGATGACTTGGCAAGGTCCTGCCATGCCAGTGAAAGTTACTCAGTGGAAGGTAGCAGATTTGCTAGCATACATATAATATGCCAGAAAGTAGATGATCAGCTGTCACAGGACTACTCATGAGGGCTATGAAGTGAGTTGGGCAGATATAGCTCTTGTACACAGATAGGAAACAAGGGCAAGGCGGATGATTCCTGATTGCATAAGCTTTTAAAAATGTAAGTCAAAAGTTGATAGCTCAATACATAAACACATCTCAAACAAAAATTCTAAACATTGACAAGGCCGTTAACACACACCTATATATATCAAGATGTTTGGCACATATCCATGCTACTGACTTGAAAATGGCTTTGCACTTTCCCCAAGGAATAGTAGAGATTATCATGCTTTTAGAAGTTGGACTAGGTACTATGGCATCCACACCTAAGATTCTTTGGAGAAACTGTGAGAATTAAACTAATATAGGCTTGCTTTATGGATATAACACCAAAGATCTGTACCAGGATCCCTGTTGGAATTTCTGAAATGAAATGATTTTTCAGGTGGATTCTTCCACTGCAACTTATCCTCAACCACCAATTACTCATTGGTATGGAAATTCTTTTCCTAAGTTTAATTTACACATTATAATAACATTTTAATTTTAAAAAAATTGGTCAATACTATTTTTATTATTTCTAAAAAATATCAGATCTCTATTTCAAAATAATTTATTGGTAAAACTCATTGATTTCACTGGAATATACTTTAGATATATGTCCCTATGACTAAGGTGTAAGGGGTGTGTGTGTGTGTGTGTAACAAAAAGTGAGAGACTTCCTTGGTGTCAATAGAACCAGCAATTAAAGTCTTTAATCATGCAGTTACTCAAACCATATTTTATGCATTTTTAAAATTTTAAGATGATTCAAAAAATGGCTGGGTTTTTCCTCTGTGGATGAAAATATGACCGATCAACTGCTGGTTTCCCCAGTTACCAAAAATAAAAAATAAAATAAGAAAGAAAAAGAAAAGAAAAGAAAAGAAAAGAAAAATGATCCATTCAAGATGTGTCTGCTTCTGTTATCGGCTGCAAAAGTGGCAATTATGTTTGAAGAAGAAGAAAAAGATAGAAATGATATGGCTTTCATTGGACTAGCCAGCTTGGAGTTTTTTCCCCTCTCTTTTCAGAAAGAAGTTCATGTCATCTGTTACTTTGTTCCTGCTTTGGCTCAATACACAGTTTCTCCCCAAGTTTTCTGATGAGTTCTGCCAGGTCTTCTGTGTTCTGTGATTTTTCTTCAAGGAGTTCATAACGGAGGCTTGAGATGTCCTGTTTAATTTCTTTCAGCTCACCTGAGTGAGAGAGATAAGAGATAGAATATCAAGGACTTAAAAGAAGAAAAGGAGATGCCAGGCCTCAGTTTTCAGAGCCAAAATTGATTATTATCATTAAAAAAAGTCATCTGGTACTTTATGAACAGGTTCCTGGCAAGAAAGATAAAGCTTGATGGATTATAAAACTTACAGCTGCAATATGTAAACAATTACTCTAGAATGGCTTCCCAGCATTTTATATAACCTCTATGTTCTATGCATATTATAATTTTAATTTCAGCCATTTCCAGATAAAGCATTCCTCATACTAGCAATTAGAAGGCATTATGCAACTAAATGCATCTTCTTCTTTTCCATGGTAAGAAAAAAGATAGAAGCAGGGGGAAAGAAAAACCATTGAACTTTATGGGTAGAAGACAACATTGACTGGAGCACTAAAATCCAGTGAAGAAGGCAGGGTGACAATACAATAAAAGCTTCAACTGAAACTTCTCTGTATCTCAGGTTATTCTGCCATGTGCATTACAGCCCATACTTGTATTCAGAACACAGACAACTTCAGAAAATTCGTTCCTTGCTTTATTGATTTGTTACATTAGTACCCTTTGTAATTCAAAGAGCTCAAAGTGATGGCCATGTTTTCCCCATCCAATTTTATAGTCACAGAAACATTATAAAAGAAGTTAATAAATTATTTTAACACCCAATAAGCTTCATGCCCTTGGGGGGGGGGATGTTGAACCCATTGGGGAGGTCAAACCAAACAGATCTACTCTGCCACACTATTCTCTAGGGTGACTGGGAACTTCATTTTGTCCTAATTTTTAGCCAGGTGACCTTATTTGCACTTCATAGAGGGATATACAAATAGATAAGAAAGTTTTCACACTGCTTTTATATGGCAAAATTTTGTGGCACAATTCTTGGCTCAAAAAATTCTCTGCAATATGCAATTTAGGATAACTTACATTACAGTATGGGCCGAAAGAGATGGCCTGGTAAAGATGGCTTCTAGACAGCTTGGGATCATGGCGTTTAGACATACCATGCCCCCAAGTCACCTAGAAGCCTAGCCGGCAATTACACACCAGTCAGCTTCCAGGAGATTTGGGGGTGTGATGTTCAGATGCCATGCATCCCTGAGCCAGTGAAAAGCCAGCTCTATAGGCGAAAGGGTGGCTTTTTCCACCCCAAATAGGAGCACACTTTTCCTGTTCCTATTTGGGGTGGAAGCTGGCCAGACTGGGGCCATGGTGTGCAGCTGCCGCAGCCCCAATCCAGCTCTCTCAGGAACAGTGCCATATCACCCCTTCAGGGCCATCTGTTTCACCCTTACATGTATTCTATATATTTTAACAGTTTGTACTGCATGTGTGTATTTATTGTATGTGTTTGTATGTTTAAAACAAAGGCGGGGTACAGACCGCCGCCAGTAGGTCCATGGGGGAGTCGGAGCCTTCACACGGCCCGACTCCCGCGCGGACCGAAAAAGAAGCTCCAAAATGGAGCTTCTTTTTCCGTCGCGTTTGCGACTTAGCGAGGCGCCAGGGGCGCGCTCGCTACGTCACAAGCGGCGCGACGCGTACGGACGCTCAGCGTCCGATACGCAAAGATGGCGCTGGCCATGTAGAAGGGCCGGCGCCATCTTGTACGGACGGAGTCCGTACTAGGCCCAGGGGCATCTATAAGAGACGCCCCTTTTTTAAAATGGGACGTCCGGAGGAAGTCCCAAATGGCGGTGCAGAAAGCACCATAGCTTGATGTGGCAGAATAAATGTGAAACTGACACAGATTGGTAATAGCCTGATCTATACATCCCTACAGTAAGGTATAACCCATGGACCAATTCAGTAGGGAGGAGACTCATCCAAATCAAGGTGCCCCCTAAGTTGGACCACAAGCCACTGGTCCCTACAGTCTTAACAGCACATTACTTTACCTCAAGACAGATTCTTCTGCATTCCTATGTACGCTGGTACAAGATAATCCAGGTCCTATCCTTTCACTTGCTCAACCTGCTACTCTTAGCAGTCTTTCTCTGAATTTACAATTGTTCTTTGGGTGCATCTAAACTGTTGAAATAATGCAGTTTGACATCATTTTACTGCCATAGAGCCATGCCACAGAAACCTGGGATTTGTAGATTTGTGAGGTATCAGCACTCTTTGGCAGAGAAGGCTAAAAACCTTGTAAAATTGCAGTTTTCAGGATTCCATAGGCTAGAGCTACAGTACTTATAGTGGTGTCAAACTGCATTATTTTGACAGTGTAGATGCGCTCTTTCTTTCTGCTTGTGCCTTGATTGTGCATTCACCAGCAAGGCATGCTTTTTTGTCATGTACTCAGGGATTTTCCCCATGTTCCTGGCACAGAGTAGGTTCATGGGGCACAAGATGATGGTAAGGGGTGGGGGAGGGATGTGTTTGCATGGATATATATGAAAATATTGTTTGGGGTTTTTTGGTTTTTTGTGTGGTGGCGTTCAATGATATTTGTGGTCCTCCTGATTCTGCCTGTCACAAAAATCTGTAGAATTCCATCTGTGGGCCTGAATACTGCTATTTAGTCTTGGGTTTTGAGCTAACACTCTTGTTTCTGCAGCATACCCTTGTACAGGTGTAAGAAAAAGTCCCTAACCTGGCACTAGGGAGACAATGATGATTCACCATTGCCATATCTCATCTTACATTAGTCTACTTCTGTGCACTAAATTGAAGGTCTTATATAGGCATTGCAAGGCCATTCAATTTAATGCCCTGCACAGATGTGCTGCACTGAAAAGAGATTTCATTTCTTGAAAAAGAACAAAACTAGACACAGACTCAAATCTGTCTTCATGTCATGTGAAAGTCTGCAAATCAAAGGGTAAAGGAAATGTATTTTCATGTATTCTTACTTCACACCTTCCAGTGTGGAGCCCTGGCTCTGAAAAGAGACTGTAAACACTATCCAAAATTAACTTTTGCTGGAAATCATGGGTATTACCAAGTTGCCTGAATGACGTATAGGCATACCTCACTAATACTGTGATTTAGGTTCCAAATCACCACTTAAATCACCACAAATACTCCCTTAAAGCAAATCATAGTCCTTTCCCCCCACTTGTCACTGCATATAAAAGCCTAAAAACATATTTACACTATAATTTATTAAGCATGTAATATTGCTAGGCCTTAAAAAGATGTAAAAGTAAAAATAATATATAAAAGATTCCCCAGAATACAACACAGAAACACAAAGGGCATAAATGCTATAAACAGATTGAGTGCAAGTAACAAAATGGCTCTGTACTGAAAAGTGGCATACAGTGGTGCCTCGGGTTACGAAATTAATTCGTTCCGCCGCCGCTTTCGTAACCCGAAAAGCATTCGCAAGCCGAAATGCCATAGGCGCTAATGGGGAAAAGCCACGATTTCGTGCGAAAAAGCGCCGAAAAGCACCAAAAATTTTTTCGTAACCCGAAATAACCTTCGTAACCCGGAACAATTATTTTCAATGGATTTTTTTCGTAACCCGGAAATTTCGTAACGTGGGTATTTCGTATCCCGGGGTACCACTGTATTAGCAAAGTGCTTCAGAGTGATGTATGCCTGTACAGGTGTAAGATTTATGGCAGTAAAGATTAAAAACCTGCCCTGCATGAAGTCTTTCCTACCCATCTCACCCATTACTTAATGCTAGGGCCTTAATTTTTGACTTGTCTTGATTTATCATGGTCAAGGTGGGGAAGGGAAGCAGCAAACCCATGTGCAAAGTCATACCAAATTCCAGATCCCTATAAATCAGAGGAATGAAAGGTAGGATCAGGAGTAGCAAGGAAGAGAGAGTTGTGCTTTCAGGGCCTATTGGCAGAAAAAGTGCTTTCAAAAAAGCAAATTCAAGGCCCATTTTGAGATACCCAGCAGCTGGGAATTACAGTAAAAAATTCGTCTCAGCAAATTATTTTGGGGGCAAAGCAGATGGCCCCATAGGAATGGCCTCTGGCTGCTCTGGACACAAATGACCACAAAGCCTGCCCCCAAAGCAGGCTGCTGCATGTTCCAAGCCACATGGTTAGGAGTTGCATTTTGTACGTTCCTTTTTGCTCCATTCCTTGGCACCAGAGCACGCCATGTGTTATTTGAATGCCATGCCCCCCCCCCCAATTAGCCAGAAGCCACTTCTTTTGGCCCATCTGTTTCAGGCCTTGTTTCAAGTGTAGTATCCCTATAGTCCCCAAATTTCTACCATTGCAAAGAGTGAGGCAATGAAAAGAATCTTTATTTGCTGCGTTCATATTTTTTGGTTACACTGCCTGTACCTTTTCTTTGGATGCCCAAACTGTATGTATAAATACTCAACATAAGTTTTAAGTTACTATAATGCTAGAGATTTGAAGACTGAATAAAAATTTCACAAGGGCAGAATTCTTAATTACGGGGCAATGGTCTCATTTTCCCTCCCCACCTCAGAGCTAGATTCTTGAATAAAGCCTTCCTTGTTGATTTGTTTTGAAATTCTTCTGTAAGGCTTTTTAGAGGTGAAATATTTGCATAGCCCTTATTGCCAATGTGTTTGCCCTTGTCAATCAGGCATGTTTGAAACAGTTCAGACATTTTAATCTTGTCAATCAGGGATATCTGAAACAGTTGTCTATTGCCTATACTACAGGAACATTTGCTTTTTACAATCATTTTAACAGTTCTTCGGGACAGATCTGATAATTTTTATTGTAGCCTTCTACTTTCAGATTTTATTAATTATAATATTCTTAAAGTGGCAAAATCCTGCACCCTACTTTTGCCTACTAGACACCAACTGGCTAAACTCCTTAGTAATTTCATCAGCAGTAACAAGCCCCACTATGTTCCGCACTGAAGACACTATGTTTTTATACTTTTATTTGCATACATTGGACTTTTCTTAGGTTTGTAATCTGTACCTGTTCATTTTGTATTTGTTTATTTTCTATCTGTAGAGGTTGGTCTATGTTTTGTGCCCATCATCACCCATTCTGAGCTTTCAAGCACCTCTTTGCTTTATAGGGAAGTGGCAAGACACTGCCATGATCATATCAAGTTTCCTACTTCTTTTTTTAACCCACTGATTATATTTTTGTTCTTAAAGTCTTGTAATCCAAAAGGCATGAGCTCTTATGCTAGGATGTACTTCAAACTGAACTGAGCATCCCACAACAAAAATGCTAATGAAATTTGTTTGCTTGCTTTTTTAAAAAAAGGACAACTTGTTAGCCATTGCCATCTCATCTGATATGCAAAGAAACTCACCTTCATTGACTTCATCACTCTCCTTGTCTACTTGAGCTTTCAATACATATCGCTTAATAAGCCGTTTCATAATTTTCTAGGGAAGAGAAGCAGAAAAATCATGCTAGTATGGATTCTCTCATCCTATTGATCACTAGAATCCACCAAACAGTGATACCTTTATTGACCAACCAAAATGCACAATATACTTATTGCAAGCTTTCAAAGTTCCACTAGCCTTTTCATCAGGCAAGATGTTACATACCAAACAGCAGAAAAATGAGAGAGGTTAGTAAGATGTCTGCATTTTTTTGTTTCTGTCCTTAGTTAAGATGGTATGGGGAGGGTATTTTTAGCAGGCTGGCCCCTCCTCCTATGGCCATGCAGCATTTGGGCAAATTCAGGAAATGTAAAGTCTATTTACATATCAACAAGGACTTCTCTTTTGCAATCCAATATATCTCTATTCCTGTGAGGCCACATGCCTCTTTGTAGGCAGAGGACAATGGATTCCTCAAGAAGTCTATATATTTTTGCATAAGGAACATTTTGGTAGGTGTAGAGGTAAAACATGCCAATCCGGTCCAAAATGTGTTTCTTGCACAATCAACTTTTTTAATAGGAAAAGAAAGTGATATGTCCAAAATGCACTCTTTTCTACACACACATACACACACCCAAAAAACCCCTAAGGATGTAACTCTTTGACTATTTCATACGCACATGCAAGGACAAAATAATCATGGTAGTTTTCCTCCAGCTACAGGAGAAAATAAATACTCCTTAGTAGTATTTTCCCTGTATTTAAGTATCCGATAGTGTTATACAAGAATTATTCTGCTCAGAAAAATCTGTGGCACTTTTGTTTGTTTGTTTGTGTCTTTGCATAAAACCTGTGTTATTCAAAGACACAGGTTTTCTGTGAAGAAAACACATCTTTGTACAAAAACCAATGTGTTTTCCTACAAAGATCAATTCCTCGGACATTCAAATACTGGGAGGCTAAAACCACAAGATTCTTGATGGTCTAGTATTCTTTTCAATGTAACTTGTCAACTATTGAGAAACCCATTTTAAACCTAGGAATGAATGACAATAGATATTCTTTCTATCTCTTCAAAAATCCCAAATAAATTCCAAAAAGAAAAAAAAAATCTTGTAGCAATTGAGTTTCCTTCCTTTCTTTTGCCTTTCTTGCTGAATATGAAAAAAAAAACCTTTATATTCTTGTAAAGCATAGGCATGTGCATGCAATTCATTTTCCACTGAGTTTACTGGTTTGTGAACAATGTGTTTGTATTTGGCATCTAATTTTATGATGGTTATTCACTGTTAGAATTTAGGTCCTACCTGGTACTTCCTTTGTGGATTACTTAAACTGTTTAAATTGAGGTCATCTATGCTTCTTATACTTGACTGTTTACGTTGATTCAACTGAAACATAGAAAAAAAAGCATAGGTAAGAATCAAGGATTCATAGATAAACCCGACTTCTTTCTCTTTGCTTCACCTCTCCCCACATATTTCAGTAGAATACTTTTAAGCGTTACACTTTCTATTTCCACTGCTAAGGCTGTGAGTATCATTCACTATGTAGGCAAAATAACAGTACTCAGATAGGAAAAGAAAGTATCAGTAGGCTTGGTGAAAACTCACATTTTCGGAGATATTAAAAGATCTAGGAGGGAAAATTTAAAGAAACCTATACCCGAGGCACAATTCATTCCAACCTAACCATGTCACAGAATGTTAATGAGATTGGAAATGTCTTGGAATCCAAATCAACTACAATCCAGATGAGTGGACTGTAGCTGGAATGGAATGGCTGAAATCTAGGTAATCTTCAACTACCACTTCTTAGTACAAAAAAGAGCCACAACGAACATCACATTTGTCATAGAAAATGGGTTTCACTATTATTATGGGTGAATAATTCTTCCTTTATGGGAATGTTGGCAAGCATTTTCAGTTTTAACAACCCCAACCCCCGCTTCCCACTATATCGCCTCATATTGGGATCAGAGCTCAAAACTCAAACCACCAAAGGATACATTGCATGGTGAAGATGTTTGGCAGCATTGCAGTAGGGATAGGGAATGCTCAGCATGAGTAGTTTGTTGCAGCCAAAAGAACCAAGAGTGTTGTAGTGCCTAAAGTACTAGCAGATTTATTGCAGTGTAAGCTTTTATGGTACAACACATACTTGCTCAGATGCATGAAGTCTTATCCTAAGGCAGGAGTTATGTAAATAGAGAACAATTCTAAACAGTGGGGCCAAGAGGTCATGAAATGAAAGAGCCGACTAGTGACATTTCTGTGTAGAGTTTAAATATATACAAGGTAGGAAGAAAGTGACATGCAGAGTAGCTGTCACTGCAATAATACTATCTCTACGAGTGTATCTGCTTATTAAGACATGCTGGGAAAACTATTTAACAGTCATCTCCTAAAGGATCAGGCTTGCAGTTTGGGAGTGCTCTTGGATTAAACCTTGTCAATAGAGGCATAAATCTGTAGTCTTGCTGTAGAAGTCCCATGTTTGACTAAACTCCCAAGTGGATGACTGCATGCAGATGGGATCTGCTTTTAAAAATGTCTCCCCAAATCCAGCTGTTCCAAAACAGGGCAGCACAAGACACTTAACTTGTGCCAAACAATATGCTCATATTACCCCAGTGCTTTCTCATCTACACACTGGCTTCTCATCCATTTCTCGGGTCCAATTAAAACTGCTGGTATTAGCCTACAAAGTGGGGATGGAAACCTCTGACGCCCTCCATATGTCTTTGGACTGTGTTTCCCATACTCCCCTGACTTTGCTATGCTGAATCGAGCTTACTGGAGAAGTACTGGATAGACATGGGGAGATGACATGGGGAAGCTGCAATCATGCTCTTTCCTGTGATGTAACATATGGGCCTGAATCTCTTCAAATTAAAAAAAACTGTTGGCTCCTCTTAGTGAAAGAGAGATGAAAAAGCAGGGTACTGTTGACAATCAGAATAGTGGTTTGAATGTCGGACTATGACTCTGAAGATCAGGGTTCAAATCACTACTCAGCCATTAGGCATGTCACATTCTCTCAGCCTCAAAGGAGGACAATGGCAAATTGCCTTGAACAAATTTTGCCAAGAAAACCCCATGAAAGGTTTGTCTTAGGGCCACCATAAGTAAAAAACAAACAAACAAACAAACTTGAAAGCACACAACAACAACAAACTGATACATATCAGTACAGTGGAAAGCCATTCAAAAAAGGAGGCTTCCAGTTGGTCTCAAGAGACACTAGAAATGCCTTAAGATCTTTGTAGTGTAGTTTTAAAATCTTTGCAATCATGGAATATTTTCCATTTGTTACCTCTTTTCAGAACACACTGATAACAATTATTTACATAAGTAGTTATTTGCACAGGTAAATCCTGTGCACAGAATAATGTCTTTAGGCTTGTTTGTGATAATCATTTTTTAAAAAAACAAGCCCTGGGAATGCTTATACCTATATGACCACTTGGTGGCAGAATGCACTCATTTCCCAACTACTTTTGATTCTCTCAACAGGGTTTGGATGCTGACTGGAAGCAATGTATCAGGAGTAATATACTGTAGTTCACTGGCAACTCTCTGGGATGACAGGTAAGTAGTAGCCATTCATTTTACCCATAAGAATGAACCAAATTAAATCAGCTGGTAAGAATTCTCTGTGAAGATGAAGAACTATTCAAATGGAGCTCTTTATACAAACACATTCTCATTCCTATCTGCTGGCTTTAAGTTTTACCCCTGAAGCTGGAAAAGACAGCAGAGAAAACACTCTCACACTCCATGCTTTTCTTTCAACCTTCATCTCACCCCATTTCTACAACAATATCACTGGCCAAAGACTGATTCCATTATCGCACAGCCCCCAACCAGACCTGTTTATAGTTTCCCACTGTACGCATCACTTCCAGATATGAAATAACCAATACAAACACTGCTATGAGGCATGATATTCTAAATGGCCAATTTTGACTTTCTTAGTCAATACTGCTGTCCTGCTGATGTGGAAAATTACTTTGAGCCTTCTTTATGTCTGATTCTATCTGCTTTTATTTTCCAACATGGGAAATCACTGGCAGCTGCACACACAAGCTGTTGCTCAGGTTAGTAGGGAAGGGAGGCCAAATGCTCATCAGGATGAATAGCTGAATACCTAGCCAAATGCAGAGCTCTGTCAGCACTACATTATTCTCACTCGAATGCACATTCCAATTCAAAACAGACAGGGCAAGTCAAATCATATGAAATTCATGAAGCCCTATCAGGCTCATGCTACTAGAGCAGAAGTGATGACAGATCAGATTTCACTATTAGTCTTTGTTCCCAGTCCTTCACTTGGTAGTTGCTAACTGCCTTCAAGTCAACCTCAGCTCATGGCAACCCTGTGAACCTCCAAGATATGCCATCTGCAACAGCTCTACTCAAAAAGGACTGATTTACATTAATGCTGTGGCTGTCATAAATTACAAGATGATTCAGTGCTGGGTCTGAAGACTAATAGAGTTGTGGCTCTTTTGTGTCCACAGCTTTGGCCAGCACATTCACTGCAAAAACAAGTACAACTCTTTTCCTCTTCTCTGATGGAGTTCTGGTGCCAAAGAGGGGCCAGCCAAAGATGTGGATCTGGGAAAGAGGTTCTGTGGTCAGATCTCCACCATCATCACCTGCCTTTTTCTCAGTCTTGGACTCAGGGCAGCTTACAAAAGTTAAAACAGAAACAGCCATTTTTTTTCCTTATACAAAAGTTAAAAATATAATTAACAATAAAATTGCAAGTGGTTAAAAGTGATCCATTAAAAAGAACAGCAAATACAAACATAACACATGTATTTCCTGTATTGCTATGTACTGTATATGCTTTATCCTACTTGAGAGTATATATTTTCCCTGGAAAATGATTAACCATCCATTATGAAGCCAAGCCCTCCCTCCAGTCCATCTCCCTTGGTCCAGGCCTTGGAGGTAGAGAGGAACTGCTGGACCTCTTACCCTTTCCCTCCACCACTCCCTTCTCCTTCTGTGTCTTGTCTTTTTAGATTGTAAGCCCGAGGGCAGGGAGTTCGTCTAACTAAAAGATTGTATGTACAGCGCTGTGTAAATTTACAGCGCTTCATAAATAAAGGTTAATAATAATAATAATAACATGAAAGATTCTTCCTCCACTCCCCAGAGTAGTTAGCCCTCAAATGCCTGTTGAAACAAAAAACTTTTCTGTTGTGTATAAAAGGGCATAGTGGTTTGAGTGTTGGACTATGACTCTGGAGACCAGGGTTTGATTCCCTGCTCTGCAAACCCACTGGATGATCTTGGGCAAGTCACATGCTCTCATCCTCAAGAGAAGGCAGTGGCAATGCTTCTGTGAACAAATCATGTGAAGAAAACCCCAAAACCTTTATGACTTGAAGGCACATAAAATACACACAGAGAGAGAGAGAGAGAGAGAGAGAGAGACAGAGACAGAGACAGAGAGATAGCAAAAAAGATGCCAGTCATTGGGCAATTTCTGTTATTACCCAATGACATGTCCATTGACCAGGCAGGCCCAGCTCCACCAGGGCTAGCCTGAAGAACAAGCGCCCTCCCTCCAGTCCATCTGCCTTGATCCAGGCCTCAGAGGGAGAGAAGAATGCTGGTCCTGATCCCCTCCCCTCTCACCATTCCCTTCTCCTTTTGTATTGTGTCTTTTAGATTGTAAGCCTGAGGGCAGGGAACCGTCTATTATCCCCTCTGTTGTAAGCCGCCCAGATTCCCAGTGATTGGGCGGTATATAAATAAATCCTATTATTATTATTATTATTATTATTATTATTATTATTATTATTATTATTA
>NC_056524.1:21481192-21541691 GCF_019175285.1 Sceloporus undulatus
CAGTTTATGCATGGGACACAAATAGGAGAAGCATGCAGGGGTGTGATAATCTTCCCTCTCCCTACCCCATCTTGCACTGATTTTCCCTACTTCACCCTAAATCAAGCATCATATACTTTTATTTACAACTTAAATACATTTTTGTGTATTTATAATGGAGTTACCTGATTCATCTCAGCATCTTCCTGAAAACCCTTTTTATGGCACATTAATAATTTATATATTAATTTCTTTATTCTGAGTGAGAGGTAAAGCAGAGATTTAGGGCTAGGCACTAAATTGAAAGGTACTGGGAGTGTTCTGCCCTCCTCAAAATAGGAGAACCATAGTTTTGCTCTTGCAAATTTCCATTCCACATCAGCATCATCCTGGAAGAAAAAGACAAAGGTCAGTGATAACATGAAATGGTAGAACCATGCAAGGATCTACGACCACAGAATCACAGAGCTGGAAGGGACCTCACATATATCTAGCTCAGCCACCTCTCAATCCAGGCAACCAACTATTAGAGCATTCTTGATAACCAGACATCTAGCTTCTTTTCTTATTATTTAAACCCATAAGTTCAAGAAGAGCTGAAATGTTAGGTTTAAATATTAATTTGTTTATACCTAATATTAGAACTTGAGCCATTAATATGTTGTCATTGGGTGGGACAGAATTTAGTTCAATGTGTTAATTCTTAAATAATTTATTAATTGAATTGTTACTTTTGAAGACACAATGGGAATTGTATGCTAAGATGTCAATGTTGCCCCCTAGTGGACACATTTAAAACTGGTTCCTTCAAATGTAGTATTCTTTTAAGTTTTAAACTGCTATCCTCAACCTGGCACTTTCCAAATTCCTTGGGCTGCATCTGCACTGCAGAAATAATGCAGTTTGATGCCGCTTTAACTTGTATGGCTCAATGTTATGGGATCCTTGGATTTGTAGTTTGTTGTGGCACCACAGCTCTCTGACAGAGAAGGCTAAATATCTCACAAAACTATCAATCCCAGGATTCCATATCAGTTGGAATTCAGCCATTACAGTTTAAGCAGTGTCAAACTGCATTAATTCTGCAGTGCAGACTGGGTCTTGTACTACAAATCCCACAATCTATGCAAAACTGTGGGTGTGGAGATGGGGTACAGGTCCCATTTTAACATTGCTTGTTGAGGGACAAGGCAGGTTAGAAGATAACCCATATGGAGCCCTGGTGGCGCAGTGGTTAAATGCCTGTACTGCAGCCATTCACTCGAAACCAGAAGGTTGCGAGTTCAAGACCAGCAAAAGGGCCCAAGCTCAACTCAGGCTTGCATCCTTCCGAGGAGGTCGCTAAAATGAGTACCCAGACTGTTGGGGGCAAATTAGCTTACTTGCTAATTAGCTTACTTGCTGTTCACCGCTATGATCTTTGGAATAGCGGTATATAAATAAAACATATTACAGTATTATTATTATAACCATATGAACCATATAAAGCCAAGGTTAGAAGATAATCATATGACTGAGAATTGAGATGGGTTTTGGGAACCAAAAAGTAAATGGCAAACAGGGCAAGAAAAATTGCAAAAGCTAAGCAAACATCAACATAAAACGTATAAAATAAAGATAGCAAAATATAATAAACAGATTTTTACCTCAATCTCCTGGAAAGAGCTGTTGATCATTGCAATAAGCATATTCAACAGAACAATAACCATGGTGACATTATAAACACCGTAGAGGACATAGCCAATGTTTTCAATAAATTTGTGCTTATAATTTATGACAACTGATTTTACTTCTGAGAGTCCAAATATTGCCCAGAACAATGTCTTGAAGCTTTCTTCTACTCTGAAAGAAAAATATCCACATGGGGTGAATAAAAAGTATGATAAAAGAGCTATACAATTGAATGTGTCAATATCAAGCTTCCTCTGGATTGATTCATGGTGAGGTAAAATCTGGTATGTCATGTTAACATTTAAAAATGTCAGCAATTTTGCATGTTCAAGAAGGTCATATCAAATTCTGATTTTGTGTAAAAAACCACTGGAGAAAATTTGTAGCATTTTGCAACAGATTTCTTAACGAAGGCATGGGGTTAGGAATTGTGTCAGTCCCATAACATAATACCATTCAGGGTCAGTAACAATGTTTTCAAAAATGTTGACATGTTTATGGTAAACTATTAATGGTTGGTTTTTCTGGCCCCTTTAAAATGTTTTGCCTTTTATTATACTAATATGGAGTTAAAACTTATCTGTAACTGGCTCAACTTGTTTGCCTGTATACGTCCAAATCTTCTCAACTATCCCCCACTTTACCTTTCATCTTGGTTTGGAGATGAAACTGCTGTCATCTATACTTCTGCTAGTCACAACAGACTTTTGGCCATTTCATTAAACAAAAGGACACAAAGTGGAAGGTTAAAGGTTTCTCACACGTTTATCTTAATGACAGTCCAGATTGGATGATACCAGTTCCTAACCAAAACAAATTATGGGGTGTTCTGTATTTATGTTGGGATATGATCGCATGGAAATAATCTACACATCCTGAATGTAACATTTTTCGAAGTACTACTTAAGCCTTAACCCTTTACATGGGTGTCTGCAGATTTGGGGCCAAGTGTACCAAATGTGTGGGAAGAAAAACCATGTTCTCACTCTCCATTTATGCAATTGTCTGATTCAGCCCACATATGAACATGCAAAATCACTAGTTTCAAGCAGGTCAATGAAAAGGTTAAATGAGTAATAAAAGTGCAAGAGAAATGTAATTCTACATATTTGAGAAGAGACACACACCATTATATATGCCAGTTCTCTAAGTAAGTCATTATATGGTCCAACCAGCACCACCCACACACATGGGATGAGGGAGGGAATCAAGAGACACCGAGATTTTTAGAGGGATATACTATACACAATCCAATACAGGGAGAGGCGGGATACAAATAAATATTAGTAGTAGTAGTATTGTACTTTTTTAAAAAAGAAAAAAAGAAAAAAACAAAGAGGAAAGGCAGCCCAGTTAGAACTGGACATGCTCAGTAAACATGGAATGCTAATTTGACATTTGGGAGGTAAGAAAAATGGGAAACCAAAGGAAATATTGAATGTAATAGAATATCCTGAGAAAAAGCATGGAAGACTGACTGGCTCTCTGAGAAAGAACATTTTGCTTTTTTAATATTAATACAAAGTGTTCGATACACACATACAAACAAGAAATTAACTGTGCAGTCAAATTAGCTTTATGCTAGCATTTTATAAATAAGAGCTGTAAACCTTTTCATTTCTGTAACGTAAAGAATACAAACAGGGCCACAAAGGTGTTCTTGTGGCAGTTTAGGGCTGTTATAGTTGTTTGCATGCAATGATAGCTCAACCTCTTGTCCCAGACCTGATAGTCTAATTAGTATAGACTTTCAGAGAATCCTCCTACCATGATTGTAATGAGCAAACTAAAGAAAAGTACCAATTACTGCTGCATCCATTCATGTAGAAGTACCTCTAGAATTACTTTACACTAAATTTGCTTGATATTTGAATGCATCACTACTACCAGCAATCAGAAAATATTACTGGGAAATCAATTCTACATCATTGCTACGCAGATGATGGGGAGGGATACTTACATTCTCCTCATCGTAAATCAATTGTACAATAGCTATTAGGCACAATCCAACTGAGTGCTTTCCAATAAAACCATCTACACATTTCAGCAACATTAACTTACGTAGTGAATGCTTCATTTTGTTTTGCTCCCAGGTAGTAAGAGTACAGATTAAACATTCCGATCATGAAGGCCACAAAAACCATGATAAATATGACCATGAACTTGAAAATGTCTTTCACAGTTCTACCAAGTGATATCTGCAGTGGTCCAAAGCTTTCATTGGCTGGCAGAATGTATGCGATTCTTGAGAAACTTAAAACCACAGCTATTGCGTACAGGCCTTCAGATATTATTTGAGGGTCAGATGGATCCCAGTCTATTCTTGCTGGAAAAAAAATACAAGAGTTTTGGTTTTAACATTTTTGAAATATAGGCCCCATATTTACCTGACCAAATACTAAGGCATACCATCCAATTGCCCTAATTTGGAAGGGACATCCCAGTTAATCCTCTCCTGTCTTACTGTTATTAAAAAGTCACAAGTGGTTGTTTTGCATAGAAATTGGCATTTTCTGTGCAGGAAACAGCTTTTTTTGTGTGGAAAATATTTCAGTACAGAAATATTAATTTCTGTTCAGAAAATGTTATAATTGGGGATTTATTCTGCATACAATTCACAGACAGTTGACTTTCATAGAAAACAACATTTTCTGTGTAGAAATTAATATTTCTGCACTGAAACAATATTTTCCATGCAAAGAGGATCCTGATTGCGGTGCAAAACAACCTGACGAAACATCAGGAAGAAACTCTTCTAGAACATAGCCTGAAAACCCCACACAAAACCATGGGAAGATTCTTATCAGTACAGGATTCTTCTTGTCACAGTTTCTCAATACTAAAAAACAACATGTTTTTCAATCTTTTTTTAAAAAATTTTTTTACATTCTTTCCATCCCTATATAACAGTAAAATCCTTGCTCATTCCATCTGCTCTTGCTATAGCTATTTTTGGATCAGCTGCAGCTTCTGTTAATAGTTTTAAAGAGTGTTGCTTATTTTCTGGTTAATAGTTGCTGGATTTTAATGCTCAATGATGGTTCATTAAAAGTGTTTTAATTTAATTTTATTATTATATAGGTATATGCTTTTGCTTTAGCACTGAATAACAGAATAAGGCATCATGATTTTTAAACCAATTACCCATTTCCCCATGTGCAATAAAGGAGGAACTGCTGTTTAAAAACTGTTCATATAATAAGGATGTGGAAGAGAGAGAGAGAGAGATTCAGGTGTTACTGTAGTATCTCCAGATTACTGAAAACCTCTTTATTTCATCCAGAGAAGCTGGATGATATACAAAAAGTTTGCATACCTTATTATTTATATATTTATTTGCTTTATATCTCAATTTATCTCATGTCTTAAGAACAATTTGCAGCAAGAGATGAAGAAGGATGGCTTTGAAGGCCCGCAGATTATTCCCCTTCCTCCCATTTAAAGCAATGGGAGCCTGACCTTTATTTCAACTGATAACCCTTTCCTCTGGCTAAACTTTTCTCCAGGGTATTCCTTTGATACAAATGCTTACAGAGATTTCTATGTCACTACAGAATGGTCTTCTTAACCTGAAATTCAAGCAGAACTATCTGTTTCTTCAGAGCTTGGAAAGTTACTTTTTAAAAGTAATTTATTCTGGTTGTTTATTATTGCACAATGTTTGAAAAGTAGCCTGTCACTATTGCTCATTCTGATTTGGAGAGGAAAGTAACTTATTACATTACTTACAGCTCTACTTGCTATTTTCCTATTGCTTCCCACTACTGTTGGAGAGGGAAAAAATCCTCTGGACTGATAAGAGAATGGCAAACAAATTGAGAATCAAAGAGTTGGAAGAGACCACAAGGGCCATCCAGTCCAACCCACTGCTGTGAAGGAATACACAATCAAAACACTCCCCAAAAAATGGCCATCCAGCTTCTGGTGAAAATCCTGCAAAGAAGGAGACTCCACCACACTCGGAGGCAGCATAATTCCCCTTGATGTGCCCTTTAAAAATAATTTTTGCAAGCAACTAGAAACTACTACACATTACATAAACAAAATAACATTTCTTTTGCATGTTACATTACTTTTGAAGAGGGACATTTTGCCATGTATGATGCACCAAAGTAACTAGTTACAGTTAACTACACTGCTTGCAATTTGTTACTTCCCAGGTCTGATCTATGGTAAGGTTGTACAAATGTTTTCAGTTCCGTGGAACTAGAACAGCCTCTCCCCAAATAGTGCTTTTCAAAATTGATGGACTACAAATTTGGAATGCCCTTCTGTGAGAAGCAAGGCTGGCCCTCTCTGTGCTTGCCTTTCTTCAGCAAGAAAAAATGGTTTTATTCAGGCAGGCTTTGAATGTATGATGATGTGCTGGCTTTTATATGGAGTGTTAGTTATATGGGGTGGGTATTGTGGTTTTAGTGTGGTTTTAATGTTTGTAATTTTATATTGTTTTTAGCTGATGTTGCTAGAATTTTTATTTGTGAGCTGTCTTGGGTCCCTTTCTGGGAGAAAGGCGGCATAGAAACCAGATAAATAAATAAATTCCCACCATCCCCAGCCAATACAGGGAAGGCCATACTAGCAGGGGGTATATTATCTGTAGTCTCACACATCTGGAGGAAGGAGAAAAAGAGAACATAAGTATATTCTACTAATTTAAAAAAAAAGAATTGCAGGAAAAGAAGTCTAGCCAGAGCAAAGAGCTGCCAAGGGAAAGAAGGGGTAGGGCCCCTATTCCTTTAATAGTTGTGCAGAAGAGGGAGTTTCAACAGGTGTTGCTTAGAAGAATTTTAACTCACTAGCAGGTGTTGCTTAGAAGACAAGAAACACCTGCGGAAATTCCCTTTTCTGTTGTTGTTAACTGCCTTCAGGTAGACCTCGACTCATGTTGACCCTGTGAATGATACATCTCCAAGAGATCCTATCCTCCACCGCTGGCCTCCTTGACTGAGTCCATCCATCTGGTATGTGGTCTTCCTCTTTCCCCACTGCCCTCTTCAACACAACTATTAAAGGTACAGGAGCCCTGTTCCTTATTTCACCTGGCAATCCTAGCCAAATTCACTTCCATTAGGAGTGAAAGAACATTATAAGCACCTGAAGGAAACATTTTACATTGCATGGATTTTAATATATAAATATTCAAAAATCCATATAGAATGTAAATCAGGAAAACAAACCCACCTTGCATTTCATTTATATAGACTAACCCGTTGAAACTAATTAAACTAGCATAATTCTTAGGTCTATAAAACAGAACTCTCCATATAGACTCACCCAAAGTGTAGTATTTTATGTTTGGCTGCAACGTTGCACTTGATAAGTTTGTCAAGTCTGTATCAGCATCAACAATGTTCTGGGCTCTGGAAGCATGCCAAAAGGCCATAAACCTTGCAATGAATGAAGCTGCAAAAATAGCTAGCATACCAAAATCTAGCATATTCCACAACTCAAACAGGTATTCCTTGGGACCTTGAGACCAAATTTCTTTACATTCAGACCATATCATACCTGAAGTAAGGAAGGAGAGATCATACATGATAGATTTCAACTTTATACCCTTTTGTTAGGTACATGAAGACATTTTCATTCCAACAGGCTTTTAGGAGTAAACATTTTTTTAAAAACAGGCTTTTGAGAGGGTACAGTATTGTTTTAAGTTGAACCATTTTAAACTGCTTTTTATGCTTTTTAAAGGCTTGTTTTAGATTATTTCAATGTTGTTAATAGCTTAATTCTGTTTTACTGTTGACATTTTGCATATTTTAACTATATTGCAATCATTTTAGTTTATGTTCCCTTGAATCTCAATCTTGGAGAAAAAAGATGGTATGAATAATGATGATGATGATCATAACAAGAAGAGATCTTGTAGCACCTTTGAGACTAACTGAAAGAAAGAAATTGGCAGCATGAGCTTTCAGAAACTTGAGCTTACTTCCTAACATGCATCTGAGGAAGTAAGCTCAAGTTTACAAAAGCTCATGCTACTAACTACCAGTCCATGTTCTGAAACCTAACCATCAACTGCACCATTTTGTTTGCACTGCCAGGCCTGGAAGCCAAGCATTGCTGTGGATGATTGAGTTGAACTGAACTCAGTGATAACATGTGAAGAGAAAGAGAGGGATACATCAATGAAAACTGGAAAGGGAAGCTTTGAAGAATCAGCTTCAAGTTCTTCTAATATTCTATTATTCATGAACTGTGGGTTTTTTTGGTAGAGCTCTTTTAAACCTAATATTTACTTTATTATTGATCACCCTGAAACTCCTCGCCATGACCTTCTTTTAAAAAAAAACCTGTTTGTTATGGTTTGCTGTACAGTAAACGAACAGTGGCAGTTCCATATCATTCTATTCCAGGAGATAGAGGCTATGCAGACCGGCATCTTTGGCTGGCCTGGGGGAAGAGTCAGGGCATGGCGACTAAACTCCCCGACACTGCCTTCAAGCTGGTGTGACACCACAAGCAACACCACATGGTGTGCGGCATCACAGCACTCTTCTGGGGCTGCATTTAGCTGAAGCACCACCGAAGGAGCATCATAAAGCTGTGGCACCAGTAGCAGTGATGCCAGTGGCTACAATGCCAGATCAGGGCCACAGGATGCAGCTGCCGTGGCCCTGATGTGGTGAAGACGGAGGCAGCTTGCAGGCCACCCCTTCAGGGGCAGTCTGCACAGACCCTTAGTCTGAACCTTAAAGATCTCTAAAGCTGCATCTGCACTGCAGAAATTCTCCAGGATGATTCCACTTTAACTGCCATGGTTCAGTGCTATAGAATCCTCGGATCTGTAGTTTGTTGTGGCACCAGAGCTCTTGGACAGAAACTACAATTCCAAGAATTCCATAACATTGAGCCATGGTCCTTAAAGTGGAGTCAACCTGGATTCTTTCTACAGTGTGGATGAAGCCTAAGCGAGTGAACCCTATACTCAAGTTGGGAGGGTTCATCCCCTTTCTGGTTGGAAAGAGCCACTAGCTGCCACTGAGGATAAGGAAAGGAGCTAATGAGGAAGGGGAAAATGGGAGATGAAGTATAGCAGCCTTACTTTCTTCTGCACTGTATGTGTATATGCCTTCAAGTCGCTTGTCAACTTAGGATAGCCCTATGAATATCATAGTTTTCTTAGGCAAAAAATACTCATAGGTGGTTTTGTCAGTTCCTTCTTTTGTAATATAGCCCACATCACCCAGTATTTATTGGTGGTTTCCCATGTAAGTACTAACCAGGGCTGACCCTGCTTAGATTCCAAGATAAGATTAAATTTACCTTCATGGTAAATGTTAAAAGTACAGCACCAATCTCTGGTTTGCCATGTAGCAACCTAACTATGCATTTTAGTTCTGTTCATTTCAGATGAATGAATATGTGTCATAACAAAGTTTTATGTCTGTGATTATTTCATATCTTTTATAATTTATTATATTTTACAGTCTTCACTCATTTCTTTTCATTTCATACAGATCTTGTTTCATTTAATTTTTATTACATTTTGTATTAAGCTCCTACAGTACAACATTTAATTATCTGGAAAGGTATCTCTTACTAAGTCAACTTTCTCTGATGTTGCATATTAGTATCCTCCAATACTCTGAGAATATTTTAATATGCTCATCAGTGTTGTGTTATTTATCTTGCCTGTAACAGACAGCTCTCTTTTTTAAAACAAAAATTATCAGCTAAAAAAATTCTAATTCTTATTTTGATACATAGCCTGAAATGAAATAATGTTGGTTCCACTCGATGTGTGTTATTAATTCATTATTTGGATACTTTGAAAATAATAATTTTTTCACATAAGGCTCTGGAGGGGAAGGAAGATGTACTACCTTCTATATCTATATCGAGAGTAATACATGTAGACATTGAAACTTGAACTCTTTTTTCTAAGCTTCTGAAATGTAAATTACAAATGAATTAATAACAACATGTCACTAGAAAGAGACAGGATGTTTTAAGATGTGACTGTCAAATGTTTAAATTTGGGCTGAATTGTGTATTCAATGTTCAAATCAGTGGCAGCTGTGTTGGGGAATCAGGTTAATTTGTATAGGATCCAATTGAGAAAGCATTTATTGCTGTGAACAGTAGATCATCTGATATAATCAAGCATTCTGAACAATGTCCTCCTTTGGTGCTTTAACACATAACTGTATGAGTGGACAAAACCCCACTAAGAGGAAAAAAGTTATGCTCATTTTGCAGACCCAATTTTCACATTAGATATGCAGAAATGAATGAGAAATTGGAGAGGAAAATCTTTCACTTTGTATCTCATGTGTTGCCATTACAAAATTAATCTAAGACATGCATTCATGTGCTCGGGTTATAAAACATAATTTAGAGGAAAGGGTTTTACCTATTACCCACGAGATAATAAGCAGCTCCATCCATGAGAAGCATGATGTTTTCATCCTGAACAGCTGCTTTCCACCATCTACATTGGTTTCATTAGGCTTCAGCTTGGTGCCATCAAACCTATCTGCTGCATTCATGACCAATAGCCCAAGAAAAATGGTAAAAGAGGCTGCATGTGCCACAAACTTCATGAAGGGTCCACGCATTATCCTACCCAACTGCAAAAAATTAAAATTAAATTTGCATCACATTCTTGCAAGGCACATATGTGATAAAGTAGCAGCTAGCAAAAAGAACCAACAGCCAGATATCTGGCATAAACAGGAAGAGGTGCAGTGTGTAAAACAATTACCTCCTGATGCAAATTTTAATTACCCTTTTACAGTTTTCTAGACCTATGTACTATCTGTGTGCCATTCAAACCACTCAGGTACTTAAGGATTACCAGAGCCAGGGGAAAAAATCTTTTTCTGACTATAGCTCCCAGAATCCAGTGGCTTTGTGGCTGGGGAATTCTAGGAACTGTGATGTAAAATGTAACTTCTTCAAGCTCTGATAGTTACAGGCTTAATAGGAGACTAGAAAGTGGCAATGCTATGTTTTCCCAGAGACACAGAAATGGCTGCTTATTTAATTAAAGTATTTCTGTATTCCACTTCCAGGCAAAGACTCTCAAGGTGGTTTACAGAATAAGATGTTAAAGCAAAACATGTTAAGGAGATGATAAAAAGTCTGAGCTACAATTAACAAAGCTGAACTTCAAAACAGCTACTGCAGTAAATGGGGAGGGGGACACAGTATAAAATATGTGTCTCCATTCAGTTAAAGGCAGCATGGGAATACTAGATCTTTAAGGCTCATTTACAAACAGATACATGTGCATTCTCAAGAAGGGCATTCCACATGGAGGGGACACCACAGAAAAGACCCACTGAATCTGGCCGCACCCATCTCCCTCCATAGCTATGTCCAGACAAAATTCTTCTGTGTGTTCTATGAGATCATCCTATACAGTATAAATATAGAAAACCTGAATTCATCTTTTGTCAGCTGGAACTGTATGTAAAGACCCGGATACCTACAGAGCTTCAAAAATAGTACAAATCCCAGAATTCCCCAGAGGGTGGTATGTGTGTGCTAAGGTTTCATAATACTAGTATTATGGATGAGTATTATTAGTACTATGGATGGCATGAGTAGGTGACTCACAGCTCTTCCACACTGCAGAAACAAAGCAATTTGTCACCACTTTAACTGTCATGGCTCCATCCTGTGGAATTCTGGGATCTGTAATTTGGAGAGATATTCAACCTGGTCTGTCAGACAGGTCTGGTGCTTCACCAAACTACAAATCCCAGGATTATATAAGATAAGAATCGTGACAGTTAAAGTGGTGTCAAACTGCTTTATTTCTGCAGTGTGGGTACATCATTAATGAATGAAATATTAACTTCAAAACCCAATATTTTTCTAGCAACCTACACTGCTCACCTTCCTATTCCATATGAAATGTACTCACACAGCACACAAATCCTGAAATGTTAAAAAAAAATCAGTTTATACAAGCCAGTAGACATATAGGAATAATAATACACAACTATACAAGAAGGTATTTTTGGTTTACTTTCATAAGAACCTCAAAGGTGTTCTTATTCCAGTCTGCATTTGGAAAATGTTATGGAGCTTTGTTTTACAAAATATTTATCTGTTGCTCTCACTTTTACTGTTAGGTTAATCCTAATGTTTTAATACTGTTTGCATAATCTGAAGTTTTATGATATTATAGTTCTAGTTTTCTTTTATATACATAAAACAGCACTGTGAGAGTACAAACCAGGGTGGAAATCACAGATGGGGTTGGCCTGTAACTCTCAGTATTTTTCATCATTCACTAATATAGCTAGGAATGCTGTGAGTTGAAGTTTAACTACATCCCATCCTGGTGTAGACCTTATCACAGCCAGCTGCTCGCTTGTAGGCTTCCTAAGCACAACATCTGGGCAGCGTTACTGTCCTGAATTTCATGGGTGCTTGCTTCAGGTTTGAATATTGTGCAGCCTGTCCTCTTGGTTTAGGCTCTGGCCCCATACAGACAGGCCAAAATAAAGCTGCTTTGAGTCACTTTGGAGGTATGCTGTTTAAATGATGCATGAGTACTAAATGTCCGGAAGTTACCCCAAAGCTGCACTCCTGTCCTTAGGACTGGATCGTGGCTTTGGCACAGCTTACAGCCTCTTCGGGCCATAGATACCTCCCCCACTTTTTTGTTCCAGACAAGCAAAGACTTTTCTCACAGACATTTGATGAGTGATTATATAAAGTCCATCTTACACAACATGCTGGATATTACTAATCACTGTGCAGGTGTGTGTGTATGTTGATATTTGTTTTAACCTGGTTTTCCTGATTGTTTAATTGTTCACTTTTGTATTTTGTGGAATTTAAACAATGTTTTTTTAATTGTTGTAAGCCACTTTGGGCCGTAGTCTGGCAAGAAGGAGGGATATAAATAAATATAATAAACAGGCATATGGTAATTAACTGTAGACAAGAATTATTAGAATGGTTTAAGTATATATGCTACACTTTATTGTTACATTGTTATATGTTTTTATACTGTTTTAAATTATTGGTATTACAATATGATACCTAATCTTTTCTTTCATTTATTAAGGCTTTTAACTGTATCCTGTTTTAACCTTGTTGCTAAGTTTCCTTGGATCCCTACTTAGGAGAAAGGCAGGATATCAATAAAAGTATAGTGTCTAGATCAAGGGACGTACTGTATATACTCGTGTACAAATCGACCTCATTTATAAGTTGAAGGAAGGCTTCAGGGTCAAAATGATGGATTTTTATATGACCCTTGGATAAGTCGGAGGCAAATTTACAGCGCTTTATAAATAAAGGCTAATAATAATAATAATAATAATAATAATAATAATAATAATAATAAAACTTAAGGGGCTATAACAAAGGATGGAAAGGGGAAAATATCACTTCTGTCCCTACTTCTCCTTATCTGGACCTCCCAAGTGCTGGAGGAGAGGTTTTAGTATTGGATTGAGAAGAGAAGCAAGTGGAAGGAAATGGGGTGTCTCTTTGATGGGAAAAGAACGCTTGCAAATTGGATTGGGAACTAAGGCAAGTGGTGTTAAATTGGGAGTTGCTTCCATGGGAAGAGAAGCCTTGCAGATCAAACTGGGAAGTAAAGCAAGTGGTGTTAAATGAGGAGTTTATTCCATGGGAAGAGAAGCCTTGCAGATCGGACTGGGAAAGGAAGGAAATGGTGTTAAATGAGGAAGAGAAGCCTTGCAAATCGGACTATGAACCTCTTTCACACACAAACACACACACAGAGAGAAAAACACATGCCTCAAGGCACCAAGCGTGGGGCATCAGGCTTGCTTGTTTCAGGACTTTTCTAAGTAGTCTTAATGTACTTAATGGACCTGTATATAAGTCAACTCAGAATTTTAGGGTAAATTTTGGGGCATACCTTTCTCTACTTATAGTCGAGTATATATGCTAATAGTGCCTCACCTGGAATACTGTGTCCATTTCTGGGCAAAACAGTTCAAAAAGGGTGTTGAAAACCTGGAGCATGTCCAGAGGAGGGCGACCAAAATGGTAAAGGGACTGGAAACCATGCCCTATGAGGAGACACTTAGGGAACTGGGGATGTTTAGCTTGGAGAAGAGATGGTTAAGAGATGATATAGCCCTGTTTAAGTATTTGAAGGGTTGTCATAATGAGGATGGAGCAAGCTTGTTTTCTGCAGCTCCAGAGAATAGGATATGGAGCAATGGATGCAAACTACAGGAAAAGAGATTCCACCTCAACATTAGGAAGAACTTCCTGACAGTAAGGGCTGTTCGACAGTGGAACACACTCCCTTGGAGAGTGGTGGAGTCTCCTTCTTTGGAGGTTTTTAAACAGAGGCTGGATGGCCATCTGTCGGGGATGCTTTGATTGCGATTTCCTGCATGGCAGGGGGTTGGACTGGATGGCCCTTGTGGTCTCTTCCAGCTCTATGATTCTATATAAATTACTTAAATTAATTGATTTTAATTTAATTAAAAATATTGCTAGTAGCCTAGAAGTGTAGCCCAACAGACTCTGAAGACTGGATTATGGATCTCAGGGACCATTCTATTAATAATAGAATATTTATAAGTAATATTAATTTTCTTAGTCTACAATGCAGACTTACTCCATGTGCTAACATATAAGTAAGCAACCCAAAGTAAAGCTGGAAATTGAAGTTCTTGAATAAAGTGACTAACATTTAGTCTTAATTTCTAAAATTAAATTTCCAAGTTACTGTGTGAAGGGCACTATTAAGAATCTGAGTTGCTTTAAAAAAGATAATTACATGAGGAAATAATAGGAGGGTAGAGCAATATACTAATATTAGTATCTCAAAAGAAATTTAAATTATTTGTGAAACAGTAAGTGGCTAAAGCTAAAATTAGTAGATGAACACTGTCAAGGGTCAGAAAATCCAATTGATGGGCAGATTGGTCTCTGATAGCCCCATTAGAAGTAACTCCCTCAGTCTTATCCTCTGTCCAAAAGCTAAAGGAGACTCTGCCTTACTCAAAAGTACATTCCATTGAATTCCATTGAACTTACTCCCCAATATGTTTGTTTAGGCAGCCTTAAAATAGTTTTGCCTTACTTTTTAAAAATTATCAGTTAGCCCTTTCAGTCACATAATGATCACTTTTCACAGTAAAGCTCCTTTTTAAAGCTTCCAAGAGGATGGTTAAAGACAGGAGTGATTAAAATGCACTTTGAAAACAATATAAACAAAATACCTTGGCAGTGTTTTCTTCTCAAATTGATTATCTGCCTCTGCTCACATCCAGAGACAGAGGCATTGGTGCTAGAGAGGGGGGAGCAAGCAAATATAGATACAGTACTGGAAAGAAGGAGGAATATAAAAGAAAACCAAGTGACTAACAGAATTAAGTGGCCACAGAATTGTAAGAATTTGAAGCAACATGGTATTGTGACATCTTCAAGGCTAAACAAATTTATTGTAGCAAGAGCTTTTAAAAGCGAGGTTCTAATTCACTCAGTATGTGGAGTGACCTGTGAGGCTGAATCTCAATTCTGGAGCCCTGGGTACAAGGAATGGGCATGTAAATCCTGTACTATTTTATCCTTGCATGCAAACATAACTATAATTTTCTCCCTGTTGTGGGAAAAGCAATATTTCTGTACAGTGTTCTCCCCCTATTTGTGCATTCTTAAGTGTTCCTGAAGATTTTTCTGTGCACAAAAACCCATAGGTTTTCTGGTGCAAAATCCACATTTCCTGCACAGGAAACCTATTTTCCATATAGAAAAATATGTAGGAAGTATCTGTTGTACAAAACCCCCCATGTTTTTCCCTAGAAAAATCCTGTAGAACACTTCAAAATGCTTGTCTATAAGGAGAACACTGTAGAAAAGTCTTGCTGCTCAATTTATTTTTCCTGACACATTTCCCCAGCTGTTGGGAAACCCATTTTTCAGATGGGAAACAAGAGAAAATGCGAAAGAGATGAGTAGACAATCTTGTCAAGGGAAAATGTTTATCTTTAGTGTGTGTGTAATGTGGTGTGTTGTATTTTTTTTAAAAACATATATTTTAAAAAAACTATGGGCCTGAACAGATAAGCCAAAATAACGCCGCTTTGGGTCACTTTGGAGGTATGCTGTTTAAATGCTGCATATGTCCTAAAAGGCTGGAAACAGCTAAGGAATGGAGCACAGCTTCTGGCCTCTTAAGATGTGTGTGTCATTTAAACAGCATACTTCCAAAGTGAGCTGAAGCAGCTTTATTTTGGCCCGTCTGTTCAGGCCCTATGTTGTAAATATATTCTTAGTGTTTTTAGTAGTTTTAACCATGTTTTTAATAAATAGTGATATTTAATTCTCCTTTAACTTTTGCTATCAATGTTTTAATGGTTGTTGTTTAAACTACTGCCAAAATCCGACCATATCTCTCCGCCACTACTGCCAAGATCCTGGTCCATGCCCTAGTGGTCTCACGACTTGGTTACTGTAACATCCTCCTGACTGGGCTTCCTCTTTCTCACCTCCGTCCTTTAATCTCTGTCCAGCATTCAGCTGCACGCATTATCACATCCGCCCACAGCTCTGATCACATCTGTCCTGTGTTGGCATCCTTTCAATGGCTCCCACTCCCTTTCCATATTCAGTACAAGCTCCTGCTGTCGACGTTTAAAGCCCTCCATCGGCTGGCCCCTCCTTACTTATCAGACCTAATTTCTCCTCACCTTCCCACTAGGGCCCTCCGTTCTGGTAGTCAAGATCTGCTGTCCCAGCCCAGGATTTCCTCTGCCCCATCTCGGATTCGCCCCTTTTCACTTGCCACCCCTCACTCCTGGAACCTTCTTCCCCTGCAAGCAAGAGCCATCACTTCTTTAACCAGCTTCAAAACGGAGCTGAAGACCATCCTGTTCAGAGAAGCGTTCCCAGGCATTGCATAACTGTCACTTGCTATTTGATGTTCTTTTGTTGCCTGTTTTATTGAATCATTTCCTGTATTGCTATGTATTTTATATGTATTATCCTACTAGAGAGGCAGGCTAACTCCAACAGGCCTCCCTGGAAGAAGTTTACCCATCCATTAAGAAGCCAATCCAGTCCATCTGCCTTGGTCCAGGCCTCGGAGGTAGAGAAGAACTGCTGGCCCTCATCCCCTTCCCCTCCACCACTCCCTTCTCCTTTTGTGTTGTGTCTTTTTAGATTGTAAACCTGAGGGCAGGGAACTGCCTAATTAAAAGATTGTATGTACAGCGCTGTGTAAATTTACTGTGCTTTATAAATAAAGGTTAATAATAATAATAATACTGCCTTGGATCTCATTTTGGGATAAGGCAGAATACCAATGCAATTAATATAATGTATTGGCACTAGAGGCAGTATGCCTCTAAATACCAGTTTCTAGGGAGCATAAGTGGGAGGGTGTTGTTGCATTCACATCCTTGGTTGCGGAGTTCCTGGTTGGACATTGTAGGATCAGAATGCTGGACCAGGTTGGTTTTAAGTCAGATGCACTAGAATTCTTATGTTCTTCCATTGATGATCCTTTGTTAAACTTTATTTTAAAATAAAGACAATAAATATAGTAAGTGGTTTGCAGGACTGTGAGCAAACGTTGTGCTTATGTTCTCTTCCCTCCTTTTTTCCTTCCCTCTGCCTCATTTCTGTGGGGAGGATGTATTTCTTCTTTGAATCAAACCAATATTTATTGTGATATCCACATTATAAAACTGCAGTTTGAGAAAATATTTCACCATCGACCCACAATTTGCAATCCTAGTTGGATGGGGCTGCTTAAACCACAGTATTCTATATCAATTGTAATGAACTGTACTTTGCATTTATTAATAAGAGACATGCATGAAAGATAAAGAGAAATGGGGAAAGAGGTGTGCACACACTAAGCTCTCATATACAATGTTTAGAACTACTGATCTTACTGCTCCTAGAGTTGAGGATATGGGTGGCAACAATAAATAGGATCTGAACACACTTCATATTGCCCATAAAAGGCAACAGGCTGATTTAGTAACTGAATAAAAGAAGAATTATTTCAAGGCTGCCTGTGAGAAGACAAAGCCTTGGCCCATACATGGAGACATAGGTGTTTATCAGACGAGCTCTTAAAGAGGTACTATTCCAGTGTGACTCCTCTAGCTGCCTCCTGTTGCATGCTGGGATTGGCAGTTTTAAGGAGGGGTATTTAGAATTCTCAGGCAGAGAAGTTCAGCTCCTTAAAACTGCCAATCCCAGCATGCAACAGGAGGCTGCTAGAGGAGTCACACTGGAATAGTACCTCTTTAAGAGCATAGTGTGATAAACATCAGAGATGAAATTCAGAGGAACAGCATGAGCCTATTATCTCTATCAAAGAGACATTTTAAATTCCCTATCTTCAAGCAGAAGGACCATATGAAGCCAGCCTCTGTGCTATCAAACATTTGTGTGGAAGCATCTGTTCACACTGTTGATTATCAGCATGAGAAAAGATGAAGCAAAATAATTGAGTGTTAGAGAGAATTGCCTTGTGTTAGTTTGGACTGTTGGCTGGTCATGTGAATTGGCAGCAGAGTTTTCAACAGGAATCTTTTCCAATCCTATTTGGATATGTCAGGCACTGAATCTGAGATGCTCTGCAGAAAATGCTCTACCGTCAACCTACTGCCCCCTGACACGCAGTGGGATAGATTTTCATGGACAAAAGCCTACTTCATTAGAAACAGAATAATCATGCCAAACATACTTTTGCTGATAAACACTTATGCCATAATAAAAAAAAATTTAAAAACCAATTAGTCCTTTTATGTTTACTGAACCAAACATAAGACTTGGTAATAATTTTACTGAACTTCCACTGAACTTCAATGTAAATGTTTGCACTGGTAAATTTGCTTGCAATGACATGTAGTATTACTGCCATACTAGCATAACATCATTTTTGTGATGCTTCTGTCATAACATTTGATGCTCTAGGGCTTAAACAGATTTGTCATATCAAAACAAGTCTTAGCTTCAAGCTGTCTTATTTTCAATAACATTACAAACAAATTCTCTAGTTTAACAGACTTATGGTTTGAAATGACAGTGTGTGTGAGAGTGTGTGTCTGTGTGTATGTAAAGCTAATGCATAGCACAGATGCAAAAATAATAGAAATGCTGTCTTTTGGACACATCCCCCCCTCCCCATTTCCTGCTATTATCACAAATTAAAAACAAAATGTAGTTAACCTATTGGCTGAAATCCTATTGCTATCCTGCTCCCAACTAGAGAGCAACCATTGAATCAATGGAATTTATCTATGTGTTGATTCTCATTCAACAACTGAATGTGCCTAGTCTAGCTGGGACTATACAAAAAGAGCCAGCCCATGTGTTTGTAGCTTTTTACAGAGAATGTCAGGATGTAAGATCATCATTTCATTACAGCAAACATCTTGCCACTGAAGCATTGGTAAGTTTGTGTGTCTGCTTTGTTTTAGCCCATGGAACACAGAAACTGTGAAAAGGACTGCAGTGACTTTGCACCAAACCAACTAGTACCTTACTGCATGGAGCAATCCAGTAAGCCACTGACAGGAACGGCAGCCCAACAGCAACAGCAAGAACCACTAAAAACTTCACGGCCATGGTCTGTTGTCGTAAACCTGACAGATTCTCATACCAGATAGAGAGGAGCTGCTGCTGGCAGTTTGGATGTGCTACAAACTAAACGACAAAGAAAGGGAGCACAAGAAAAGGTTACCACTAAGCTATCACTTAGTTCAAAATCAGTCTGCTAAATGCAAAAAATGGAGAAACAATCAGATTAATCTTTCGGCCACGATTACAAAGGAAACAGTATGGACAGAAGAAACATCTTTGTGCAATATATGGAAGGGAAAGTTTGATTATTTGTCCAAAAGACACGGTGGAATTAATTTTTAGCAATTTCATTTTCTTCTGAAAATCTCTTCTGAAAATGAAAGTTCAGGGTATCCTAATAGCTGTATTTAGGCGGGATACAGACCGCCAATTTAGGGCGGTCTGGCCCCGCCCCTTTCCCCAGAGTATCGGGGCTTCAGTGGCTACACCAGCAGCCGCTGAGGCCCCGATCCGCCGCTTTTCGGGCTGCGGGGAAGCGGCAAAAGGCCGCTTCCCCGCAGCCAGAAAAGGGATGTCCCTGGGGCTTCAAGCCCCAAGGACACCCCGCGGCGGCGGGGAGCAGAGAAAGGGGCCGCTTGGCCCCTTTCTCGTTTAGTCCGCTGGGCGCAGCCTTCAGACGGCTGTGCCCAGTGGACTAAACCCGGAAGGAGCTCCGAAACGGAGCTCCTTCCTGCTCCGTGTCCAGGGCGCACTAAGCACCCTGGCGCGGAGCTACTACGTCATGGACGCGCCGCCCCGTCTAGAGGCGGCGCGGCCATGACGTACTCACGGTGGCGGCCGTGCGGAAGGGCCGCCGCCGTTTAGTGCGTGTTTGCCACGCACTAGGGTTAGGGCGGTGCAGAAGCACCGCCCTTTCGTAACCCTAGTGCGTGGCGAACACGCACTAAACTGCCGGTCTGTAACCGGCCTTAGACTGTAGTTCTATACACACCTACCTAGGAGTAAGTCCTATGAGCTTATTAGAAGGCATGCACAGCATTGTGCTGTTAAGTATGCTTTGTCTAGCAGATTCTTTGTTGACATTAGTGCTTTACTTCTCTTCAGTTATTCCACTCATGAATTTCATTTGGAGTTTACTTAGACTGTGTATTCACAACTCCACAACTGCTACTTTTACTGTTACAGAAAATTTTGTAAATATTACTGGATATAAACCTACAATGCCACTTCTATGTTTGTGTCCCCTTTGAAACCTCTGTTTTATTGAGGTGAAACAGAAGATGAAATTTAGTGAGCTTCCACATATTATGCATCCAGTAGACGTTAGAGTCATTCTAGAGCTTCAGTCTCTCCTCCTCTTAAAAAATCCTAATCTTGTGCTAAGTACTTATTTTTCAGTTTCTATAAACTTAAATGTTTCATGTTTGACACAGAAAAACAAAGGAGGCAAACCAACTCTGATCATGACTTCTTGGATATAAAATATATGTTGAGTATTTGTTAAAAAAATCTTCTGGTGAGTTAGGCCAAGGTTCTGTTTCTGAACCTAACCATTTTCCAATTTTACTTTTTTATCAGAAGCTTAATAACTTCTATAATTGAGTAACTGAAACTAGTGTCATTATCCTAATTGCAACTAGTGTAGTTCCACTCAATCAACAGTTGAGTGGTGGGTCCATACTTATATAAATCCTATTGCTTCAATGGTTTTGCTCTAGTTGGGACTAGCAACTAGAGAGCTAGTGTGGTATAGTGTTTTGAATGCTGGACTATGATTCTATTCAAATCCCCACTCAGCCATGAAAATACAACACCCACTGGTTTACCCTGGGCAAGACACACACATTCATCTTTACAGGAAGACAATGGTGAACTTCCTCTGACTGAATCTTGCCTTTAAAAAAGGGGCTTAAAAAGGGTCACAGTAAGTCAGAGATGATTTGAAGGCATATGAGAACAAAGGTAAGATAATCTTCATGTTAACAGTACAGAACTGGCATATTTTTATTCCTCTGTAATATCTTTAATCATCTTTTAGTTAGTGCATGATCACACAATAGTTTTCTGAACTGTTGCTTTAGTGCTGCAGAGAAGGGAAAGGAGGAAAACCATCTGGGATGAGTCATTTAATTATTTTGTTTTCTGAGGTCATGGAAGCCATGGACCTTCATCTACAGTATATGTTGTACAGGGTGTGTAAAGGTGAAAAGCACTTGCAAAACGTCCAGAAAATCCCAGCAAGATAAATTTTTGCTTGCCGACTGTAAGGGACACACACATGGTATTTGTGTTACTTGCTCTATAGTACCAGAATGGACATCCATGTGCACTTCAGACACATTATGAGAAGGCAGGACTCATTAGAAAAGAGAATAATGCTAGGAAAGGTGGAAGGCAGTAGAAAGATTGGTAAACCACACACCAGATGGATAGACTCAATCAAAGAAATAACACCCTGAGTCTGCAGTACCTGAGCACAGCTGCTGAGGATGAAGAGGTTGGAGGTGTCTCACTCATGGGATTACTATGAGCTGAGGTGGACTCAAAGACCATTAACAACAACAACAACAACAAACCAGCATGAAGTACATGAGAAGGACTGAATGGAAATATCCCCAACCCAATCAGCTATTTTTTAAGAAGTCAAGAGCTTACTTTTTTGACTTCATACTTTATGGCAAGTTTTAAGCGGCTAAGGCTAGGACGTCCATGCTCTCCATGGTTCAGTTCAACATCTCCATTTAGAATAGCTTCCACTTCTTCTGTATTTCTACACAAATCAAGTAGTCCAACCACAAAGTCTTTGCACTGCATTGACAGCTTTTTGTAATCATTCTATGAAAGAAAATAAATTGGAAGTGATAAGCACACTCTTCTAGGTCCAGTCAATAGCAAGTCATTAGAACAGGACAATCCTTGAACCCCACTATTGTGCCTACTGAAGCCCCCTGCCAGTCCCTGGAGCACCCTTCCCATTTGTTTGGGGGAAAAAACAATTTGACTAGATTTTGGTCAAAACCACACCTACCAAGATCCCCACAATACTAGTAGTTAACCATATATATGAAGTGGTCATTTTGGGGGCAGGACAAGTGAGGACAGTCTGTGAGGGTGATTATCCCTCAACATTTTCAGCCCAGGCAGTGTGGAATGAGGCATGGAAGAATTACTGGAAAGATAGAGCTCCACATTGCATTATATAGGAGAAGGACTAAGTAGATGGGGTAATGGTAGAAATTGGGTACCAATGAGTGCTGCTCTATCACTGTGAGAGACAGCGGCCTCCAATATATCAAACTTGAAAGTAATGAACTGGGGATAGAAGACATATGTTTACAGGATATGTGACTAAGCAAGATACAGGGTGGATGACTTGTAGATTCATGCTGTGACTAGTAAAATGATGATAGAGAGACTGTATTTTCCCACTTTCCCCACCTTCATTGTTTTTTATTAATAATATAAATGAAAATACAAGAAACACATCACATGTTAATTAAAAATAATGCAATAATGTTATCATAAGACAGGTAGTCAATTTACTACAGCAAAATCTGTGAAGTTTTTTTTATGAAATGAGTTTCAAATATTGCCTTGAAATTACATCTGAGATGCTGGAAAATAAAAATCATTTGTCAATTTATTTGAACACAAGATGAACAAAGTCAGAACTTTGAAAAATCATGTTCTTGGGCAAAACTTCCAAATATCATAGCTAGTGGATTCTAGGAGTTAATAGTCCTAAAATGTAACTTTTTCAAGCTCTGAAGCAGTTGCACAAACCAACTTGTCTATACTTCTGCTTCATTGGTTTCTATGAAACTTTAATTTTTCTCCTTGTGCTAAGTAACACGGGGCACTTCCAGACACAAGTATGTCAGAAGGTGACATTATTTGTGACTGTATCTCTCTGGGATTTTAAGAGTCAAAGTAAATTTTGAGTTGAAAAACCAGCTTCCAGCTGGCTTGGCAATATAACACAAGATGCACCACACCATGACTCTTGGAAGCCAGCTTCATGCCGGCTTCAGTCAGCTTCTGGGCACTCTGGCAGTGTGGCATGTAGGCATCATCCATTTTAACCTCCTGCCATGCAGAAAGACAAAATCAAAGCACTCCCAACAGATGATCATCAAGACTCCATTTTAAAAAACCTCCAAAAAAAGAGACTCCACCACACCTGTTCCCTTGTTGATCAGCTCTTACAGTTAGGAAGGTCATCCTAATATTTAGATAGACTCTCTTTTCCTTTACAGTACAGCCCCCTCCCTCACGTAAGGCAAATACCACGTAAACTCAAGCCCCATTCAATAGAATGAGGCTTGTGCTTGTGGTGGTGGAGCGCGTGCACCACAGGCGCACACGCCATTCAATACATTGCAGTGCGGCTTCCACATAAAGTGGAAGCCGTGTATGGCGTGCCTGCATATGGAGCAGGCATGCTGTACTTTGAATCCATTGCTTTGTGTTCTAGTCTCTAGGGCAGCAGAAAAGAAGCTTGCTGCTTCTTCCATGTGACATTGTTTCAGCCACAGCAGGAATCATACAAGTTTATCACACGCCATTTCCAGACCATTCTGGGCACTGGATGGAATCAGCATGGAACTAGCGAGAACTTGTCTTACCGCACAGGAGAATGCCACCAGTGCTACCAGGAGTCCCTAAGCCATTTCCCATCTGTGCTATGCAGTTCAAATGTTTTCTTCAAAATTGGCTGCCATAGCACAGATGGGGAAAGGCTTGGGGACTCCCGGCAGCACCAGCAGTGTTCTCCTGTGTGGTAACACCCATTCTCGCCTGTTCCATGCCGATCCCATCCAGTGCTGAGAACAATCTGGAAATGGTGTGCGATAAACTTAATAGTGTTAGATCAATGTAGCATGAAAGGGCTCATGAGAGTGGTGACAATCCAAATAGATGTGTTAGATCTCCAATCCCCTTCCTATTTTCAGGACATTTCCATCTTCTTTCCTATTCCTCTTCTTTCCTCCATGCCTCCTGTCTGGCTGTCTATCTATCTATCATCTATTTATATCTCACTCAAGACTCAGTGATAAAACAGCAAATAAATTTGTCTGTGATTAAAGCTTCAAGATTGGGTAAGAGGGGATGAATATCACTTGAAATTCTTCTCATGTTGACTAGCATATACATATATGAAAGGTTCATCTTATGGAGAACAGAATCCTACTATTTTGCCCTAATGTGCTAAAGATTTTTTTTTTAAAAAAAAAATAGACTTACAGTGCAGAATTGAAAGCTATAATGATGCATTTCTGTTTGTTTCCTTAGAGCAAGGTCTCCCCCCCCCCCAAACACACACACACAAAGAGGCACTGGAGGAAACTATCTGGGCATACAGGTTGAGAAGGGACTCTTGCTCTCAGGAAACAAACACAGCAATAGCAGCTTTAAATTTCACCAATTTACCTGCATAGAAAAAAATTAAAATATTTAAAAACCCAAACGTATGAAGACTGCAACAATCAAGAAACACATGCACTGGGCTGGGGCTCAGTCACATCACAACACATAATACAAAATGTTCCCCCTTACTGATTTTTTTTAAATTGAAGTTGGGATATGTGGAAGGGGAAATGTCAAGTATCAAGAAGCAACATTAAATGATGTAGTATAAATCAGCAAAAATAACCAGTCTGGTTGAGCTTACATATAGCAGCTTTGGATGCTATACCTTGGCTAAGATTCTCAGTAACTGGCAAACTTAAGGCATGCTGTAGCTAATGTGAACAATACAACTTCTTTAGAAAAACATGTGTTTGTGGAGAGAGAGGTTACCACTGAGTATAGTTGCTATCACCTGCAGCAACATCTGGGAAATTACATCAAAGATAAATGACTCCTACAGATTAACACTCCTTTACATGTGAAACAGGAACCAACCTATCTATCTTTACACCCCCCTCCAACTCCCATCTGATTAACTAATTTTTATATGATAAAGGTTATTAGAATGAGATGTCATTTGTGCATGACAATATGTTACTGAGGCCATGAGTGTCTAATTAATAATGTCTAATTAACAATTTGTTATCAGCTCTGATAGCCTTTTGGCTGAAGAGCGGGGTATAAATAAATGAATAAATAAATAAATGAGTTACAGTAGACCCTTGTTATATGCTGGGGTTTGGTTCCAAGATCCCCCATGTATAACAAAATCCGTGGATGCTCAAGTCCCATTAAATATAATGACATAGCAAAATGGTGTCCCTTATAAAAAATGGAAAATCAAGGTTTGATATTTGAAATTTATACTTTTTTTGAACATTTTCAAACTGTGGATGCTTGAATCCGTGTATACAAAAAACGTGTATAAGAAGGGCTGACTATTCTGGTGTTCCAGGCTGATTCCATTCACCAGAGCAGCCCATTAGAACACAATAATCAGGAAAGATTTCAGATGTTACAAGGTTAGCCTGTGGTTTGACCACAGTACCTTTTTACCATGTGCTGCCTAAACCTGAGCACTGACAGTTCACATTCTGACAGTTAAACAGAAACCACATATTCTGAGGCAGTATAGCTCAGAAAACTGCATACTGGGGAACAAAATTCAAACCAACGACATTTAGGGTGAGATTCTAGATTATCCACTTAGTTAAGTTAACTAAATAGAACCTCTTGTAAACTAAGTAGCATCGAAACCTCCTAATCCTACCTTAAAAGCCACCAGATGCTGCAAGCAAAGAGGTCTATTCTCCTGTTGATTGGAACACAGCAGATTGATACTTCCATCTCCCTCCCACCAGGATCTCTAGTGCAACAATCGGAAGCAGGATCCCTGTCACAATTCTGCTTTGCACCAGGGACTGCTGGCAGGGGGAGGATGGTTTCCGGCACAGATTGACTGGGACAGAGCGGACTGACTGTGGCACAATCAATATGCTGTGCCCAATCAACAGGAGAACAGACTTCCATTGTTCACAACTGCTATCAGGTGTTAAGGCTGGATTAGAGGAATTTTACCACACTTGTGGGATTTTTGCCCCAATAATACTACAATTGTGAATACATAATCTTCTATAATGTGAATCAGTAACAGATCCAGAACTCTAGTTTAAAATTCCACAACCAAAATACTGAATTCCAGCCATGGTCAATAACTGCTGGAAACATGATATTGAATTAGATGAATGTTTGATTTGATCCAGTAGCGCCTTTCATGCTATAACAAATTACTTCAGTGTCCAGACTTGACCCTTACCTTGAATTCTTTTTCAATATTAGCGAGCACAGCTAGCTCATTGCTAAGTTCTAAGGCAGTCATTACTGGGTCCTCACTAGATAAAGACAGGTAAGCAGGGCTTGCCAGACCTTTGTAGGCATTGATCCTAGACCTAGAAAGGCTGAAAGAGTCGTGCTTTTGCTTCTTATTGCATTCACTACATTTGCAGAAATAGTCATGAGGCCTCTCAATCCGAGCTCCTTTTCTCAGCAGCGTGTGTACAATTTCGTATTCCTGGCAGTGAGCAGCTAGGATGATTGGAGTCACATCATGAGAAAAACGAGTTCCATCCTCATCATATGCATAAAAGTCATCATGTTGCAGCTCTGATTGGCTGGGACTGGTGGTTAGTCTCTTGCCTTCAGCGAATGCAGGATGACTCAAGATGGCTTCTACTATTCGGACATAACCTTTGCTAATGGCTAAGAGTAGGGCATCCCCAACACGTGACAGGTTTTCTTTTTTAAGTAAAAGTTCTGTGATTTCCAGGTGTTCATTTGCTACAGCCAGCTGCAATGCATTCTGGCCCATGTAGTCTACACAATTCACATTGAGTGAGGGACATTCCTCCAGCATTTTACGAATGACAGGAATATTGCCGTACTCTGCTGCTTCCAAAAAACGCTCCTCTTCAATAGAAAGGCTGGTTAAACGGTCATTAAACATATATGCTGGACCTCGGTTAGCAAGCCGCCTGCCTTTCTCTCGAACTACAGTCTGTTGTCGGAGAACATGCCTGTTGTCAGTACCTCTGCTGCAGGGGAAAGAAAAACATTGTTGGTGCTTTGACTGGAAAAAAAATTACATTTTTCACTTTTTTAGGAAAAATACCCCGGACCTTACAAAACATTAAACATGGCTGTTTTTCCTGAGCACTGAAATCTTACTTCTTATCTCTGATTTCTGTTCAGTGGTCAGAAATAAGAACAGGCTTTTCTTCAACAGCACTGAGAGGTGGAGTAGAGCCTGAGGAAGATGATTGTGGGTGGGATGGGAAATCTCCACTGGTTACATTTGTCCTAGGAGATGGAAATTCTTCACATCTAGTTCAGGCAGAACCCCTTAAAAATAAATCTCTGAAAACCCTCCCCACCCAGATCTTGTAGCTATATACAAGAGTAGGAATGAAGCTAGGAGTAATCTGCTAGCTGTCACGGGGTTAAGGAATTTTTACAAGGAATACAAAAAGATGTTTACTTCAGGTGTTTCTGCAAGTAAGATCAAGAATTGTATAGTTCCTTTGCTCTTCAGGAGGCTCTCTGAACTGTAACCTACAGAGTAATGCATAATTTCAGCCTTTTCAAAGATTCTACACTGCACTTTCTGATGAGTGTCCAGGATGCAGATGAAAAGTAAAGAAGCCCTTCTGGTTTGTATGTGATTTTTCTCAGTGCTTTATTTTGACACAATAAATCAAGATTCATGAAATTTCAACTTAGCTCTCATTCAAAAAACAGTCCCAGTATTGCAGTTACTTGCAGAGGTAGGCAGCATTTTACACATTTTCACAGGCTAAGATGATGTGGACCAGATACAAACTTTAATGGAGGGTGTCCTCCATTAATAATAGTGTCTGGTACATCATCACCCTCCATTAAAGTTTGTATCTGGTGTTCTGGATTTCCTCTGTGCTGACTCATGCTGATATACCATGCCAGTTGCCTTTCTTAGGACCAAGACTAATGACTTAAAAGGGGTATAATGCTATTCTTTGAGAAAATGATAGGTGGGTCTAAACAGCATTTAATTTAACTGCATCTAACTAAGAGGCCTTCCAGTCAAGAAAAAGAATCTCTGAAAGTCCTGTACAAACTGATTTTATTTTGGATAGACACATGAAATTTCCTTCATCCTGAAATATTTCCTGGGAATGCCTGGCATTATCAAGGATTTTTCATTCTTACTTCCCAGGTCAGCTTAAATTAACCCAGTGTTTTCCAAAATGAAATGTATCTCTATTTGGCTGTTTGTATGTACTATTGCAGAACTAGCTAAGACGGCTGCAACCAGAAAACGCAGCTATTGTGGGCAGGAAGAGCAGTGGAGGAGAATTTCTATTCACAGGCACTCTAAATGGCTTATAATAATGATGCTACAGTATCAAAGCTGAACACAATAGACTACTAAGCAACATGGCACCAACAGAGGGAGAAAAATGAGAAGCCTACCTGTTCTTACTCCAAATCAGGGGTGGGAAAATCTCAGCCCTTGGAGTAAATCTGACCTCCTAAATTCACAATTTCCCCCCTAGAGTTTCCCACATGTCCATGTAACCAGTGGACAAGGTGGGCAGATGTAGAGGCAGCAGGGGCCATTCCTTCCTTGCACCTAACCAGCATACTGCACTGGCACATTTTGGGCACACCAGAAGTGACAGAATGTCACTTATAACCACCATATTGTTCAACTTTCAGCTAATTATTATAAATTTTTTAGTTCAAGATTTGGGGGGAGGTTGCAGGCTCTTGGGGATTAAGAGAAGCAAGCTGCTGCATTTGAGAACAGTGCTGGGTGATTTTGATTGGTTTGAGGGTGAAAATTTCCCAAAACTGTCCCCTCAAAATTATTTAAAAAGAAGGGTGGTCTTGGGAGCTTTGGGGGGCCATTAGGGATCCCAAGGGCCAGATGAGAAAGATTTACCACTGTTGACACACAGCAGTGAGGAAAATCAGTTAGTCAGCTACATGTGTACCTGGACTTATTGTTGCTACCATTACTGTAGGGAGTGGTACCATGAGGAGATGCAACTATTTTCCTCACTCTTTTTTCAGCTTATTATAGTCAATGAAGTGAAGAAAAACAAAAATCAAGTTCCTCCTATTGCTTATTTAATTTATACCTTGCCTCTTCGCAGACAAAGTATTTCCAAGGAATTTACAAAATTGATTTTAAGAAACATTAATCAAAAATAATTCAAAGGAATATGAAAGAAAACAGCAGCAAAAGGAGCAATTTAGGAGTCCGCACAATTCACTTGTATAAAACCTAGCAATAACAAGGAAGCAACAACAGTGCTTCCCTTAAGTTCTGAACAGCATGAACTAAAATGGGAATGGAATTCAGATGCATAAAACTTCCTTCGTCCTAGAGGCCTGACAGATGTGGAATAGCGTTAGCTGTGTTACAAAAAAGTTGACATTTCTGTGTCGGCTTTGAGTGATAGAATTCCAAAGGAAGGTATAATCCAGCTTGTTCCTGGTTTCCAACACTGTCAACAGAAATTAAAAATAGAAGCCCAAATAAAAATGGAGTTGGAGAGGGCAGAAAGAGGGATACCTTTGGATCTGAGGAGCTATTAGGCAAGAAGCCCTCCAACAGGTCCTCTCTCAGTGGCTTAACTCTTACGTAGAAACACGGTGATTAGGTGGTTGCCATTTTAATTTCCTAGAATACCAAGAGACAACACTGTTATGCTGGCTATATTGGCAGGGTGAATTCTAGAAAGTGTATTACAAAAAAATAAAAATGTCTGATCTGGTCACTGTGACAATTGTTTGGTTACATCCTGCTTGGATTACTGTAATACACTCCATGCTGCACTGCCCTTGAAAAGTAAATAAAGGTTAATAATAATAATAAAGTGTTCAGGAATTTCAGTTGGCCCAAAAAACAGCCAGATTGTTAATTGGGGCTGGCTATGGAGAGCATAGAGCTCTGTTGCTGTGATAGCTCTACCAGCTGCCAGCCCATTTCTGGCCCCAATTCAGAGGGCTGGTATAGTCTAGGCCGTGATGGCGAACCCGTGGCATGCGCGCCACGGGTGGCACGAGGCCGCGGTTTCACCAGCACGGGGGCAGGGAAAAGGTGGAACGGGCGCGTGCCCCTTCGCGCCTCTCCCTACCATTTTCGGGCCTCCCGCTGTCTCTCTGAGACAGAGGAAGCCAGAAATGTGCACCGGGGAGGAGAGCAAGGTGCGTGCGCGTCGGTCTCCTCCCCCAGCCCTCTTCCCTCTCGGCTTTCCATGGCCGCCGGGAAAGGGCTCCGTGGAGCCCTTTCCCGGCGAGCAAAGACCGAGGGGAGGCAGCTGGGACGCGTGCCCAGGAGCCTCCACCTCCCCCGGCTTGCCTTGGCTCACCGGGAAAGGCCCCGCAGGGCCCTTTCCGCAAAGCCAAGGCCGAAGGAGAGGCGGCTGGGACTTGCCCAGCCGCCTCCTCCTCCCGGCTTGGGAGGAAGCCTCGGCCTCCTCTCAGGCTGGGAAGGAGCGCGGGGGCCGCCCGTCATCGCGGCCATCGCCGCGGTGGCAAGCGACCTCCTCCTCCTCCCGGCTTGCCTTGGCTTGCTGGGAAAGGGCTCTGCAGGGCCCTTTCCCGGAGAGCCAAGGCCGAGGAGGAGGCGGCTAGGACGCGTGCCCAGCCGCCTCCTTCTCCTCCCGGCGAGCGAAGGAAGGGCAAGGGCCCTTCTGCCGGCCTCTGATGGCCCAAGGAGGGAACCTCAGGGGCCAGCAAAGGCCGGAGGACAGCGCGCCGTCCTCCACGGCCCTTTTGCCGGCCTCTGACGGCCCCAGGAGGGACCCTCAGGGGCCGGCACATGCGGGGGGGGGAGCCAGAGGCTCCCTCCCTCTGAAAAGGGGGTGTAAGCACCGCCCCGAGGGCGGGAGCCCTGCCCCAGCACCCAGCCACCATCCCGGGGGTAGAAGCCCCGCCCCACGACCTTAAAAAGGTTCGCCATCACTGATCTAGGCCTAGTGTATCTGAAACCTAGTGTACCTTATCGCCCTGCATGAAGTGAGTCCTAAGATCCTTGTGAGAAGACTTTCTCACAGTCCCACTGCTTTCTGAGGCACATTTGGCAGATAGGGCCTTCTTGATCTCTCCTCCTAGACTTTGCAACTCCCTCCCTAGGGAGGCTTACAATGACCCCTTCCATGCTCTCCTTCCACTGTCAAGTGTAAACTTCCATATACCAGCAGGTTTTGGGAACTGATTGTAATGAGCTTTTAATGACTGAGTTATTTCTTGTTTTTTATGTTCTGTTTCTAATTCTATAGGTTATTAAATTACTTTTAAAATACCTTTATATAGTTTTACTGATTTGTGCGGGTGAGTGTTCTATTTATTCTGGTTTTAATATTCTATACGCTGCCTTGAGTTCCAGTACTGGGGAAAGGGTATGATATAAATGAATAAAATAAGAATGAGGAGGAGGTGTTGATGGTGGTAGTAGAGGAGGAAACTTATTCAGCCTTTGCTGCAGGTTGAAAATCTATTGGTGGGAAATTAAAATGGTGGCTACCAGACATGCCTGTTCAGGGGCCAGAACTAACATCAGTGGTGAGCCAGTAGTTGCTTTAAGTTAACTACCATATTCAGATACCAAGGCTTGGCATAAACCCATGGTTCCCTTAAGCAATGTTTGTAGTTCTCTTACAACTTAGTTCTGTTTGTAGTTCTCTTACAACAATGTCACTCAGTACACTCAGGTCACTAAAAATGTTGTGTTTACTTACTATCACTCCTTGAATCTTTCCAATACTACAATATATGCAGTGTGACATACACGGGAAAAATAAAGATATCCTTTTGAACACTCCAAAAGCATTCTGTAGAAAATCCCTTCTAGAAAGAAACTATTAAATTGAACAATATTGCTTAGCTTTTAAAATGGCCTAAAAGAAGTTAGATGACTTTTCAATTATAAAAAAGACCAAAAACATACACACCACCACAAACCCTCTCCAAATAAAACCTGATTGAATCCACTGCTTTCAAATCTCTAGGGCAAATAAAGACAAGTCTGAAATATATGAATTTGTCTTGGCTGATGGATTAAAGCACCTTGGCTTTATGTAACAGGGCTCTATATGTTTGTTTTCATTCTGGAATGAGAGTATCATCTGCAAGCAGAACATCTGGAAGGTTGTGATGAGAACCATTAATTAAATATTCCAATGTAATATGAAAATGGGACCCAATTGTGTGCTTATTATTTTAAAATAAATTCTACACATATACTCACAACAGCTGGAATGGCATTTGAAGAAAACATGGACAAATAATCAGAGTTTAAGTATGGCTGATGTAATGTGAAACATATAACTTAGAGATAAATTAACTTTCTAAGATATTCAAAAGATTACAGGAAAATGTCTTAGAGCTGGGACATTGTTACCCATTTCCTTAAGTATTTTGTGGTTTAAGCTTTCAAGATATTTCTGACTATGAATGACCTATAGACAAGTCTATCATGAGGTTGTCTTGGCAAGATTTGTTCAAAGTAGGTTTGTTATTACCTTCTTGTGAGGATTAGAGAGGCCACTCAGAGATTTTCCATGGCCAAGTGGGAAATTCAACCAGTCTCCTAGAATCCTAGTCCAGAACTCAAGCTATCACACAACACTGGTTCATTTGCTCAAGTGCGCTTGTATTACAGTGTATAGGTCTTTTAACAATGTACATGAAGGGCCTTTAGTGTTGTCCAGAGGAAATCTTGCATAGAGGAATTGAGAGTAATGGATCATGTCAAAATATATTTGCCACCCAAATAGGCTGAAAATAACAGCCAAGGTTTATTTCTAGTTTTTATGTCCAGGTTCATCCTGATTTAGGGAGGGGGGGCTGGAAGCTTGGTAGGGGTTTAACTTGTCCCATTGTGCATAAAGACTTCCAGGCAATTGATTCTTACAGGAGATATTTTTTTCAACTGCTGTTGCTTTGTCTCTTCTTCATCATCATCTTCCATGTAATGGCTGGGACCCCAAACCCCTAAGGACCACAAAAATACTCTGATGGGCCACATGCAGATTCTCATCCCTGGCCTGGACTCACCATGTGTAGAGGCACCTGATTAAGGAAAAAGTACAGGGTACACCACAAGTACATTCTTTAAAATGGGGAATTAGCAATGAGATGAGCTAAAGATTAGATTTAATCAAATACATGTTTGTTACTGAAAGATTAAGATGATTATAAGTCTTATGTGTGATGTTTATGGCAGAAGGGTTGGGTATAAAATACTCAAAATAAAAGGAAAGGAAAAAAATGTCATAGGACCAGAAATTGATCAGTTAAGCTGAAGCCTGGGGATGGGGAGATAGGCATAGATATGAAGAATGGCATGCGAGTAATTTTAAAAGGAAAGGAGCAAAGAGGTCTGCTTTCTAAAATAAAATAAAATAAAAGGAGATAGAGGAGGGTGGTCAGATCCAGATGGATGGACACATGATGATGATATAAATAATTTATCTGAAGTTAGAAAGCCAGAAAGATGACAGAGAAATGAAATTACAGATGAAGAGTCTGAGTGCTGGTATTAACTCTTCTAAAGCAGAGCTTCTCAAACGTTACTTTTTCAATTACAGCCCAAAAAATCCTCAAGCCACCAAGTAACCATGGTGGTTTGGCAATTCTTAGTGTTGTACTCCAAAAAGTAACTTTTCCAGGTCTTGTTCCAATGTAAAAGAGGCAGAAGAAGTCAAAATTATGCTCTTGTTCTGGAGTTCATCAGGTGGACTGGGACACTAGAATTGTGATTGCACTTACTTCCTTATGAATTTTGGATTAAAGAATTTCAAAACACACTCTTCAAAATACACTCTGTTAAGGTCATAGTGAGGCAAAATGTGGGACTGAAGGCTACTGATACATCATCATCTTCCCTTGAGCAATAAATTTCTGAGCATCAGAGCTAAGAGAAGAGAGTGGCAGAGACAAGGAAAGGAAAGTGGGAAATCTGTTCGCTTGCACAATATGCATAGAAATAATTCTGAAGCCTGTCTGAGCCTAGTTTAAACCTTTTCTACAAACAGGGAGGGAAGTGCATCAGAAGGAAGAGAAGGTGTAGCATTCAGGGATATGTGGCAGTGGGCATCTGAGAGGAACTAGCAGCAATTTAAATGGGAACATGTACCAGTGCAGTGGGATAATCTCATTTTAATGCTTCTCAGTACAGTTTATGTGCAAGCAGAAAACAGGAAGAGCAGACGAAGGCCGCATTAGAAACTTTCTTCCCAATATGTCTGTTGGGAATTTAACTGTATTGTTTTCTTTTGTTTTTTCATTTGTAAGCCACTTTGAGTCCCATTTTTGCGGGGGAGGGAGTAGGATAATAATCATAATCATAATAATTTGTTCTCTAATTGTAGATAGAGAGTATGTTTTTCAAACATTGTACTGACACTTGTAGGATCAAGTGGTTCATTCTCTTCTATCAAACATTCTACTATTGTTCAAAACCGGGAAGCTCCCAGTGGCTTTGCAAATCAGCCGGCTGAGCTCAGATTCTAGCCAGATGTTACCCAGGCTGCACCCAGTAGGCAACATCGGCAGCAAAATGCATGCCATAATATCAGGATACAACCTGAATTAGAATTCAGTTCAGCAGCAGTAAGTGACTTTTTTTAGCTGTGCGCTAATCTCCTTAGTCATAATGGACATAACCTAATATTTGGAGTCATTTAAAGTATAGTCAGAAATGGCCCAAAAGTACTAATTAATTATTTCAACTCTGATAAGAGTTTATTAATAGTGTTGCATTTTAATTCGTGTTTTGTAAATTAACCAAAGAACTTGTGTTCAAATGTGGCCATTAAAACTAAAACTAAAAATATTATGGGTAATCATAATACACTTCACATCCTACCATTCATTGCAAGCAGGTTCAAGGTGACTAAAACAATTGTAAAAACAATGAGTTAAAATAAAATATACCATCTAGCTGCCATAAAACTACAAAGAAAGGCAGTAGTACCAGAAGATAAAAGACCATCTAAAACCTTATAGTAATCTTGAATTTCCTTTTTGGATTTTTCCAGAGCCAACATGTTAAGTGTCCTCTATTTCAGCTCTTCATAGTTGTGCTTCTTTTTACTTCATATTACACATTACAAGGAACATATGTCTAGCTTTCGTAAAGTGGAAATAAATTTTACAAAAATAATTTTTAATAAAAGGGGGGGGGGACCCAAAGGAAGGAACACTGCCATTTTTGGATGTCCTAGTCATCCGCAAACCGAACCAATGTTTGGGTCACACAGTATACCGAAAACCCACACGTACAGACAGATACCTGCACAAGAACTCCAACCATCACCCAGGACAAAAAAGAAGCACAATCAAAACACTGGTAGACTGGGCAAAATGCATCTGCGAACCCCACTTCTTGGAAGATGAACTGAAGCATCTGGACTCTATAGGCTAATGGTTATTCCAGCTCAGACATCAGAAGGGCTGCCAGGCCCAGGAAAACCCAGAGAAGTGAAGACAAGCAACCACCCAAAGGTAAGGTATTTTTTACCATACATCAAAGGAGTCACAGACAGAATAGGCAAAGTGGTGAGGAAGCACAACCTTCAAATGGTTTACAAACCGACGAAGGAAATCCAGCAAATGCTTTGCTCAGCCAAGGACCAGAGAGACCCTCTCACAGCCGCAGGAGTTTACCACATACCATGCAGCTGTGGACAAGTCTACATAGGGACCACCAAACACAACGTGCAAACAAGAATCAGGGAACATGAGAGACACTGCAGACTGGGCCAGCCAGGAAAATCAGCAGTAGCAGAACATGCCACAAACCATCCTGGGCATAAAATACTGTTTGAAAACACTGAAATTCTGGACCATGCCAACCACTACCATAATAATTTCAACCGGAAAGAAGAAACCCTTAAAGTGGATAATTTCAACCAGAAAGAAGAAACCCTTAAAGTGAACAAAATTTGGCTACCAGTCCCGATAAGGACTCAGCAAATGCAAATGGGAAATCACTCAGAGTCAGGGGCTTTCCCAGCAGATAATGATCACCTATTAGCAGACACTAATCCTCTTTTGCATTAGCCTCCCAGGCTGAGGCCTGCCATCAGCACAGAACAATGTACATGCAAATCACTCCTGCATTCCCAGGCTCACACAGTGTGTGTGTGTACACACATACACACAACCACTTTTTCCAGACAAGCATTCTCTGAAGATGCCAGCCACAGATGCTGGCAAAATGTCAGGAAGAAACTCTTCTAGAACATGGCCACATAGCTCAAAAAACACACCAAAAATATTCTTCCTCTGAAATATAGATTATATCACCTGGTATTCGTTGGCAGACTCCCATACAAGTACTAATAATTGCATGTTTGTCCACGAACTTTGTACCTTTTCAGCCTGACTAATAAAGTTATACATGGTGTAGTGGCTTAAGTCTTGAACTACAACTCTGGAAACCAGGGTTTCAATCCCCATTCAGCCATGGAAACACTCTCTCAGGTCTCAGATTGCCTTGTTGGACAAGGGAAATGTGTCCCTGTTGGTCCTGCTAGACCTCTCAGCGGCTTTCGATACCATCTCCTTTGGTATCCTTCTGAGTCACCTTTCTGGGATGGAACTTGGGGGCACTGTGATGCAGTGGTCCTAGTCTTTCATGGAGCATTATTTATCTCCTGTAAGTGTCAAAGGAAGAAAGAAGAACTCATCTCTGTTGTAACAAGTTTTGACGTCAACATCTTGTAGTTGGGATTTAATTTTCAATTTCTAATAAATACATGGACTTTATAAAGCAATGAAAGAAGTAATTGTTCATCCTATTGGTACTGATACACTGTCAGTTATCACGTTAAATGTATGTATGCATCAGAATGTATGCTTTTTTTTAAAGGAGGATTTGTAGAAAGTCAAACTGCGAATGACATAACTTGGAATGAGAAGATCCTTGGATGAAAAGCATAGCCCTACGTTTTCCACTACACAAAGCCACTACGTATTCTCATAATACAGAAATTCTCAAGCAGACAGGTGCCAACACTTTTGTTGCTAGGTGCCAACACAAAATCTGCCATTATCAACACAAAATCTTGAGCAAACCTGGTTTTAGGTAGCCAAAGATATGCCTTAAACATCATCAGATGCAGTTGACTTGAAAAAGACAGGATGCATATTGATCGAGTATAGGCTCGAAGGTTTGGGAGAGATCTAGCCTTCCTTTCCAGCTAAAGTATCGTAGGATTGTAGAGTAGGAACTGATCCTATGGGTCATCTAGTTCAAATTCTCTCTAAACCATGAAATTCACACCTCAAGCATCCTTGACAGATGGCCTTCCAACCTCTGTTTAAAAATTCCCAATGAAAGAGAACTGACCATGCTCCATGGCAAACTGTTGCCATCTGGAAGTTCATCCTGATGATTAGCTGAAATCTTTTCCCTTGTAATTTGAACTCATTGTTTCTGGTCCTACACCCCAATAGCATCAGAAAATAAGTTTGCACCATCTTCTGTGTGATAGTCTTCCAAATATTTGGCTATCATATCACTTCTATCCATCTTCTCATCTCTAGACTAAACATACCCAGCTCCCTTAACAATAACCCACAGAGCTATTATCTAGATCTTCTGGCTATATTCCTTGTTCTCTTTAAAAACAGAAGTAATTAATACAACCATATAAGACAGGTTATAATAATTCTTATGTGAAAGATAGCAGATGGGGTTGAAGCTGACAGTTTTCTGCCCAAAGCTAACCAGCATGTTGACCAGTGAAGTAAAATGTAAGCATCAGACTTGCTAGCTCTGAGCCTAATTTCTTAACCTATACAGTGGGCCCTGGGAACTCCTACGGTTTGGATCCAGGAATCTCCATGGATACAGAATCCATAGATGTTCAATACAATAAATAATACAATGGTGATTCTTATATAGATGTCAAAAAAGGTTTGCTTTTTGGAATTTATATTCAAGCTGTAGATCCTTGAATCCATGGATAAAGAATCTGTGGATACATAGGGCCAACTGTATATTGACACAAAAAGCCCATTCCTGCACATGATCCTGTGAAGGGATCTTATAGCACATTTGAGACCAAACGAATGAAAGAAGTCTGTAGCATAAGCTTTTTTAAATTTAGTATACTGCCTCAATCAGGCATCTGAATAATCCTAGGTAAGTGGTTATGGATTGCAGCCTTATACTCACATGCACCACAAAACATACATGGATAATTATTATTAACCTTTATTTATAAAGCGCTGTAAATTTACACAGTGCTGTACATACAATCTTTTAGTTAGACGGTTCCCTGCCCTCAGGCTTACAATCTAAGAAGACACGACACAAAAGGAGAAGGGAGTGGTGGTGGGGAAATAATGTAATTTAAAAATCCTAAAATTATATTCGAATTGTGCCAGGTGTCAGGAGACAGGAAAATTGTCTTTGTAGAAAACAAGACCTTAGTGAACCAACATATTTATAAAGGTGAGTCAAAATATCTTAAGATTTTTTTCACATGTTCACTGAAATATAGAGGCATTTTAGAGCAGATATAAATGATTAATTATATAAATTAGATTGGTAAAGAGAGACATGCAATACTTAAATGCATGGGAAACTGTTTGCTTCTGCATAGGGAAACATATAATAGAACAAGACCAGGACAAACTAAAAGTATTTGTTCTATTCCTTTAAAAATATAAAACCAGGAACTAAAGATTTAGTGATATTGAGCCTGGTTGCAGACAACTTAGCATAATGGAAGAAACTTGTTTTACTGTACTACTTTTTAAAAAAATGTTTCTTAGCTCCTAGAAGTTTTATAGCAAGAGACAGCATAGGGTCTCCAAAGCACAATAGCTTACCAGCTAGAAAATATCACTTGGTGAAATGACATTCTTGAAACAAAAGTGCTGCCTCCAAAAAAATAATTGGAAACTTGTGTGCCATAAGTTACAAAAAATACACATTTATCCCTCACAAAATGCTCACAATTTGACAAAACAACAGGACACTGACAACACATTCCAACACACACTTTTGGTATATTGGTATATCCTTCTTCAAAATTTATTCCAAAATAGTTTATAGTACAATTTAAAACACAATTAAAATAAAAAACCAGCCTAAAATATATTGCTTGTAAAAATTACAGTACATAAAATGCCCAATTAAATTAAAAATGTGTTTGCCTAGTCTGTAGAAGTAGTGTAGATGCAGCATATATTCCTGGACAGATATTTCATAACTGCAGCACTATAACCAAATCGTCCCCTCTCTTGATTTCTGTCTCATCTCTGAAGGAGCAGAGAGATGGAAAAGAGTATCAACAGGTGAGCTCAAAATAGGGTTTTTAAAAAGGTTTATTAAAAGTAGTATGTAGGTGGGACAGAGAAATTAGCCAATGGGCACTTCCGATACTTTCTCCTGTCAAAATCCTCTCCACACATGCACCAGCTGCTATTTACTTCATGCAGCAAAAGGAAATTATATCCTAAAGATACCAGATCCCATCTGATCTTGGAAACTATGCAGGGTCAGCCTTGGTTAATACATGGATGGGAGACCACTAATGCATACCAAGTCATGTAGGCTGTATTTCAGAGAAAGGAACTAACAAAAATACCTACAAGTATTTCTTGCCTAAGAAAACCCTACAAAATTCATGGGGTCACCATAAGTCAATAGGCAACTTGCAGGTACACACATATATGCAGCAAAATGGATGAAATGTCTACAAGATTGCTAATAGAGCTTTAGAAAGCCATGTCACCAGTGGTTTGCTCTCAGTAAAATTCTACTTAGAGAACAATCAGTAAGTGTCTCCAGCAACTTAAGAAGTCAACCAATAGGAAACAAGTGATAAGGAAATTGTGTTTCCTAAATCCTTTTATCCTACAAGGTATATCCCAATACTCATCCTAAAGGTCATTCCCACTTACTGTATAATCTGATCCCCGATGCGGTCCGCTCTGTGTTGGAAATCAGTTCCAAAAGGTACTCATTTCTCACTGTAAAGGGGAGCTTTTTAATCCTGCAGCCAAATCGTGTGGGGTTTTTTTTGGGGGGGGGCATGACTGTCATCCCCATTTGCGCCGCTCATGTGTCAATCATCATCACATCACTGCAGACCGGACTGTGAGGAGGAAGGAAGGGTGGAGGAGGAGGTGGAAGAGGAGGAAAAGGGGCTGTAGAGAAGAGGAGAAGGAAGAAGAAGAGGAAGGCTCAGGACTGGGAGGCTCTCTCTGCCCTTGCTGGGGCTCAAAGACGGCTGGCGGAGAGAGGCAGCCTGGTCTAGTGTCCGCCATTTTGTGGTGCCTGGTCCTCCTTCACATTAAGGACATGATCTGGTCCCCCTGTCTCACGGGGAAAGGCAAATCATCTGCCTACCTACAAAGCCACTGGAAAGCATCCCAGGCCCCCGGACTGGCTCCGGTCTTTCCCCGGCAGAGTCCGCCTGCCTGCCTGCCTTCCATCCCTTCCCTTTCCTCCAGAGCTGCGGAGCTAAATGGTTAGGGTGAGGAGCCAAACCCTTGAGAGAGAGGGTTATTGTCGGCCAGAGGCCAAGCCCAAGGAGAGCAACTGGGTTGGCTGACAAGTGAGGAGAGGGAAAGCAAAAGACAGCCTGGTGGAGTGGTTTAACTCTGGAGACTTGGGTTCCAATTCCTGCTCAGCCATGGAAACCTACTGAGTTGCCTTGGGCAAGTCACGCTCTCTCAGCTTCAGGAGAAGAAGACAAGGGCCTTTGGGCTGCCCAAGCAACCCCTTTAGAGTTAGCCCGCAACCTTCTCCCAGGCTGACCAGACATGTCCATCTTTCCCAGGACAAGTCCTCCATCTCATCCTGGGAGGAGGAGGAGGAGGATGACGATGGCAGGGCCACTTTTCTTTTAAAAAAAATTTGAAAAATCGATAGATTGGTAAAGAAACAACTTGCAAAGGCTTTAAAGTAGTTGCTTTACAAATCTATCAATTTTTTAATTTTTTTTATTTAAAAAAAAAGAACCCAAAGAGGCAGCACTCTGTGTGTGTGTGTGTGTGTGTGTGTGTGTGTGTGTGACATCTCTGGGGAGGGATGGGACACACACACACACACCTCTGCCATTTGTCCCTCCCCTCAGAAGGAATCAATTCTGATCTGGCATTCCCACTTACTGGACACGTTTCAGAATCAATTGTTCTGCAAAGAACCTCAAAAATAGTACAGTGCGCCCGCGCCATAAGTGGACACACTATATGCGGCTTCCAGCAGAAGCAGAAGCTGCGCGAATAGAAAAACAATGGCGCGCACCCCCACGACCCCGTGCCCCCATGCTGCCGCATGCACACACACCATTGTTTCCAATGGGACATGAGCACGTCTGGATTTTCCCTTATGCTGGGGGATCCGGAATGGACCCACTGTATTATCAGGAAACTATCAAGTTTTTGTCATTTGCCCCGCTTTATTCCAACTAAAATCAATCCAATGAGGATTGGAAGCGGTTTCAAGTGGGAATGGGGATCACATACCCCGAATCACAATTTAGGGCAAACTGTAGTGGGAACGACCCCATAGAGGAGTATTCTGGTAATAACAGCACACTACAGAAGTCAAAACAGGGTAAAAAAAAGGTGAGCCTGTTATGATTTCAAGAACAAGATGGCAAATTAAGAACATTTGTCACAAGTCAGAGTCTAGGACAAACTACCAGTATCTGCTATCTGTAGCTCTCTTAGGACTCATACAAGAACGATTTTTATATAAACTCATTTCTTTTACTAGGACTCTAATGCATATAGTGTAGCAGTGAAACTATTTCCTCCAGTGGAGCACAAATTGTACTACCACCACAGTAGATTTTAGCAAAAGCTATAGCAACTGTACTTCACTTTAGAAAGTTATATTGCTTATGGCAATAGCATGGTGTCACATACACAATTAAAGAGCATTCCTACCACCCTTGGAATTCACTATTGTGAGGGAGATATCCATAAACAATGTCTGTGGAGTACATCTGCAGCATTGTTAACTACTGCACACCTTTGAAAGAGACAGGATTTGCCTGATATACTATAGATACACCAGGGACGTAGCTAGCATTTTAGGAAGGGGGGGGGGGGGGGGAGGAGGTGCCACCATTATAATGGGGCTTGGGTGCAGTGGTGCAGCAGCACACTCCATTCATTTTTCTGATGGAAGGGGGGGTCCGGACCCCAAGAACCCCCCCTTGGCTACGTCCCTGGATACACAGACAATAGATGTGGACAAGATCCTCGGAAGTGTTCGGAAGACGACCTGCTCTCTCGATCCCTGTCCCTCGTGGTTAGTAGCCCAGGGGGGACCGACGGTAGCTTTATTGCTACGCCGGATCATTAATACATCTTTGAGGGAAGGGCAATTTCCATTTGAACTTAAATTGGCCATTGTAAAACTTATATTAAAAAAGCCCTCCCTCGACCCCCTGGTATACAATAAATATCGGCCAGTTTCCTCGCTACCATTTTTTTTTTGGGATCGAAGAGGGCGGTTTGCAATCCAGCTTCAGGCGGTCTTGGACGACGGATTATCTGGACTCATTTCAAACTGGTCTGTGGGGGTTATGGGGTTGAGACGGCCATGGTCGCCTTGGTCGATGTCTCCGTCTGAGCATCGAGGGGGGAAGCGTGTCCTGTTGGTGCTCTTGGGACATCTCAGCGGCTTTCGATACCATGACCACGTATCCTTCTGGGGCGCCTGGCAGAGGTGGGACGGGGGGCACTGCGCTCCAGTGGTTCCGATCCTACCTCTCTGGGAGTCCCAGATGGTGCAGCTGGAGACGTGTCGCCGATGAGAGGGCCCTTAATACTGGGGTCCCCCAAGGAGCCATTCTCCCCATGCTATTCAACATTTACATGAAACCGCTGGGAGAGGATCATCCGGAGACATGGGGCGCGGGTTATCAGTACGCTGATGACACCCAAATAATTTTCTCTATGTCTCCGACTGATGCAGTGACTGAGGATGGCGTCTCTTCTCCTCCGTGGCCTGTCTGGAGTCGGTAATGGGCTGGGGGAGGGGAAAACCGACTCAAATTGAATCTAGAGGAAAACGGATGGTACTCGTGATAGGTTTCCCTGGTCCAGGAATGGCGGTAGTTCCACCTGTCCTGAACGGGGTCAAGCTCCCTGTGAAGGACTTGTGCGCAGTCTGGGGGTGCTTCTTGACTCGTCGCTTCACCTGACTGCTCAGGTGAATCCGACGGTCAAGAACGCCTGTTATCAGCTTCGGCTTATTCGCCAGCTCGCCCATACCTGGCCCAGAGGGACCTTGAGAGCGGTAGTACATGCTCTGGTAACCTCGAGATTGGATTTCTGCAATGCACTCTACATGGGGCAACCCTTATACCAAACCCGGAAGCTGCAAATGGTACAGAATATGGCAGCCAGGCTGGTCACTGGAACTTCCAGGGCCAGCCATATTACACCGGTGCTTAAAGTTGCTTGCATTGGCTGCCTATTCGTTCCGGGCACCAATATAAGGTGTTGGTAATGAACTGTAAAGCCCTAAATGGCTTGGGCCCAGGATACCTGGAGACCGCCTCTCCCCATACATTCCGTCCCGCACCCTCAGAACATCTGGGCAGCAACTCCTTAGGGTGCCAGGGGCCAGGTTGTCCTCCACTATGAGGAGGCATTCTCCATCGCTGGCCCGGCCCTTTGGAAACCGGCCCCATAGAGCTCCGCTCGACTACCTCCCTGGCCCAATTCAGAAAGGACCTAAAACCTTTCTTTTCCATCTGGCATTCCCCGATTAAAATCCATGGGCCTCCCTCCTCTACTGTGGCAAAGAGGATGGGCTAACGGCGGTTTTAATTGTAGTGCTTTATTTTTATTGTACTGTTGTGTCTCTGTATTTTTGTATTTTAACATGTTGTAAACCGCCCTGATCTGAGGAAGGGCAGTATAAAAATAAAATTTTATTTATTTTATTTATTAATGGGGGGAAATATGGACACAGCAACACAAAACCGCCCGTAGTAAGCAGATGTGATAAGCTGTAGCACAGGGATAAAAGAAGAATTTGGTTTAGCACTAGTGATATATCTTGCCTTTGTATACTGTACTATGGGATGAAGAAAGTGTTCAGAGTGACAGTTTACCTTTCATTAGGTTTAGGGGGCCCCTGTTCTGTGCACACATTTTATACACACACACACACACACACACACGCATACACACACACCACACACTGAATCTCCCTTATCAGACCAGCAGTATTTTGGATGGTTTTTTTTTTTAAAAAAAACTATCTGTATTTGCATATATGCACATAATGAGATATGCTGGAGATGGGACCCAAGTCTAAACACAAATTCATTTTGTTTCATATACATCTCAAACCCATAGCTTAAAGGTAACTGTATCACATATTTAACAAAAAATATCTACAATTTTTCAATAATTTGTGCATGAAACAAAGTCTGTGTACACCAGACTATCAGAAAGCAAAGGTGTCAATATCTCAGCCACCCATGAAAAAAAGCTTTTGTTTGTCAAGTATTTTAGAATTCCAGATAAGAGAGACTCAATGTGTGTGTGTTTCAAAAAAAGAAGTGGCTTTCTGCCACTTATATTTTTCTTTTGTTTTTTGGCATTTTTGACTATCCCACTTGCTGGGAGAGGCAATTTAACCTTTTTTTATGACCAGAAAAAGTACTTGCAGTGGAGGGATATGCAACACCAGTGCACAAGAAACAACACAGCCCAGAATTCCATAGCATTGAGTAATGACAGTTAAAGTGGTGTCAAACCAGATTGTGATCCCAAAACACACTGCAGACATGCTATCCAGTTGAGACCACTTTATGCCCTGGCTCAATGCTAGGGAATCCTGGGAACTGTAGTTTAGTGAGACCATTAGCTTTCTTGTTCAGAGAGCTCTGGCACTACAATTGTAGTTTAATTCCCAGGATTCCCTAGCACTGAGCCAGGGCAGTTAAAGTGGCCTCAAAGTGGATTATTTTCTGCAGTGGTTTTGAATCATAATGCTGCAGTGTGTTTTGTACCTATTTCTGCAGTTGGATTGCACCCTGAACATAGTCATTGGCCCAAGATCACTCAGTGATCTTCATGTCTAATTAGGGATTTTACACCGGTCTCCAGTACTAGCCTGACATTCAAGAGATTAAGAGCTAAACTGAATCAAACCACAGGCTACCTAGTCTAACATCATGTTCCTCTCAGTGATTAACCAGATGCTTCTAGGAATCCCTTAGAAGTAGGGCAGTAGGGCATGAGGTAATAATTTTCTCCCAGTGTCGATCTCTTCACTGGTATTTAGAAGGCATTGCCTCTAACTTCTGGATATGGTATATGGCTAAAACTTCTCCACTGTAGTTGTCTTCTGTGAATCTGTTCATATTGTCTTCAAATGATCTAAGTTGGGACCATCACCCATATCTTCAATTCCAGTGTTCTACAATGTGGCTTCTAAGAACAGTGTAAATGAGGATTTATTTTGCCTGTCCATTCAGCTTCAATTAAATGACCCTGATTCTATTACTGTATTGCCAGACAAAAAAGAAAAACTTCAACTATTCATTTTGCCTACACCACGCGGATTTAATGAATCTATTAACATTTTGCTCACTGCCTTTTTAAAACTAAGCTCAAAGGTCTTCAGTAGCCACCTTGTTACATATTGGTTTTCTTTTCTGATATTTGTCTAGCTCACAGTATTCTTTTTGAGACTTGTTGGCCAGAAATGCAACATATTCCAAGTAGTGATTTAAAGAATATTGCAAATGTTCTTGTCCTCAAAAAGATATCTCAAACACTCAAGACACTCAGTAAAAAAATTAACAACTTCTGCAATTTTTTTCATGTTTGGAGAGTTTTTGCAAACATATTGCTAAGTGGTTTTTCCCCCTTTATAAAAACATTTTAATGCAAAATACAATGGGTAGGGGCAACCCAACTCCCCCACCCTTTTCACACATTATTCTCTCAAAGATTCCAAAATGCAATCTTTCAGCCTCATTTGGGACTCCGAATGGAAAATGTACACTTATTATATCTAGAATTGAGCATTTGGGCAGTTGCAATCCTCACAAAGAGTGCTGGTTTCAGTTATCTCCAACCCTTGTTATCTTGCTTTATTGTAGAAATTGAGTAGCTTTGACTTCTCTTCACAGTCTGGTTCAGATTCAAATGTAACACCCAAGTATTTCCAGGATGTAATGATTCTTGGTAAAGAGATGCCAAATCTAACTGCCGCCGATTATTCTAGACTCTCACAACTTCCGTTTTATCAGTGTTTATATCTAGTATGTTTCTGTTCTTTCATAAGTTCATGTGCATTTTCAACAAAGGTGTCTTTTGGCTGTTCCCTAATGAAGCAGTTTCTTATGCAAATATCACAGTTTTGTACATGTGATTAGTGTTGTATATGGATGTAAATGGGCCCTTGAACAGATCGACTGACACTCTCCCTGGAAGTTAGGATAACTAAATAGAGAATGTCATACTCTCACCACATCATGAGAGGCATGATTCATTAAAAAGGCAATGATGTTGGGAAGGCAGAGGGCAGTAGAAAGGGAGGAAGACTGCCATGTGGTTAGACTCGATAAGAGAGGCCACAGGCTTAAGTCTGCAGGACCTGGCACGGGCAGTTGAAGACAGGGCATCTTGGAGATGTCTCATCACCAAGGGTCGCCGTACAACGAGGTCAATTTGGGAGCAGTTAACAACCACAAACATATGGATGAGTCAAAGGTTTCATGGCTGGCATCCATAGTTTTTGGTGGGTTTTTCAGGCTATGTGGCCATGTTCAAGAAGAGTTTCTTCCTGACGTTTCGCAAGCATCTGTGGCGTGGCACTTCCGAGAATGCTTGCCTGGAAAGGACTTGGGTTTACATATTGTGTGCCTAGAAGGGCAGGAGTGATTGCATGTGTATTGTTTTGTTGCTAATGGCAGGCCTCAGGATGGGAGGGCCTGCAAAAGAGGATGAGTGTCTGCTTGATAGTGCTCATTGTCTGCTGGGAGTTTCTCATTTGCATTTGTTGGTCTTTATCTTGCTATTTTTTACGACTGGTAGCCAAACCTGTTTACTTTGAAGGTTTCCTCTTTCCTGTTGAAATTGTCCAGGTGTGTGGATTTCAATGGCTTCCCTGTGCATCCTGACATGGTAGTGGTTGGCATGGTCCAGAATTTCAGTGTTTTCAAACCGTTTTTATGCCCAGGATGGTTTGTGGCATGTTCTGCTACTGCTGATTTTTGCTGGCCCAGTCTCTGCAGTGCTCTCCTGTTCCTTGATTCTTGTTTGCACATTGCGTTTGGTGGTCCCTATGTAGACTTGAGCGCCGCTACATGGTATGCGGTAACTCTTGCGGCTGTGAGGGGTCTCTCTGGTCCTTTGGCTGAGCGAAGCATTTGCTGGATTTTCTTCGTCAGTTTGTAAACCATTTGAAGGCCTTCGACTTCACAATACACATGCAAATCACTCTTGGCTTCCAGGTCACACAAATATATGTGTGTGGTGTGTGGTGCGTGCGCGCGTGCGCGCGCGCACACACAACACACACACACAGTCCTTTCCAGGCAGCATTCTCTGAAGATGCCAGCCACAGATGCTGTGCCAAATGTCAGGAAGAACTCTTCTAGAACATGGCCATATGAAAACCCCACAAAAAAACTAACCATGTGGATGTTTAATTACTCTTCTGCAAAAGGAAGGTTCCTTTCCATTTAGAGAACAGGCTCCAAATCAGCAGAGACTCCTACGAAGGGATTAACTATTTTCAATGTTCTCTGTCCTCGAAAAATCACTTTTCCTGCTGTTCCAGAGCCTTCCCAACCCTGCAGAGCCCAAAGGTCTGCAGAGAAAAGGGGAAATTAGCAAAAACTGCCTTCCCCCCTTCCACGAATGGGAGCTTCCAATGAATGCTCATGGGAATTAGAATCCAAGGCCCGTTACAGACAGCCCCAATAGCTGCTTCGAGTAGTCACAGTGGAGGTATGGTGTTCAATGATGCATGCGTCTTAAAAGTCCAGAAGCCACACCACCGCACACGTCCAGTCTCGGAGTGTGTGACTTCTGGACTCTTAGGATGCATGCATCATTGAAACACCATACCTCCACTGTGACTCGAAGCAGCTTTATTTTGGCTGTCTGTAACAGGCCCAAGGCATGGTTTCTAATTGTTGTCCCACAATTTGAGGATTGTGTCTAACTGACATGGTAAAAAGGGCTCAGTGAAACTGCAAACAGAACACAGAAGACCATCCTTTTCCCACCTCACTCTGCCATGTAAATGATTCAGCTGCCGTGCCTTTAAAAATAGTCTGTGTTACCACATTACCACTCTACACTCTTATGCTGCTATTCCACTTTTACTGCTCTGTCTGCCTCCTGTTGTATTCTGAGGCTTGTAGTTCAGTGAGGCCTAAGAGCTCTCCTGCTGAGAATTTTAAATGCCTTTCCTTAAACTGCAAATCTCATTTTGCAACAGGAGGCAGCCAGAGCAGTTAAAGTGGAATAGCAGCACTATAAGATTGTAGTGTAGTCTTCAGTTCTTTTACAAGTATATAAATCCTCCCCAATAAATCATTGCAAATGTGATCTTTTAAAATTCCAGGTTGGCATTATGAAGACAGTTTTCAGTGTCCAGGGCCACAATTTACTTGTTTTATGAGTCATGCATAAAGTGGAGCAGCCTTCCAACATTTTCAGAAATCTACCAATTTGCTACAAAACCAGAATAGTCTGTTTCTCTAATTATCCTAACAAATCAAATTTAAAAAAAACTGTTGTGTCTTAAATCCGCAAGCGATAGACCTAGAATTTGGCATTACAGAGATCTCTGTTCTTCTCTGGCATACAGTTGTTTGAGCCCTCTTATTTTGACACTGACTTCATGTAAACAGTGCTCCTCTTTTGTCTCAAGCAGCATGCTTTCCTAAATATAATTGATAATAATATTCTTTAAAATAATTTGTTTAGAGTTGTTTTTCCATGCAATGGAAATACCAAAATTGGTGCTTTTTAAAATATAAAGGGGGAAAAATACATTCCTCTTCCAGCCTCTAGATAGTAATCAAGCTGCAGAGGAGCAACCCCTGTTCAGCTCTTGAATGTTGATGCAGCTTCCTTAAATGGCATTCAACCCATGCAGACTGATGATGCACCAAAACCTATACTAAGAGATTAATTCTATACATTAGAACTTAATCTCTTTTGAGAATCTGATGAAAGCTATGGATTTTGCTTCCAGAAAAAAAGTAAGCAAGAGGGAGTAAGCTTTTCTTCCCCTATTGACCATGTACCTTATTATACTTGGGTTTTAAAGGCGCCTTTGGCATTATCGCCATCCATCTGTTGCTGCTGTGCTTCTGAAGTGTTGTTAGAGGGTATTTTTTCATTGATGGAAAGACCAGTAAATAGGTGGCAAATTGTGCTGCCACTCCCATTATTCAAAAAGTGTGATAGTGACAGTCCATGGCAGTCATGTAGTGTCAATCTCCTCCTTCCCCACTCTCCCCCTCGCTATTCCCAAGCAGTCTATTTCTCTTTCCCCACTTTTTTCACTCTCCCCCCCCTACTTTTTTTTTTTTTTTTACTAAAGTGCATTGCCATAATTCGGGAATTGCATTACAAATACAAATAAAAATTTAAAAAGGAAAGCATACTGGGTAGGACAGCAGGGTTAAAGGTAAATGAAGAAGAGAAAACACAGGGCCCGTTGATGATACAAAAAGCCACTGTTGCACAATTGAAGAGAGATGTGGTAATAAAACCTCGAAACCCAGTATGTTTCTGTCCTCTTTTAATAATATGATTGTAGCAAGCCGGAGGTGAGGCTTAGGTTCATATGATAAAGTCCCACAACTTAAGATTCTCCACATTAGAGAATTGAGAGAAATGTAATCCAGCTATGTTCACCCTGCTCCAAGCTCCAAACAAGTGTTTAATTATGTATTTGTTAATTGAATTGAAACAGAAATCATATAGGGAGTTAGTTGTGGGATTTTTTAGATCCCACAACTCAGATGGAATTATTTTTCATCTATTAAGCCATATGTCAATAAAATGAATTTATTCAATCTCAATAGGCTTTTATCAGTAGGAATATGTGCTTAACTGTATTGCATTGTGCAAAATCAATTAAAGAAAATAAAGTCATTCTGGTTCATATTGTCAAGTAAGCACCAAATAAATTATCATTACAAGCAGAGTTAGATGTGCAATGAATGCCTTTAAAAATTGTTCACCCATCTTGTTTTTTTCTTCCGCTCTTGGTGAACAAATGCAGCTCTGGCACTACACAAGGAAATATGCTAAGACAGTATGAAACAAAGCCCTCTATCTCTATTTGAAATGTCAACAATGCACTTTAACATTTGGGTGGAGAAAACTGTTAGTTTTGTCTCAGACAAAGAAGATCAATAGCTAAGATCTCCTTTCACTGGATGCATTTTCACAACATGGTAACATTGTGAAAAGTAAGCAAATTGCATAATACATTCCAGCTAGAGCAGTCACTTCCTTCTGCTGTATATAAAATTATATCACTGAAATTACAAAGGCTTTTTTTTCAACCAGAACATTTATCATTCAGCATCCTCATGCAGAGACAGAGTCCACAGTTCAGTGTAGTCAAAACCCTTGATACCAGTAGGCTTAAGTGCACTTAACTCTTGTGGCTGCAGCCTAGATTAAGCTGGAAAAATTCACAAATTGACCTCCTATACAGTTCCAATCTACTCCATCTGTAAATATTTTGCCATTTTTCCGAGTGAATAGCTTCCCAGCTGAGCTTGCCATCAGGGAATTCTGGCAGTAAGCCAAACTATTTGTATAAAGGGACTTTGCATTCTACAAGTGGTATTTTATACAGATACGTGAGTGTGCCTGTGGGCACACATACAGGCATAGCCCTCATCCCTGTAGTCTGGTTTGCCATCCATTATTGGATTAAACATTAGCACAGACTAGGCAACTTCCAGGGTTCAGGTAAGTTACATCCAGCCCACTGGGACCATGAAGGCCAACCCCCTCGCCCATAAATCATTCCACTTTTTTGCCAAAAAAAGGGTTGCCCAGGGGGTTTTGTGGGGTCAAGAGCAAGAAAAACACCCTTTGAGGGCTGCTTATTGACTCAGCTCTACATTTTTGTCCATCTGTGTTCTACAGAAACCAGATGTGGCAAAAAATGCCTTATGGTTGTGTCCCTACCAGGAATAATGATGATGACAATTGTATTTATTTCTTACCCACCCTTCCCTGTGGATCCAGGCAGGAAACAACAATAGATTAAATAACAACCCGTGATATCAGTTAAAAACATGCATCACTTAAAAGAGTATTTAAAGCCAATACATATCATCTATCCATGCTGCAATATTCATAATTTAACACTCATGTAGATAGGCCTGCTAGAAGAGAGTAATCTTTAATACTGTTTTAAAGTCAGGCAGCCCATCCAGCTCCTAAATCTCTTCTGGCAGATAATTCCACTGTTTGGGGCACAGATGAAGAAAAAGTTTTCTAGGTGACAGTTGCCAGCCTAGTCTTGGCTGACAGAAGTAAATGTCTCTCAGAGGGCCTGAATGTATGGGGAGTATTTTATGGGAGAAGGTGATCCTATAGGCAACCTGGACCCTAATCATATAAGGTTTTAAAGGTAACTACCAGCATTTTGCAGCTTGCCTAGAAATTAACTGGCAGCCAGTGGAATGATTTTAATATGGGTGTAATATGATCTCTATTGAATGTATGAATAACAATCTGGCTATTTGAAGTTTCTGAACATTGTGCAGAGATAGAAGTATAGTGTCTAGACCAAGGGAAGTAATAGTGCCAGTCTATTCTGCTTTGGTCAGGCCCCACCTTGAATACTGTGTCCAGTTCCGGGCCCCACAATTCAAAAAGGATGTGGAGAAACTGGAGCGTGCCCAAAGGACGGTGACTAAAATGGTGAAGGGTCTGGAAACCATGCCCTATGAGGAATGCCTTAGGGATCTGAGGATGTTTAGCCTTCAGAAGAGAAGGTTAAAAGGTGATATGATAGCCCTGTTTAAACATTTGAAGGGATGTCATATTGAGGAGGGAGCAAGCTTGTTTTCTGCTGCTCCAGAGTCTAGCACCCGAAACAATGGATGCAAACTACAGGAAAAGAGATTCCGCCTCAACATTAGGAGGAACTTCCTGACAGTAAGGGCTGTTCGACAGTGGAACACTCCCTTGGAGTATAGTGGAGTCTCCTTCCTTGGAGGTCTTCAAGCAGAGGCTGGATGGCCATCTGTCAGGGATGCTTTAATTAAGATTTCCTGCATGGCAGAAGGGGGTTGGACTGGATGGCCCTTGTGGTCTCTTCCAACTCTATGATTCTAGCCCAATGTACAACTCATTGCATCCTGGAGATTATCTGTGCATGCACTGCTATCTTCTAGATCTAGGAAGGGGTACAGCTGGGATAACAGTCAAAGCTGATAGAAGGTGATACTAATAGAAGAATATTGGTAAACCGGATTGTGTGTGTCTGAAGGAGGACCAAGAGGGTAAACATTATGGAAACCAAGTCAAGGTAGGTATGTATGGGTTGGTTTTTCAAATTAGTTTTTCATATATATAAAAGTATAATAACAACAATAATATATACATATATGTTGAATAATAACGTGTAATATATAAAGAGAAAACAGAGGAAAAGAACAAGAAACAATATATATATACAGCCTATAGAAAAATAGAAAAGCAAAAGAAACTAGGAAACTAGGAAACATAACAGTGACTTCCAATCTCTTTGGAAATTATTAAATTATATTATACTGTAAAATCCATCAATACCTCTCTCATACAAAAGCCCCCATCAACCTTACAATATGTTACAAAAATTAATCCTCCAAATTAAATCTTTTACAATCAAAGATGTAATCCCTAGCAGAAAGTCAATCAAGTATTCATATTTATTACTAAGTACAGTATTAGTAAACTCTTATCATCTATTGCTATTAATTTTCCCCTAACAAAAGCAAGTACATCTATGGGGTCAAGCAGATGGGGGGAAAGGAGTGGCCAGAGGCTACTCACACACTAATTGCTGTGGGGCCACGGCAACTGGACACCACAGTCCCAACCTCAGCTAGTGCTGTGGCCTCGAACAGGCTGCCAGCAGGAGCAGCTTTTTGGTACTCCTTTTGTGGCTGGGCTCAGGCTGCCTTAGGTGGTCTCTGAGCAGCTTCTGGGTGGTTGGGGGGGGCATGTGTAATTTGGGCAACCCCCCCCCCCCCCAAAGTGCTTGGAAGGCACCTTGTCCAAACGTCCAAACGTGATAGTATAGGAATTTGGCCCATATGTTTCAGACCTACTTTACTCACATCACAAATACAAATACTTCTATTAAACTCAAATTCCTATACTATCACGTTTGGACTAGATGGCACATGTGGTTCCTCCTAAGTCTATGATTCTATGAGTGTCTGAAACACTATATCAATTGCATTCAGTTTCCACTCAAATCAATGGGATTTTAATTGCTATTAACATTTTTCAGTGGGAACTAATGTTAGTGCGATTCTTTCCACATATGTAGAAAGTTCAATAAAGTTTGCAGTGAGGTCAGTGAACACAAGACTGCAGAGTGATCCTGGATCTAATGTGAGGAGAAGGAAGAGACAGGGAATTCAGAGTATAAATACATTAACTGGGTTAAACTGATTCACATAATGCAGATGTTTGCTCTCTCACCATTTTAAGGCATTGTTTTGTAAGTTAAAAGCAAAATCCTCTTTTCTGATGTAGAGAATGACATTGTTAATTGTAGTAAGAAAAATTAACTATTACAGATGGCCCTACAGGTGCAACCATCCATGGCTTGACAATATTCCCTCACTCCAAAAATCCAAAAACCTTGATTTTTCAATTTTATATAAGGGCCACCATTTCACTATGCCACTGAATATAATGAGATTTGATCACTTGATGGATTTTGGTGTCCACGGGGAATCCTGGAACCAAACTATAGATACCAAGAGCCCACAATGGCCTATTACAGACTGCCAAAATAAAGCTGCTTCGGGTCTCATGGAGGTATGCTGTTTAAATGATGCATGCATCCTAAGAATCCGGAAGCTGCACCAAAACTGCACTCCAGTGTTTAGGAATGGAGTGTGGCTTTGGCACGACCTCCGGACTCTTAGGACCCATGCATCATTTAAATAGCATACCTCCAAGAGACCCGAAGCAGCTTTATTTTGGCAGTCTGTAACAGGCCTATATTTCTGGCTAATTGGGCATTTCTAATACATATTTATCTAATGGCAAGTATTTAGCTTAGTATTATTTATGATTTGGTGCTGGTTGCAGTTTGTACTGATCATGGACATAGGGAATCCAAGGCTGGCTCCAAACAGCAAAGAATACAGTCATAAAAACAAAGTGACCATCTATTTCATTTTACTTTCAGAAAAGACAGAGGCATTAACCTACTGGCAAAAAGAATCCACTGCTGGAACAATTTATATTGTAATGCATTGCAAGATGTTGTAGTTATTGTAGTGATGAAGTTTTTATCTGCTTCTGGCTGCAACTGGCCACTCTAATACCATTATGGGACAGTATATCATAGAACTAACTGGAGTGAATTGGGATATAATAGGTAATCTGGAAATGCTGGAAGAGCAAATCTGAAGAAGGAGCTGTCCTTACTTGTTAAGGACAGATTTCTTGAACATGTCTACAGCTAAATAAATACTATGTCACTAATCTATCATCATCAAGGCAGAAGAAACCAAATTTATGTACCTCCCAGCCCTTACAAGAAACATCTGCATCTGAGATTCTTAAAGTCTGCATCTGAGACTCTGAGAGGCAGTACAAATCGGCACTTTGTGCTGGCTGAACACGTACTAGGGCTGAAGTAGGGTAGAGCATTCACATGTTTTGAGCACTAGTTCCGCCGCCCCGCTGCCATCATGGTGCACGCCCGTTCATACAGCACACACCATGATGACACACAGGCAACAAGCACACCTGTGACGCCCCTTTGAGGAAGCTGCTCAGAGCAGCTTCTTTTTTGGTGTTGGTCGGTGTTGCAGCATGCAGCTGCTTCAGCACCAACCCAGTGCAAACAGGGGCGGCGTTGAGCCACCCATCTGTATAGCCCCTCAAAGTCTGCATCTGAGACTCTCCTGTCTTAAAAAGCTTTGCTTCTTCCTTGATCATGATAGCACAAGAAGGAAACTGAAGAACAACAAGTACAAAGCACTCATTGTTTCCCAGATATATTTAGATTTCTGTATTTAGAAAAACTAGATGGGTTGTTGTTTTGCTGGCTGTACATATATTTTAATGATAAACACTTTCTGAGGTGTTGCAATGGTTATAGAAACAGAGCCTGCAAGTAACAAGTTAATAAGTACACTCGTCCCTCCATATTTGCAGCTTTGATCATTCACGGATTTGATTAATATGTTCTCTTTAGGAATATCTAGGTCCTCCAGTACAACTCTATGGTCAACTTTAACCAAAAGTCACACTGAAAAACCTATAAAGATTCCCAGAGAAAATACTCTGGCGTGTTACAGACGGGCCCATGAGGCGGCGTCATTGTGCTGTCATTACGCGCGAGGGGTGGTGCTTCCTGACGAGCCTTGCCCCTCGCTCGTAATGACTACATCAAAATGGCGGTGCGCGCATACAGATGGGTGCCACGATTTTGACGTAGCGGATGCTCTGCGTCCGCACGTTGTGTGGCAGAAGTGATGCCGCAAGTGCGTGCTGTGGCACGAAAATCGCGCTCCTTCTTTGCAGCATCTGGGAATCGCACCATTTGACTGCTGTGGTTCCCAGATGCTGCAACTGGCAGCGGCGCGAGACTTCCCCTTCTGGGCCGTCTGTAACGCACCCTAGATAGGCATTTGTAACTCCTCCAGTACAGTTCTATGATCAGTGACTGTTGGATGTTGACCACAGAGTTGCCCTGGAGGACCTAGAGAGGTGTCTTCTCAGGTAAAAACATTGTATTTTTGTTATTTGAGATTTTTCCATATTCACAGGGGTCTTGTGCCCCAAACCTGAACGAATATGGAGGGGCAAGTGTAATCTGCAATGGGTTAATTTTCTAGGTTTTGAAGGTGGAATGATGTTAAGATTTCAAAAGCAATGTAACAAGTTGGAACAAATCCAGGGATAATGAAGAAAACACCAAATCTCTCAAAAAGAGAGATTTTTAAGAACGTGTTTTAAAAATGTTTTTCCTAACAGCACCTAAATTTTTCTTAATGCAAAAGCATGGAGGCTCTTTGAGAGATCCAGTGTTCTCTGCCTAATAAAGGGCTTTGTGGCCTCACTAATATTATAATTAGTTCAAAATTCAAGTTAAACCAAAGAGCAAACAGAAATTTAACAATTTTCTACACATGAAATAACTTGCAATTAACTACTTCTTTACAGAAAAACTAAGTATACTATTATTTTGTACTATCCGCATAGCTTAAAGTACACTTTATCCTTGGTATAGTATAATTTAGGTAGTTTATGATGTGATAATATCATGTAATTCAGTTTGTTCTTAGGTTTTCTGTGTTGGGGGATTTAGTTTGAATGTGAACAAACTTACATGTTTCTTGTTAGTAAAGAAAGCCAAAACATCAACTGAAGCATAATACCTTCATTACGACCAGCTGAAAACTAAAAGAATTGTCATACTGGGATGAGTCACCTGTAGGGCATTTAGAAGAGAATGTATAAAATCACCTATAGTTGCAACAGATTATTATCACTGATTTTGCTGTAAGTAAGATGGATATGTTCTAAGACAAAGGTAAGCATGTTATAATTGTAAGAAATTTTATATTCATCTTCCTTTTGTAATATATGAAATATCCGTTGTTAATGCTGTTAACTGTATATATTCAGAAGTATGCAAAAACAAGTTTGAAACCTTATCTTCCTAATTCCAATATCCGGAACTGAGATAAAATTAATACAACTGAAGAAGACTACATAGTCGAAACGGCTCTATAACTCCGGAGGTAGCCATTTGCTACCTGTGCCATCCCGTTACCTTGCTTTCCATCTGATTGGAAGTATTATATTTGTTTGCCTCACATTGACTGCCATGGATTAACAATTTGAGAAGAGGATTTATTTCCATTTTACCACTCCGTGCAATTTACAGTCCAATTCCTGCAAGGTGACCTATTTTGGACTCATAACCAATAACTTTAGGGTCCTGTGACCATTGTGTGCTGTACTGTGTTCATGCAAGCTGCATGAACATTGAAAGGCAAAGTGAATTGCATTTTGCCAGCTACTTTCCTATTGCAGCTCCATAAACATTGCTGAGGATATGAAGTCATGCCAGCACTAAGTTCTCTCAGATCTTGACTCTGGCTGCATCATCAGAAACAAAATTATTTGCAATAATTTTACTGGCCCAACGACCTGTGAAATTTCGGCTGGACGGTGGTGTATAATACGATATGATTTCACAGTACGAATTAGAGTCTACGACAACCATAAGAAAGAGAAAAATTTCACTGATACTATACAATATTAATACTGCAAGGAAGCAAAATCTAGCACTAAAAAATCCTGCAAACAATAAAGCATACATATCAACCTACATTTGAAGATGTGAAAAAGACAGATCAATATTTTAAATAACAGAGCCTTCTGAGCAATGGACTTGATTAGAATACATCATAAAAAAAATTCTGTACAGCAAGGAAGTCTCACAAATTCTAGACCATGGGAACTATCCTGGAGAACTACTGAGATATTTTTAAGTGAAATGTCTGTTTGGACAGACTATTATTGAAAGCCGATGCACTAGTAGATCCAGTTTGCTTGCTAAAAGGAAATGTCCAGAAACATTGCATGAGTCTGTAAAGAACTAGGCAGCCTTTAGGAAATGGATGTCACCATTAGGAAAGCATTAGTCAAATTAAGAATGTGCATATACCACAAGCCATTAAACCAGGCACTCAAAAATATATTATTCATTGCCTACATGTAATAATACCCAGCCAGACCTCCCCAGAGCCCACAAATTCCGTGTCTTGTGATGCTGAAAATGGCTCCAGGCATGTAAAACCAAATGAAGAGCAATTTTTTACATTTTTTTTGCTACAAATGGCTCTGCCTTGCCATAGGCATTACAATTTCATGTGAAGTGTCTAAAAGGAATAAAAATCAAACATTTGAAGGTATGCCTAGTATGAAGATAATTGCAGAAGATGTCCTGACAATGGAAAAATGAAAATGAATCTGCAAGCTCCAGCTATTCCTTCATCACTACAAAGGAAGAACCATCAAACTACAGTCAAAGAAAATGAAATTCAACAGCAGATGGCATACTAAGAACAGATGCTCAGTCTCATCCACTGCTATACTTAGAGACTGTACAGACCGGTGATAAACACCGGCATCAGGGCAGAGTGGGGGTGTGGTGACCACACGCTGCATCCCCGACTCTGCCCCCAACTTGATGCCAGCGTAACACTGCGCACCCACCACACAACAGGAGGCATCACAGGAGCATGTATACACACTGTGCTAAAGGAACACTGAAAAGCCATGGCACTGGTAGCTACAGTGCCCTTTCCAAGGCACAAAAAGAAGCCACTTTTTGCAGCTCCCTTTTGCACTGCAGAAAGGCCAGATCAGGGCCACAGCATGCGGTTGCCACTGCCCTGACCCAGCTAGAAAAGGGGCAGCAACCTGCCACTCCTTAGGGGCAGTCTGTAAAGCCCTTTAGTGGATAAGACTGAGGTACAAAGCTTTTATAAGAATGCTAAACATTCTGGTTAAATTCTACAGACAGAACAACCAAGTTTGACAGAATTTGACAACTAATGTCTATGAGATGTCTAGTGCACCTGGAGGAGATGAAAATATAGAAGAAACATCTGTGTTGTTTTGTTAGTAAAGAAAGTCAAAACATCAACTGAAACATAATACCTTCATTAAGACCAACTAAAACAAACAAACAAACAAAAAACAGTGAGCAAACATTTGAGTTTACCAGAACAGCACTTCTGACTATTAAGGAAACTACAACAAAAAAAGAAAGTCCCTGGCGTGAAAAGAGCTCACTGTGAGTTGAGATGAAGACACAGTGACTTCTGTGTCTTTAAAAACATACTGGGTATTTTTTTAAAACTAATAATAATATACCTTATGATTAACCACTTGCCTGTAAGGTTCCCCTGAGCTGCAAGCCTATCCTCCAAATGTCTAGGTATGCTAAGTCTGTGTAACCATCAAATGTTACACAATGGGGAAGATTGTTGGGGAATACTGTTGTCTGTACTTCTTCAGGACTATATCTCACTGGATTCTTAGGTACTCACTTCTAAGTAGACAATCACAGACTGTATACAAAGAGATCATGTAGCACCTTTGAGAATAATTGAAAGAAAAAAGCTGGTACAGTGAGCTTCCATAGACTTGAGCCTACTTCTTCAGATGCATGCACTGAAGTCTACAGAAGTTCATCTTACTAGCTTCTTTCTTTCAGTTTGTCTCAAAGGTGCTAAGAGATCCCTCTGCATACTGATTTTCCAGACTAACACAGCTATGTCTTTTAATTCTACCACCATAGATTGTATAGCTAGGGTTATATAACAATAAATTACACTTTGGTCAGTTATCAAGAAAGAATGAGTAAGTTACCACTTGCTTCAGCTGTATGGAAATTTCTCCCGTAGAACAGAAGAAAACTATTAAATTTTCATTATCACCAGCTTACTGTTTACTCCAAACACTCTACCATCCCTTATAAATTAAATCACAGCTGAGAGCTCAAAAAAGGACAGGGACATAAAATGTATCACTAGGCAGGGCTTTTAATTGCTAACACTCCCAAGATGGCTTTTGAAACTATTTCTTAAAGAAAAAGAGGTCCAGAAAAAACATTTCAAGTACCTTGAGCTACCCACAAAGCCTTACAGAAAATATTTGAAACAAACAGATAAAAACAGTTCCTTTGACTTAATTGCATATAAAAATATGTGTTTGCCACAGTGAATGTTAACATGTTTATGTGAATGCTGACAATCCCAAACAAGCTTCTTGGATTATTATTTTTTAAATCCTCAGAGAATGCAAACAGTCACTGATTTGTGACCAAGATGAGATTTGGCTGAGTATGGCAGAGAAAACAGAAGCATGTATTAATGCGGGGATGGGAAACATTTAGGGTCCCAGGGGATTGCCTCCTCGGACAAGAATTCTGGCTCAGACAATGTGTAAAGGGGCAGTGCTGTACTCACATGACTTTTTCCCATACTGTCATTAGACACTCACCCCCTCTGCTCCCCATTTTTGTTTTCATAGAATCATAGGCCTGTTACAGACAGCCAAAATAAATCTGCTTCGAGTCACAGTGGAGGTATGGTGTTTCAATGATGCATGCGTCCTAAGAGTCCAGAAGCCACACCAC
>NC_056524.1:21544691-21548499 GCF_019175285.1 Sceloporus undulatus
TGTGACTCGAAGCAGATTTATTTTGGCTGTCTGTAACAGGCCATAGAGTTGGAAGAGACCTCAAGGGCTATTCAGTCCAACCCCCTGCCATTCAGAAACTTAAAATCAAAGCATCCCTGACAGATGGCTACCAAGCCTCTGTTTAAAGATCTCTAAGGAAGGAGACTCCACCACACTCCGAGGGAGTGTGTTCCACTGTCAAACAGCCCTTACTGTCAGGAAGTTCCTCCTAATATTGAGGTGGAATCTCTTTTCCTGTAGATTGCATCCATTGTTCCAGGTCCTATTCTCTAGAGCAGCAGAAAAAAAGCTTGCTCCATCCTCAACATGATATGCCTTCAAATACTTATACAGGGCTGTCATATCACCTCTTAACTGTCTCTTCTCCAGGCTAAACACACCCAGCTCCCTATGTCTTTCCTCATAAGCAGGGTTTCCAGAGCCTTCACTATTTTGATCACCCTCCTGTTTCTCAACGTACTCCAGTTTGTCAATATCTCTTTTTAATTGTGGTGCCCACAACTGGACACAGCATTCCAGCTTTTCTCTGTGTCTCTCTTTGAATGTGCTTGTGTATCTCTCTCTTCATTTTTGCACTTCTCATCATCCCACTTGATGGTGACGGATATGAAAAGGGGGGGGGGGGGGGTGCTGGAAGATCTCAAGATCCCTAGAGAGAACATATTAATCAAATCCATGAATAATCAAATCCATAAATGTCAAATCTGCAAATGTGGAGGGCCAACTGTATTAGCATGGTTGGAAGGGGGAGATCCCACAAGTGTGGCTTTGCAGAAAGGAGAAGGGTCAGATTGGTCTTTTTGGACTTAGACTGTGACCTCTGCCTAAGGTAATGCCTACTAATGGAAGTTCCCCCACTGGTCTGATAAGAGTCTAGGGCTTACATGCTGTAACATGAATGTTGTGAATTTGTTACTGAATTGCCTTGAATAAGTCTGAAATTCAACTGACCTAACTTCCTTATTGGTTACTGGCTATTTCTTTACAGAGCAGATTATCGTAACAATGTAAAAAATCATCAGTTTTGTTAAAAATAAATTAAAAAAACAGCAAAGAATCTCCTGGCTGCTCTCTATGAAAGCTTGTTAATTACAAGTCTTTTTGTTGCAATATACTAACATGGATATCCCCTTGAAAAGATCTAAGAAAGAGGTTGATGTACAAGTATATAACAGAGACCAGCAAGGGGCAAAAGACACATTGAGGCAGAGAATTAGCTTTGAGCTCTAAATACATTTCTGGGGTGCAGATATCTCTGAGAACCTTAAGGCTTAGCAAGTCATATGCTCTTCTAAAATGTAGAAACACTATCTGCCTCCAATTGTGGTATATAATTGTATCCAATGTGTTTTCCTATAAAAGGAAGTCAACGCCTAGTAAGCTTTGAGAAGTGAGGAGTCTTCATGGGTGCAGAAATATACGGTCAGTGTAGATCTCTATGCATGTTATCTGCCTTAGATCTTCAAGAACAGGACTTTACATCATCAGAAGCTGATATTTAATTCTCTGGTGATTCATTCCCTTTGACCACGTTAAAATTCCTAATTTGGCTTTTGTTGATTTTTTTAATCTAGTAAAGCATTTAAATTATCTCTAGATTCTACTTCAGACACTGCCTAGTTGCCAACCACTTTACCAACTTGGGGGACTACAGTGGTACCCCGGGTTACGAATTTAATTCGTTCCGCGGTGCCGTTCGTAACCCGAAAGATTTCGCAACCCGAAAAAGCCATAGCCGCTAGCGCTGGAAGCCGCGATTTCGTGCGAAAAAGCGCCAAGAAGCACCAAAAATTTTTTCGTAAGCCGAAAAAAAACCGTAACCCGGAACAGGTTTTTTCCTATCTAATTTTTTCGTATCCCGGAAATTTCGTAACGCGGTGATTTCGTATCCCGGGGTACCACTGTATATGCTTTGAACACATCAACTAGAACTGAAGACATCATAAGCACATAACAGCTTTAAGATCAAGTCTGTTGATCTTAAAACTTTTTTTAAAAAAAGAAATATATATTCTCCACCCCCTCCCCCATCTCCTTCCTCCACTTTATGCAACATTTTGGAAAATGAAGAGGTTCTAGGTTGAAATTGACAGTCACAAGTAGTCGGAGTCAATTTCCACCACATTTTGTGCCTCCCCAACCAAGTTTAAGCCCAGGAGATGTTTTTTTGAAACAGGAAGTTAATAGGAAAATTACATTGGCCCACTCCTGGGCCTAAAAGGGCCCAAAACACCACCAACATATGATGAAAATGCCTCCCATAGTCACTACAGACCATCTGGGGTAAAATACTGATTTTTATTTATTTATTTATGTACTTATTTATTTATTTGCAGGAACAGGTGTAGTATAAAGGTGTTGCCCTCCAAAGTCCCCTATGGGGCTAATGCAACCCATTAGTCATCCACCCTGCTGTACATCCCACCCCTTGAAATTTAACTGTATTTGCAGTGCTATCTCTTTTTTATGAGAAGTTAGTAAACTTTTTACACCTGAAATACATGCAGGTATAATGCGGTTGTTTTCCTGCTGTCAAAAGCTGTACACATCTAGTTTCACTGGGGCAAATGGGGGAGAATTTCATTTTCACTTATTTTTGTGCAGAGTCATTTTTATAGTAAGTAGCAAAGGCAGAGGAGCAAGAGGAGAACTGGCACTAAAATAGATCCTCCTTCCAATCCCCACTGTCATGATCCTGATTAAAATGCCCCATTCCAAAGATTCATTGGTCTCCACAACAGCTGTTTGAGGCTTCCCTTCTGATGCAAACAGTGGGATTGGTCTGATCAGCTTGGCCATAGCAGACCTATCCCCAGCCACAATGTTTTATAGTTCTAATGTTGCTCAGTCTCTGCAAGGCATGCACACACACACACACATTCAGACAATAAACATTAGATTCTGCCTCCTCTGGAGGGTGTCTGTTCCCACTTAAAGGAGTTGACGAGTTGTGCACTGGTCTTAAATTGTACACTTTGACGGCTGCTACAAAATTTACTGATGATGTGTTGAAGCCCGTGGGAATACCAGTACAAAACAAGCAAGAAGCTAGAATCTGAGACTTGCAGAGGAACTGCCAGTATTTCGAGGGGATCAGAAGGGAGGTATTCCAAGAGGACTGTAGTGAAAGAAACAGCACCCCAAATAGACTGTATGTATGTATAAGGGTTCCCTGTGTAAAATGGTTCCCCAGTTGCTGCTTTTGGGGATAATGTGTGAAAAGATACCCAGTACCAGATTTCTTGGAATTTATTGGATGAACAGGATCAAAACCTGAGCTCATTATCTAATAATCAGATATCCACTAACAATCACTGCATTGTTTCTCCAAGAATTTTCTCAGTGATGCCAGATCTGGTCTGAAGTTTAAAAACTAGGATTTCCACTGCCTCATCCTTGATTCGTCCCTTTTCACTTGATACTCCTGGAACCTTCTTCCCCCACGAACACAGGCCATCACTTCTTGACCACTTTTAAATCTGAGCTGAAGACTGTCCTGTTCAGGGAAGCGTTCCCAGGCACTGTGTGTTTATCTATCTGATATTTGATTGGATAGTTGATGTTGATGTTGATGTTTTTAATTGTCGCCTGCTTATTTTAACCAGTTCTATTTTATATCATTACCTATTGTTTTGTACGTATTTTGTAGATTGTACGCCATTGGCAAGTTTCATTTTTATTGATCTGATCATTTGTATGTACACCGCTGTGTACATTTATAGTGCTATAAAAATAAATAAATAATAATAATAATAATAATAATAATAATAATAATAATAATAATAAT
>NC_056524.1:21551499-21632111 GCF_019175285.1 Sceloporus undulatus
ATAATAATAATAATAATAATAATAATAATAATAATAATAATAATAATCTGACTTTAATAGCAGCAATCCAAAAGTAACTGGACAAAAACAAGGAAGGGAACATGATGCAGTCAGCTAAGGAAACAGACACCATCATCCCGCAGGATGAAGAACACTCTTATCTTCACACACATACACATCTGTAATTATATACCTTACTATGAACAAATAATTGAAAATAACACCACAAAATCAAAGAAAATACTTATAATACAGAACTGTTATAATACAGAACTGCTTCATGAGGTCAGGTTAACAAGAGCTATCTCCTGGGCAATAAGCCATTAGTAGTTCTACAGGCTTTACTTTAACTCGAATAGATACTCCTCGGCCCAGGAATGTATTTTAAAACACCATCTCTTAAAGAGTGTTGGGGGGTAGTTGCCTACAGCTGCCTCACTGCCTTGAAACACATCATGCTCAGCTAAAACAATAAAGAGACCTATGGCCTCTTGAAGATGGTTAGATGGATGCATGAATACATATTTTTAGATATACAGTATATATAATATATGGGGGGGGGACTGCAGACAGTGGGATCAGAGGGATTATTAAAAGGCAGGGATTGTTGTGCTTCCCTCTGTTAGGGTGGAAGACATAGTCAAAGCCACTAGTCTGAATGTTTGGGGAATGATCTAGCGGCAAACATCTATGACATTCTCAGAGCAACTCCAGCTATACCTGCTTCACAATCAGCCTCAGCAGAGAAGACAGAATGATGTTGGAAGCACACACAAGATGATCAGAGACTACTCAACAAAAGCATTCCTCCTAGATCAGATACTTCATCTCTGACCCTGATGACTTCTGGTAATGATTCCATGTGACCACTTGTTTGCATATCTCTCCACCTGGTTTGGTCTACTCAGCTGTGAAGAGGTATGGTTGGCTTTGTGACACCTTCGCTGACTGACTTAAGCAAAATGCATTTTCCTCAAAGAGTGAACTTGGACAGTAATTAGTATTTGATCAACAAAGCCCATTTCATACAGCTCCTATGAACAGTTTTCATATGATTATTATTATTATTATTATTATTATTAAACTTTATTTCTAAAGTGCTGTAATTATGCACAGCGCTGTACAAAGTCAGTAAAATTAAGGAATATGAGGCGTACACTCTAAAAGTAATAACAATTAGAGGAATAGATAAAATTACAATGTAGGAAAGAAAAGACAAATTAAAAACATCAGATATAAAAGCAAATCACATCAAACATTATCAGACAGCCAGATGACAATCATAAATTCCCTGAGAACGCTTCCCTAAACAATATGGTTTTCAGCTCAGCCTTAAAGCTGGTTAGGGAAGTGATGAGCCTTGCATGCAGAGGAAGAAGGTTCCAGGAATGAGGGGCAGCAAGAGAGAAGGGATGGATCCAGGACAGGGCAGAGAAGATCCTGGGTTGAGAGAGGAGACTTTGGCTACCAGAGCAGAGAGTGCGAGTAGGGATGTAGGGAGAGAGAAGATCAGTTAAATAAAGAGGGGCCAGCCCATGCAGGGCTTTAAAGGTGAGTAGCAAAAGTTTGTACCTGATGCGGAAAGGAAGAGGGAGCCAGTGAAGGGAGGACAACAGAGAGGAGACATGATCATAACGGTGAGCGAGTGAAATAATGCGTGCAGCTGAATGCTGAACAGAAATTAATGGGTGGAGGTGAGAGAGAGGAAGCCCTGCCAAGAGGAGGTTACAGTAGTCTAGTCGTGAGACCACTAGGGCATGGACCAGTGTTTTTGCGGTAGAAGCTGAGAGATATGGACGGATTTTGGCAATATTATAGAGAAAAAATCTACAGACCTTGGCTGTAGTCTGGTTCTGGGGGATCAATGACAAAGGTGCTTTCTGCACCGGCATTTGGGACGTCCGGAGGACGTCCTATTTTAAAAAAGGGGCGTCTCTTATAGACGCCCCTGTGCCTAATACGGACTCCGTCCGTACAAGATGGCGCCGGCCTTTCTACATGGCCGGCGCCATCTTTGCGTATCGGACGCTGAGCGTCCGTACGCGTCGCGTCCCTTGTGACGTAGCGAGTGCGCCCCTGGCACCTCGCTACGTCGCAAACGCGACTGAAAAAGAAGCTCCATTTTGGAGCTTCTTTTTCTGTCTGCACGGGAGCCGCGCCGTGTGGAGGCTCCGGCTCCCCTGCAGACTAACCAGCGGCGGCAGACCGCCGCAAAGCGGCGGTTTGTATCCCGCCAAAGAGGAGTAAAAAATGAAACCAAGACTGCGGGCTTCCAGGATCAGCTGGATAGAGATGCTATTGACAGAAATAGAAAAGGAGTAGTGAAGGGTGGGCTTAGGTGGGAAAAGAAGCTCGGTCTTGGACATATTGAGCTTCAGATGCCGATGGTGCATCCAGTGGGGAACAGGACACAACATAGGCTCTCCATTAGGTTTGGGGAAATGGCATCCCAACTTCTCCACCTTGGAATTTCCTAGAGAACAGAATTAGAAAGATGGGTAATGTTGACTGTTGGACACTACTGTCCACAAGTGCATGGGTTGACTTCAAGGAGCCCCACCACCAAGCCTTCTTGCTCCCAAGTAGAAAAGGCAAGAGGAGGAGTCCTGGGGTGCTCATCTATGGCAAAATATCCAGGTTTTCCCAAAACATTGGAGATGTAACATTAACAGGAGCCCCTGGGCAAATCTTCTGTATTTACTATAGTAGGTTTGGAGGGGGGGAATACTTGCTGATAACTCTAATTAATTTTTCATTTTTGTTATCTGGCTGGGGGTGATATATTCCAGGGTTAACAGGCACATAACAGAAGCCTAAAAGTCTACATTTGATGTTTCAGGTGCCCTACAACAATTTCACTGTACTTTTCATTTCTCTGAGTACCTATACCTCTAGTTATTATGAAGCATAAAAAGTAATTGCAACCATTGTTTCTGAACAAATCTTGCCAAGAAAATCCCATGATAGGGTTGTGATCGCCATAAATCAGATTGCCGTAAGTCAGAAACAACCTGGAGGCACACAGTAACAACAAATGTTCAAGCTTGAACGTATTGAAGAGTAGGTCTCTGCTGTAAATGTATTTCTCATTACTCCATCTCCTGCTACTGGAAGTTGCAGGAGACCTACTAAGACAATGTAGTATTTGCTACTCTTGAACTCCTACCCCTATTCACCTTTGGACACAAGTTGTACAATTTTTGTCTAATCTACATTGCACAGCTAAATCTCCTCTGATCTCGTTGATGGAAAAGTAAGGAACAAATGCACCACACAAAAGTATAATGTTGTGCTAGGACCATTAGCAAAGGCATTTGTGTTAAAACAGATAAATCTTAACTAGTTCCCTAGTGACTGGCATCCACAGAGAGAAATGGGCATTAAGGTTTTCCATTAAAGGCTCGGGTAGCATTATCACTCACACAAATATTTTTCAAATCATAGAAGAAAAACAGCAAAATTGAATGTAGAGACGATCAGTGCTAAAAGCCTTTATGTTACTGACTTATTTTCAAGACATTAGGAAATCCCAATGAGGAATGACTATGGACTGCCACAAAGCATATTATGGAGTGTAAAGTGAACTTCCCTGAGCGCCCCATTTGCATGTTTCACCAATAACACTTTCAGTCTCTAGGACATTCAGTAAAAACTTTCAGCTGATGGCACCAAATATTCTGTATGGGTGATTATTATATACAGTATGTTATATAACGTTGACACAATTTCTTTAATGCAGAAAGTCTGCAGAAATCAGGAAAGAAATCATAGCCATGGATGTCAGCAGAGACACTTGATCCACAAATCACAATCTGTGTATGATGATGAGCATATATGACTTCGGGACCTCAGCTACAAGCAGCAATCTAAATACAGTGAGAAGGATTACTGGGGGCCTGAGCAAAGCAACCAGGACAGAATAAGCTCATACTATGGGAAATGAAGTGATATGGTTCATGGCCTATGTCACAGGGGTGTTTCTGCAATTTTGACTTAGCCATAGAAGAAATAATTCCAAAAGGATATTCTTATGAGAGAATCATAGAATAGAATTGTAAAAGTACGAAAAGACAAGGGACAGCCAGTCCAAGGCCCTGATATGCAGGAATATACAATCAAATTACTCCCAACAGATGGCTATCCAGCCTCTGATTAGAAACCTCCAAACAAGGAGAGTCTATCACTCTCTGAGGTACTGTGTTCCACTATCAAACAGCTCAGGATATTTTTTAATGTTATTGGAATCTCTTTTCCTGTAGCATGAATCTATTGCCCCGTGTCTAGACTCTGAAAACAAATATGCTCCATCCTCAATGTGACATCCCTTCAAACATTTAAACATGGCTATCATGTCACCTCTTAACCTTCTCTTCCCCAAGCTAAACATGACTAGTTCCTTAAGCCTTTCCTAATAGGGCAGAGCTTCCAGACCTTTCACCATTTTGGTTGCCCTCCTCTAGACATGCTCCAGCTTATCAATATCCCTCTTGAATTATCTTTCTTACCTTTATTATCAGAACAGTTTTATTATCTTTATAGCATTGGGAAAAGTCTGTATTTTCCACTCATACTTTTGCTGACTAATATATTTTTAAAAAGATGTTTTTTTAACCAGCTTTATTTTGTTTTAGTTTATAATTTTTTGCTCCCTCTCCCTTTAGTAATCCTGGCTACCCAAACGGGTTCTATTGTTTTCTCCCCCCCCCCCTACATTCCCATGGTCTGTTACTACCTTCACATGTCACTGGTGGCTTATTTTATTGATTCCATGTTTTTATGGTTGATGGGTTTGTTTGTTTTTTTTGTTTAAAAAAGCTATTTTGAAGACCATAATTGGTAGAAAAGTAGCATAGAATTTAAATAATTAAAATACTCCAAAACACAAATGAACAGGAAAATGTTCATTTAACTAGAAGGCTAGGCAGAATTCTGATACTGCTAGGCCATGGGATTTTATTAATCTTGCTGCAACTTTCTTCTATTAGGTTCATACTAAAATGATAATAAAAAAGATGACATTTTGTTTGTGTGTGAAAACAGAAGTTATGATCTATGTAAAACAGTGCTCAGTTCACAAGAAACAAACTTAAAGTGTTTGTTCAAGCGTGGCACATTTTTATTAGCCATATGGAATATGCCCATAATATAAATGATGAACCATGCTCTGCTAATTTGAGTCCTTAGTAAATTATCAAATGGAACTTAATTCCCTTTTCACTTCACTATATATACTGACTGTCCCAAATTGAAAATTCACTCTGTAACATTGTAATTTCAGCCTTCAAAATATAATATATATAGATGCCTATTTATCATCACATATCTATCACAGCGCCAGCTTTTATAGAGAGGAAATAAGTCAAGATCGTATAAGGAACATGCTTTTTAATATAGGTTGTCTTACTGCTCCATGCAAACTTGCAGGCATTTTGTTGGATTAAATTGCTGATAGTGGTCATTTTATTAGCATTTAGACTTGCATTATACTGCATGAATAAAGAAAGTAGACTGCAGCCCGAAGTCATCATTGGCTCCAAAGAGAAACCATTAGGATCAAAATTAAATATCCATATCCATGTTTCTGCCTATATACAGCTGCCTATATACTCCAGCTGACCCACAACAGAAGGAAGTAAATACAATATTAAATATGTAAGGTAGAGCAAGGAAGATAAAGGTGGGCTCAGCCAGCTGTCTCAGAAAAAAGATTGGTGAGGGATAGGGAATTTTTTTTATCTTGTATTGTGCAGTGAACAATTCTGATCATACTATAAATATTCTAGATTATGTTTTCAGGATAGCACTAAATCATGGCAGCACAGATACTGATCTCCACAGCAAGTACATCACATAATGCAGGCCCATGTATAAAGAGTGGAGATGTATATTATATCTTATTGCATACAACTGCTGATGTGATGTAGTTTTGAGTGTGGGACTAGGAATCTGGAAACCAGGATGCAAGTCTTTGCTCCCCATGGAAACTCACTGGGTGACCTTGGGCAAGTCAAATTCTCTTAGTCTCAAATGAAGACCATGACAAACCCACTCTGAACAAATAATGCCAAGAAAACCCTATGATAGGGTTGCCATAACTTGGTAATGACCTGAAGTCACATCACCACCACAGCAGCAGCAAAAGCATCAACATCAGCAAGAACAACTGCTGATATCTTAGGGCTGAAACAGGGTGGATTGGGGCTGCCCCAAAGCTGTGGCCCCAATCCACCCCAGAGCCAGCCCAAATAGGAGCAGAAAAGATCTGTGCCTTAAGCAGACCAGTCACAACCCCAGGGCGGCTTCTGGGCACTCCAGTGGTGTGCAGCGTGCAAACACCACAGCCCCAGAGCATCCTGAAGGTGATCCCGTGTGATTGGCTGGGCAGCTTGGAAGCATACGACGTGTAAATGCCATGCTCCCAAGGCACCCAGAGAGCGGCTTAGCTTGCTGGTCTGTTTCAGCCCTAACAAAGGTTAGTTCTTTTATTTAAGTATAATCCACTTGACTGTCCACAGCAAAGAGAATTGTAGGAACCATTTCATTATCTTCTCTCAAGGAACTTGTTTCTTGCTGTCCAAGAAATACAAAGGTCCTAAACAGGAAAGGGATGTCACTTAGGATGCTCTATCTCATGTCCTGAAATGGCTCTACTGCTATGACTGGGTATCAGCGTGCAGAGTTTTTGTGATGCTGAGAAGAAGGAAAGGGAAACTAGTAGATACTGCTGACTATCTTCCTCCCATGTTTAGTGATTCAGAATAATGGAAGTGGCTTGTTTTTCCAAGAGAGACCAGCTATTGCCACCGCAGGACTTTACAGTCCTATCTAGCAGAGATGGAAAAATTACTTTTTGAACTACAATCCCAGAATCCCTCAGCCAACATGGCTACTGTAGGTATATTTTTAAAGCTTTTATTCTGGCTGTGCTCTTTGGAACTGTGGTAAACAAATTCAGATGCCGCCTTTCTGTTTTTATGATCTGAAGTTGTTGCTGTGTTACATTTCCCATCATCTCTGTTCTTTTGAAGAGGGCTGAAGGAAGTTGTAGCCGAACAACCAACACGTGCTTTCATTAATAGGTGTATAGACCTTAAATGAATTCATTAACAATCCTGGTTACTTTAATTTTTTTTCCCATCCCTTGCTATGACGCATAGCAGCCCACACCACCATGTATTTAACCACTTCAGCATTACTGAATACATTAGTCATTAAAGGTCATTAATATTTCTAATCCTGAGCAATGCAATTGTCCCTAGCCACCTTGAATACTATTGCTACTTTCTTAGTGCAACACCTGTGATCAGCTATGTGATTGTTCTGCTTTCTTTTTAGTGTTAAATTGTTTTTCAAACATCATTTTGTATTATACATTTCACAGTAAAAAAAAAAAAGCATTTTCATCATATGAAATTGCCAGAAAACTCCAAGAAAAACAAACTGGAATAACAGCAGTATAAATATTGTAGTAGGGTAATCTCCTAAGTGACTAGGCCACCTATGCTTCTTGAAGCATGCTTACCTCTATGCTTTTTTTTCCAGATTTATTTATCGCAGTGGTTTATCATCACTTGCACTTTGTCATAGGCCATGAACCATATCACTTCATTTCCCATAGTATGAATCATATTTATAGTGTCTTCTTTTAATGACTTGTTGAACAACCTGTTTATACAACAATGGACTTATTATGCCCTAGCAGCTTTTTTTAGTCTGCGATGCTGTGGATTTTATTCACTAACATAGCTACAGCTTACTTGCCACCATCATGAATATATTCATGCAAAAGGTGTGCAACAAGTTTGAGAACAATATGATGGAAAAGAGGTCAGCTTATTGTATGAGATTGTGGCTGAAGACTAGACAGAATGGTCACAGGAGTTACTATCAAAGATATATATAGAAGTTCAATCATTCACCCAGCATGTGGCAATCATGTTGGTTCCTTGCAACATGCTTTCCAATATGTGAATGAGGAAGACTTGTCTTTGTATAATAAAAAGGTAAAATAACAAAGCTAGCACAATAGGGTCTGCAGGTGAGAATGAGACTTGGGTTTTTGTATCTTCACAAAGTACATTTCCCTATCAAAAAACTTTATACTTTTCAGAGTTTCACAATGTACAAAACGTAAAGAGATTTTGTGAATGGAATAAGGCTCAGGGGAGCAGAAAGAAGAAGACTCAGGGTTTTGTTTGTTTTTAAATAACAAATGTTTTAAAAATTTTAATTTTAATTTAATTTTTTTAAAATAATTCCTTTTAATTTTTTTTTTAAATCCCATCTTACCAAAGTTTTGCTTTAACCATATGAAACTATCCACATGTAACTACATTTAAGTTGGGTGTATGAAATTGTAATTTAAAGGGTTTTGGGGTTTTGTTTTGTTTTTTGCTAGTTGTTTATGTCATAACTGTTACCATTACATTCAGTGATATATAATTACAATTTATAAGAAACATTAGTACAAACAAAATTTCTAAATTATTATTGTGGTATGGGGGGATGACATCATGAGTGGCACCAACCCTAGTAAGGCCACTGGGGCTGGTTAATAGTGGCTTAATGCCACTATTGCCTTTAGTGGATGCTCAACATGTCCATGCTGATGGCAGGCTCAGAGGTGAGAGGCTGCTAAATCCTTTCCCTGTATAGAAATTCAAATTTTTTTCTTTGCTTAAGCCTTTCAGTTTTCCTTGTTTTAAAAAGCCATCAGCTTCTTGTTATATATGTTTGACATATAAGACATAGTAGTTTGGCCCAGAAAAGAGTAGGAAGACTCAGAGTGAGAATGGTCAGATAGGAGATGGAGAATAGCAGTGCCAGAGGTGAAAATTCCTTATGTTAACATACTGGTTTGAAATAGCCAGCCAGAAATTGGGATATACAGTGGTGCCTCGGGTTACGAAATTAATTCGTAACGCGGCCGCTTTCGTAACCCGAAAAGCCTTCGTAAGCCGAATTGCCATAGGCGCTAATGGGGAAAAGCCGCGATTCCGTGCGAAAAAGCCGAAAAAAGCACCAAAAGTTTTTTCGTAACCCGAAAAAACATTCGTAACCCGAAACAATAATTCCCTATGGGATTTTTTCGTATCCCGAAAATTTCGTAACCTGGGTATTTCGTATCCCGAGGTACCACTGTATAGGCCTTTTTGAATTCCATGCAGTATGTTCCCCTGTGGCTTCTTAAACCTGTGACACTTAAGCAGTTCCTGCATAAAACCACAAGAATTTTGCTTTCATCTCTTCCATATGTTTTACTAGTGCTGCCATGTTTTCAAAATTGTAATAAAGAACAGTAAAAATTCATGACATGTAGTACCAACAATCAGAAATGGATGTTACCAAGTTTATGTTCTACTTAAATATCAAATTCATTTCAGTTAACTATGTCATGTATTCCTTTGTAAAATTAACATACTGTCAGCATTCATAAATTACATAATGCACACATTTCTGTCTTTATGAAGGGCCCACACTTCAAAATATAGGATTTGGGGCCATCTAGTTCAGTCTGTATAAAAGGAAAAGCTTTCCGATTCTCAAATAATGCCTCCAAAATAAAGGACGCCCACCAGCCCTATTAGGGACAAGCTTTAAGGTCTTCAAATAGGTGACATCCCTTATAAGGGCCACATGTTACCTTTAATTCATTAGAATTGCACTTATGCATTAGGATTTTGCAAATATTTAAAGCAGCCACAATGAGCTTGTGGTAAAGTGTGACTGAGGTGAAGGCCAAGTAGAGTTGCCAGATATAAAACTGGCTATCACCCAGGTAAGCATGGAATAGCCATAGAAGGAAATTTTCTCTATGGGAAGGTCAGATTGTAGTGAACTTGAAAGTTTATGCACTTGAGATTACATGGGGTGCATTACACCTTAAGGCTTTTTTGGCAGAACAATTGTTGAAGTAGGAGGAAGATTACGAGGAGGAAAAGGGAACAAGAGTAATTCTACAAAAGAAGCTATTAAGAAAATAGGACTCCCTTCCTCCTGCAGAAATGACTTAATATAAAATTAAGTACTGGAACATTCCTTATTTTTTTGTATAAGTGATCTCGTCTTTAAATATTATATATTTTAAAAGCATGTTGGAGATGTGGGCTATAGCTTTTTTATTTTTCTGTGCTCATAAAAATAATACTCAATTTCAAAATTTATCAAAGTTATGAGTGAATATACATTTTAAAAATGTACACTTAGCAATAGATACATTCCACAAATGCACAAAATCCAGCTGATGGCCAGATTATGTACAAATGTTTTAAAACTATGAACATGTGCACAAACAAACAACATAATAGAATCATAGAATCATAGAGTTGGAAGAGACTGCAAGGGCCATCCAATCCAACCCCCTGCCATGCAGGAAATCTAAATATACTTTTCAAAAGGCTATTTTATTGAGTTTAATGGAATCTATCTTCCCAAGTTATTATAGACAGGATTTGTTTGAGATTCCATGGCAAGTTTTGGAGAATCAATAACTGCTCCTGCTTTTTCAAGATGATTCTACCTTATCATCTCACTAAGCAGATGCTAGGATTAAACTAATACATTTCTGTGTAGCTTGCCTCCAGTGTAAAAGAACTGCTACCTGGATTCAGTACCCCAGTTTATATCTGGATTTTGACAAGACACAGGGATTTAGGAGAGATTCTATCCCTGTTCAGCATGATTAATTCAACAATGGGGTTATATTGCTACTAGACCTATGCAGAAAAGTATCACATCAAAATGTAATCAGATGCCATGATTTTCCACATAATATGAATTAATATGATATTCATCAGTCTACATGCTTATAAGATACCAGAAAGCAATAGATCATCATTTTGCTTTGAAAAGGGAAATAAATGAAGTTTTTCAGCAGTCATTAGCCTCTGTTCCCCCCCCCCCCCTCTGGCTCCAGACTAATACAATTATTGTATGCAAAAAGCCATCATTTATGTAAGTAGAGCCAAAAGTATATACTTTATTAGTTCAGGCAATACTATTCTAATGCACACATTATGCTGCAAGGCATGCTTTTCATTCACAACTAATAGAAGCTAATTTTATGAGGCAAAAACTATCTTCCATGTCATTGGTAATGAGAAAGTTTGTTTTAAAAATTCAACAACTATCATAGGCAAAGTTAAGTAATGTAGGAGCCACCAAAATGAGGACCAGTCCTGTGTTGCTGGTAGAAGTGGATCTCTGTGTAACATGGGAGGACCCAAGGATGTGGGGTGAGTTTTCCACACCAACACCATCTCTCCCCAATACTGGAAGACAAAATGCTGATCTTAATTGCAATTGACTTTTCCTTGGTAATAGGCAGGTTATGTTATATAACTCCCATATGCCGGGGATATCTACGAAATGCGTTTGTGGACAACAGCTGGCTCAAATGACAGCAGCTAGATGATAAACAGGTGCTTTTTCTGTTAATTATATTTCCCTAGTCTTGATTTCCTGGCTCTCAGTTTATTTCTGAGTGCAATTTATATAACCCATAAATGCCTAAATAACCCGAGGTCATAGCGTCTAAAGGGACACCTTCTCTTTAATGAGCCTGTTCACTCGTGAAGACATTTTTGGACTCCACTGCATAATTTCTTCTGTGAAGAAAGCTCCCCTTGTGAATGCTCACTAGATTGTCATTTTGGGTAGTTTCAGGACAGGAATTTTTAAAAAGCCTGAATTTCAACAGTCTGCTTTCCCCCCTACTTTTAAGTTGCCTGGATAATTAATTTTTAAGTCATAATGTTGTATATTTACCTAAGAAACTTTGAACTATTCTAGCAATGTTCATTCATGTTATATAGTTCCTTCCTCTGCCAACCGTATGTTTATTCAGTTTTTAAAATAATGTTTAAATACATCATCTAATTAAAATAAGGTGGGTTATACTGAGTAAAATATAAACCTGACATATGAAGGAATTATGCCACAAACATTGTCAAAGAAGGAGAAGAGAGAGGTATGAGACAGTGACTACATAATTGCTTGGATGCCATATCAAGCAGCTGGCAGATAGATTTTTCTATTTTTGATTATTTTAAACTTTGAACACAGGTGATTTAGTTTTTCAGCAAAGGGTATTGTTTTCTTCTATATCAATAGCTGTGAACAAGAAAAGTATATTTACCTCACAAAGTGACTTTCCCAAAGTAAGCAAATGTGTCTAAATTTAAATATATTGAATCTTGAAATTACTATAGATTTCCTTTTTAAATTTTTAGGAAGAATTGGAGCCTTGGCTGCCCATATTAATCTAGCAGTAGGACATACAGCTCATTTACATTATTATCTCGGTTCAGTGGGTCTTTCTATCTCAAAACATTCCATTAAGACATTTTTATCTCTTATGGCATGCCATTCAAATCCCTAATCATTACTATCATTTATGTCCCAGGTAAAACATTTGCTTTCTCTGAAAGCGTAACTAAAATTAGTGCTTCTCCTCCCGCCACCCACACACCCGAGACTAGTTTTGCTATCTATAAGAACCATTGATGTTTTGGTTTGTGAGTGCATGCTTTATTTTATTTTATTTTCCTATTTTTATTATTTTTGACTACTGTACTGTGTTAGCTTGGAAATATAAAACTCATATGAGGAATTTATGATACGAATAGGTTAAAAATGGTCACCAATATCATGCATTGCCTACTTGATTATGAACACATAACTATGAAACATCTCTTGACCCAACAATCCAAATTCACTTTAGCAGCCAGCAGCTACAACAAGGGATGGATGTTTGTTTATCGGCCAAAAAGGGTTTAAGGAAGATGATTTTCCCAGCTCCCTCCTTCCAGCGATCAAGGCTGCAACAAGGAATTGAGACAGGATTCACAGCCGTTCTCACTGGCAGGAATGAGGCAGAACATTCTTCCCCATTCCAGTCATCAGCTAAACAGATTTCCATTTGATGCTGCTGCTGTTAAGGTTGGTTTGAAGGAACATTTATGATCATGGCAATAGTGCCATGATCATTATTATGTAGTACCACTGAATACTGAGCAGTTACAGATCTGTAACTCTAGGATCTAATAGGAAGAAAATCAGCATATTTGAGATGCACTGCTGGAGGAGAGTGGTATGGATATCATGAACAGCTAAAAAAACAAACAAAAGGGTTCTAGTACAGATCAAACTTGAAATCTCCCTAGAAGCCAAGATGAGGCTATCATACTTTGGCCACATCGTGAGAAGGTATGACTCACTAGAAAATACAATAATGCTGGGGAAGAGAGAAGGCAGCAGAAAGGGAGTAAGACCACGCACCAGATTGATAGACTCAATTTTGGAGGTCACACCCTGAATCTACAGGACCTAAGCAGAGCAGTTAAGGCCAGAGGGGTTTAGAGATGTCTCATCCACAAGGACGCCATGAATCAGGGCCACCTTGAGGACAGTTAACAACAACAACAACTGTAGCTTACAGAATTTGTAAGAGAATGCCAGCCAAAATATTTTATAAAAATGCATTAGTATGTATTATCTGTCCACTAGGACAGACTCCTCTATGACTTCTATCCTATACTTCACTTACCTAGAGATACCCTTGAATGCAATGAAATATACTTCCAAGAAGATATGCATAGAGTTGGATTTCATTTATCCATATCTTTTTTTCCCCTTAATACCACTATAAAAAGTCCATTATGCTGATTAGTCAAAACACAGGGGATATTTTTTAAGGTAACTTGACTGAAATGTGAAATAAAAAGAAGCTTAAATGTGGGTACTTTGGATACTAACTTTTTTTTGCCATGATAATTCTTGCTGCTACTCTAGTACACTTCCTGTGCCTTCTACAATCACAAATCTAACAAGGCAAAACTTTTCCTGACATTTGTATTATGACTGGAAAAACTTGACTTGAATTCCCCCCCACACACACACACACACCTCTTTTGCATTCTGAGATATACACTTAGTTCATTTTCACAAATGAGAGTGAAAAATTTTCAAAAATTGACTCCCAACTGGTCAGAATTACAGGGTTTGTGCATTTTCATTCTTTTCATTTTTGCACTTTGGGACTTATTGACATAAACAAGGTTTTTTATGTCAAAAATTGTATTTACATTTCTATGCAAAAAAAGACACTGTGTTTTGTACAAAATTGTATTTCTATCAATTTGTATAAAAATGTGAAGGCTTTTGATCTTTTCCCTCTTACACAAGATAAAAAATCTTTTCCCCTATTAAATGTTTTTTATAGAGTTGAGCAACACCAGAGCATCAATGTCAAGCTGCCCTTATGTCACTGAGGATGAGACACAAACTCTTGCTTGCAGCTAAAATGAATAATACATGAGCACTGTTTCAAAAAGGTAGCTGTTCTGACCATTACCAGTATCATCAGCTAGGGCTTCCACTTCTTCAGCTAGCTACCAGAGGATCTCTAAATAATAATAATAATAATAATAATAATAATAATAATAATAAGTTTTATTTGTTAACCACTTTTCCAAATGATCAAAGCAGTGTACAACACAAATTGCAATAACAAGAAAACATGGGAATAAAAATTGCAATACAAATAAAACTTCAATAAAACATTACAAAATACAGATAAAACCATCACAGTATACACAATATAACAAATTATGTCACAAGAAGAAATGTGTTGACTTTTTTTCTCTTACATACAGCTGCCTTTCTAATGTAAGGTTTTCTAACATTCTTGACCTATCACAGAGCTCCAATATTTTATGTACAGTGCATTTATGCATAAGACAAACCCCACATGTGATCAAGCCCCATTCATTTGAATGGGGCGCGTCCCCGTAGCCCGCGGCACAGTGCATGCCATGGGTGGGCATCCAAATCACCATATTAGAGCTCGCCATCCACATGACCTCAAGTCCACGTATGGCAAGACCATGCTGTATTATTTTTATCATATCCCACATTTCTTACATGGGGCTCAAAGAGGCAATCATGGTTTTCCCTTCCATGTTATCTTCACAACAAATCTGTAAAACAGATTAGGCTCAGAATTGACGACTTGTCCAAACTCATCAAGAAAGCTTCATGGCTGCGTGGGAATCTGAATATATGAAACTGCAACCCTACTCCAACACTGTAACCAGTATCCTACACCTTTTAAAACATCTGTTCTTAATCCTTTAACCTATGCATGCCAATAATTGTACCTAAAGACCTTACTTGCATGCCAAGAAAGTTCCATGGTTCTTCTTCTATCTGGGTAAAGAGACTGCTCAATTTAATTCTGAGCTCCACTTTTGTATCTTAATGGACAATATGACCTCCCTTTTTTTAAATGAAGTTTTTCCTAAAATAGAGAATATGCAAAGGAAAAATCTTCCCATTCTTAATTGTTACATGTCAGGCTCTTGTTAAAAAGGAGCAGTATCAAAACCAGAAATATAATCTGGTAATCTTAGTTAACTGTAAGCATTTTATATAGGGGAACTGCACTGACATTATCCCTCACAGGCAATGCTTGTGCTATATCACTGAATATACAACTCTCCTTATTTGCAGTCATTCTATTTAATTGTGTAGAAAACTCAGTAAGCAGAAAAGACAAAGAAAAGCAATACTTATTCAAAATTATAGAATGGCTATGGACTTCAGAGTTTGACTAATACAGCTTTTTAACACTATTGATACAAGGAGAAGGTAAATTTGCCTAAATTCTCCTATATTATTATTTAACCTTTCTTCCATGATGGGACTTGAGATGTTAGGGAGCCCTGGTAGCCACAAGGTGGTGAGTTTGATCCTAGGGGCTCCAATGTCCCACTCAGCTTTGAATCCTTCTCTTGGTTGCAAAAATGATTACCCAACTTGTTGGGGGCAATTAGTTTACACATTGTAAACCACTTATGGAATGCTTAAGTGCACTGATAAGTGGTATAGAAATGTGCTTGCTATTACTATTGCTATGGTATATGGTACATAAGGTTCCCAAGAAGATAGATTCAGAACACTTACCTTTGACAAGGTAGCTGAAACCGTGTGATTCTGTGTGTTGTGCAAAGATTGTCCCCCAACTGAATTTTGCAGTCCTGAGCTGGGAATTTAGAGGTTTACTGCTTGGGACATTTTTCTTGCATCAGATTTGTAATTTTTCCTAAAACCCTTTCCTCAAATATTTTTTAATTTGTTTTTCAGAATTGTATGTATTTGTTTTCACAGTCCTTTATAATATTTCCTAAAATGGTCTCTAAGAAAACATTCAACAGACTGAAATGGCTATGGCAGAGCTTTATCTCACCAAACCTATTTCTCCCAGACTTCTTTTAGAATGTTATTCAGAAGGACTGAAAGAACACTTAGAACCATTTAAGACTTATTGAAAGTAGTAAAAAACTTCAAGAACAGCATACTAGAAAAGGATGCTAACGACTTAAATCAACAGTCTAACCTGGAATAGTGCTCTCCACCACCATGTTTCTAGTGATATTAGACCCAACAATCAAAAGTGGAACAAGCAATTACTACTGTAATTTTAATAGTTAGCAGCTGTTGAGCAGCAGGCAGCTCACGGAGAGAACACTCTGCAAGCCATTGTATAGGGGACATAACACTAATTGCATTGTTGGGCAGCTTATGGAGAGCATCCAGCATGGACAGAACAAACAGAAAATGCACAGAAATGCACAGATTAGCAGCAGAACTCCAAACATAGTACAGCATGCTTCTGCTTCTTCTAGAGAAATTCCACAAGTCATGCAATTTGTCATTACTGGCATGACAATCTTTACATGCCAAAACATGCCATTTATAGATGCTGGGAGGGGACATGGAATGTATCTTGCAAGCAGATTTTCATTATGTTTTATGTAATATTGCTTTCAATATTCTGGTTTTATTTTATAGATCATATGTTTTTAATTATGTAATTAGAAAATGTAGGAAGAAATTGTAGGCAACAAACAAACAAAAACAAATAACTGCATTGTTTATTACAGTTACTAGATAAAACTATGAAAGCTTGTTATGGTATTGCAAAATGTATTCCATTGGCATTGATTAATTCTTTCAGTAAATTCAAAATTGGCATCTAGATTTTTTGAGAGAACTGAGCTTTATTGGGATTTATAAAAAGGTATATAGGTGCTCCCTCTAAATTGTACTTTTAACATTAATTGTATTATATTTTATCTTGATTGTTTTTTAAAAATAATCAGTGCATAAAGACTAATTATTATTGCACAGTATTCAGAGAAAAGGATTTTACTTTATGGAATATACATATCGTGGATATAATCCAATAAAGTGGTATCCTGCCCAAATCCCTTTGCAATGAATGGGAGCAGAAGAAGAAGTGGTACTACAGGGTTAAATGAAAATGTCAAGCAGTTTTAAAGGATAGAAGAGAGGGAAGAGGGTCAGTAGAAGACAACTGAGAAAAAACACTGATCATATTTTCAAAACAAGCTAATTACATTTTCTGTTGAAAGCTGATTCATTATTTTAACATTTATGAGGAAATGAAAGTCAGCCATGCAGAAATATGGCTACAAATTACGGTTTCTACAAACAGGTTTCTCAAGTTGTGCTATAAACCATTTGCATATTAATGTTTCAGAGTTTTGCAGGGCATTATTTAAGAAGCCAAACTGCAATTAGCAACACACTTGCACAATTCAAAGTATTGCAGAATGTTTCAATTAGTACAGTTTTGCTTATGATGTATAATTGAGGATTTGTATAGATATAGAAAAAGAATTAGAATTGTACTTTCTGGTTCTTGAACTGTAACCCTCACCAGCCCTCACCGCTGGTTATCCTTGCTAAGGCTGATGAGAACTAAATTTCAACCATGCTTGGAGGACCACACATCCCCCAATCCTGCCATAAAAACAAGAGTTAGAAGCACAGCTATAAATGAATAGAAAACTTGGAGCTGTGTTCCAGTACATTTAGAGTGCAAGAAGTTGGAAAGACTGCTCTAGATAGACACAAATTTCCAGAAGAATAGGCATATTGGTCTGTCAATAGAAAAAAGGTTTTATGTCATGATAAATACTAACAAATTTTATTTGGCAGAAGTTTATATGGATTCCAACCTTCTTCATCCAGTGCACTGGGCAACAGACGATAAAAAGCTTTGTCAGATAAACCCATTAGATATTAAGATACCCCAATACTGTTTCCTGTTTTAGTTTTGGTGAGAAAAGTGCAGCCTACAAGCTGCATGCAGGATGGGGGAACATTTTTTCTAGACCCCAGGGTTACCCCAATACAAACAAACAAATTCCTATGTGGGGACACAGTGTGGTGTACAGCCATCCCAGGTCATATCCCCCATGGCAGTTGCCCACCCATTTTTGACAAACCAGTGAATATTTAGGAGAGATACCTGCAGTCCACCCCAGAGAGACAGAATGTAAGCCTTAAAATGTAAAAATCTCAGTTAAGATTACACTTACAGTAAATACAACATGGTCAAGCAGTTTGTCACATTAATTGGCAAAGAATTGAAACCATCCAATGGCCGAAAATCTATGACTGTTATGTTTCCTTCTATGTCCGTCTCATGGCACACAGATTGTACTTACAAGTATTCACTACAATAGGTCCTTAGTATCTGCTGGGGTTTGGTTCAAGAACCCTCCATAGATATCAAAATCTGTGGATGCTCGAGTCCCATTAAATAAAAAGGTAATGGTAAAGGTAGTCCCTTGCATGAATGTCCGCTGCCCAGTCATAACCAAATTTAGATGGTGGTGCTCATTTCTGTTACTAAGCTGAAGAGCCAGCATTGTCCAAAGACAACTCAGGTGGTCATGTGGCCAACATGATTGCACAAAAGGCTGCTATCTTTCCACCGAAGTGGGAAGTACCTATTTATCTACTTGCATTTGCATTCTTTTGAATTTCTAGGCTGGCAGGAGCTGGGACTAGTGACAAGAGCTCACCCCATCATGCAGCACTCAGGCCTCGAACTGCCATTATATACAATAGCATAGTAAAATGCTATGAAATGCCCTTTTACGAAATGGCAAAATCAAGATTTACTTTTTTAAATGTATATATTTTTAAAATATTTTCAAGCTGTGGATGCTTGAATCGGTGGATAAAAAATCTGTGGAAATGGAGGGCTGACTGTGCTCATCTGTTGCGACTATGTATGCAAACATCCACTATTTATATTGAACATAATCCTATGGAATCTCATCATCATGAACTGAGATAATAATTTGATCCATTCCCACCTGAAGTAATACTATACTTTAACTCCTGAAGAATAATATAATATGGCTCGCAGTCAGTAACTCACTTTACAATCCTAGGGAATGTATGCAATTTAGCGAACTAATTTATTACTCATTTACAGTCTGAGAGTGGGTATTTGGCTTATATGGCAGCTGATATTCATCCACTATATAACTGCTAGAATGTTTACTTCTTTGTGATAATTTTTATGCAAACAGTTTATATTATCCTTTCTTCCAGCATTCATTTGAAGTCCCAATTGTATTACTGTACTGGAAAAGCCAGGAGCTGAAATATTTAACTTGAGTATTTTACCTTTCTCATTTTCTTATTCATTTATTTTCTTTATTTTCATACAAACTGAAACTTCTGTTTTGCAGAAAATGAAAATGAAATGGAAAAGAAATTATGTTATTCTTTAACAAAGGTAATAAGATTTCTTTTTCTGAAAGATTTTAACAGGAGAAATGTAAATTTGCAGCTGCACTACAGAAATAATGTAATTTGAAAACCGTTTAACTGCCATGGCACAATGCTATGGAATTCTGGGATCTGTAGTTTTGTGAGATATTTAGCCTTCTCTGTCAGAGAGCTCTGGTGCCACAACAAACTACAAATTCCAGGATTTCATAGCACTGAGTCATGGCAATTTAAACAGTATAAAACCACATTATTTCTGCAGTGCAGGTGCAGCCTAAGTATGTACTTAATTCTGCCACCAAAATCAATATACAGTAATATAAACTTTTAACTATGGTTAGTTTGTTCTTTTTAAAATTATATTTTCCTGATTACAACTGTTGGCCAAAGCCTTTGGCTTATCATTCCATCACAAAACAGTTGTTGTCGATAAGACAAGCATGTAGGCATTCAGTAAAACCATCAACAAATATAGTATAAATTTTACAAAGAATCTTTACCCCAATTCACTGTGCAATAGAGCGAACTGAATCATTTCATGATTTGTAGCAGTCTTTCCTTCTAATCTTTCTTTGAAGTTGCCTTGCTCCAGTATAGCCACTCAAATATCATACAGGACCAAAGAAACTTCAAAGGGAGATTAAGCAGTCAATATAAGTAAAGATCAAGTATGGAGGTGGTTGGCAGAACTGTTCCTCACACCTTGTCCATATCTTCCAGAAACATTAACAAAAACAAATGGTGCCCTGCATAACATACTCAGCAATGGTATCAATGACAACTTCATAATCAAAGAAAGAATGAGTGTTCATATGCCCAAAGTGCATTGAAAACTGCAGTGCTGTACACTTGAAACTATTGACTCAGACTCAAGTCAAACTCATATAACTTCAATTACTTGACTTGAACTGAACTCCACAATAAATGATGCATTGATTTGACCTGAAACTATTTTTAGCGACTGACTTACTGATCTAACTTCATACAAAAACAGCAAATGTGTTAGGCAATGGGCCTGAGGCAGGATTGAATTCTACTCCCTGCACATTGGAGGAGCCTTCTAAAGCTTTTGAAAAAGCTTTAAAATGATCCTTCTACCTCAAGTGCATTGCCTAATGCATCTGCTGTTCCCACCTAAGAATTTTATTCAACCTAACTTTGTGCACGTCTTCTGGATTTTGTAGTTATTCATATCCACCCCACACACCCCACCACCACCTCCTCCTCCTTTTTTTCTGTTAAAAGTTGGCTCCCAGACTTGAGACTTCATTTCAAAGTATCTTGAAACTTGAAGGTAGAAACTTGAGACCTGACTTGAGAACTGGAGTAAGAGATTTGAATGTATCACTTCAAAACTGATGCAGCATACCTCTGAGGGTTCTAATACCTTCCAGTGTCTCCATTTTGCTATTGCTATAAGTGATCAGTTTGTCATTTAGAACAAACTATTCTGGACAGCTAATTTGAGAATGCAATGGTGATGAGGTATCAGTGCCAAAGAGCAGGCAGAGTAGCGTGCTCTTAAATTATATCTGATCACAGTCATAATGATGTTTATCACACTATACTCTTAAAGTGCTACTATTCCACTTTGACTCCTCTAGCTGCCTCCTGTTGCATTCTGGTATTGGCAGTTTTAAGGAGGGGTATTTAGAATACCTGAGAATTCTAAATACTCCTCCTTAAAACTGCAAATCCCAGAATGCAACAGGAGGCAGCTAGAGGAGTCAAAGTGGAATTGTAGCACTTTATTTATTTATTTATATACCGCTATTCCAAAGATCATAGCGGTGAACAGCAAGTAAGCTAATTAGCAAGTAAGCTAATTTGCCCCCAACAGTCTGGGTACTCATTTTAGCGACCTCGGAAGGATGCAAGCCTGAGTCGAGCTTGGGCCCTTTTGCTGGTCTTGAACTCGCAACCTTGTGGTTTCGAGTGAATGGCTGCAGTATAGGCATTTACCCACTGTGCCACCAGGGCTCACTTTAAGAGTACAGTGTGATAAACATCTATGACTTGTACTGCCTGTGCTCAACTCATTATTTTCTCTACTTCACTGCTATTACTGCCCTAGTAAACCAGGAAATATTTTGGGCTCTGCAGCAAAGGAGTATATATTTGAGAGCAATCATGTCAACAGTTTATCTTCTTGGTATCCTGAAATGAGACTAAGATTTCACCAGGAGTGCTAAGAATACCAATAGGGATAAGGGGAATCACTTAATGTGGGCAATGTGTTTTGAAATACTTGTGCCTCAAGGGGAAGTATTCAAGATTAGGGGAAGGAACCTAAACTATTTGCCTCGGTAAAGTCTCTAGGGTCTCTTAGTACAGTCTGTCCTTCCCATACACGGGGGATCCATTCCAGACCCACCCACCCTGTGTAAGGGGAATTTCATGTATGCTGAAGCCCCATTTAAATGAATGGGGCTCATGCATGTAGTGGTGCATGCATGTTATGGGCACACATGCCATTATCCCTTTCAGGGCACACTTGGCCTTCTTCTGGAGCATGCACTGAAAGCCACATAAGGCACGCCCAGCATATAATGCGGGCGCACTGTATGTCCAAGGATGAAGCCTAGTTTTTAAAAGAAAGCCAGTGACCTTTTCTAGGGGGGGAAAGGATGAATTAAAATGTACCAGTGATGTAGATGAGAGTTACAACAGTGAGTCTCCAAAAAAGATGGTGAACAGAGACAGATGGTTTGTTTCAAAGGTCCATCTATATATAGGTATACCTTAGTTGATAAGCAGATGTATTCCTGGGTATGAAGAGAAGAAGGGAGAGGAGGGGTTCAGCATGTTTTAGCAGACCTTTCCCCACCAAATTAACAATATGTGCATGTGAAATGAACTAAGCAAGTTAGGAAAAACTTGCACAAGTAAACAAAATATTTTGAACCTTCTGGAGACCACATGAAAGCTTCTTCCAAAATTAATCCAGAAACAATTTTATTTTCTTATACCAATCTCCACTTTCCGAATGATTTCCATTTTGGTAGCCAAATCCATAGATCTGTGCTTTTTTAACACATGAGGGATAGCTGGTCAAGCAGGCTTACCTGCTCTCCTGCATGTTCTGTAAGGAATCCTAGAAGCAGCTGCTGCTTACCTTACCAGTTGTGGTGTTAGCATAGCCTACACCCCTTTAGCTGCAACATGGCGTTTCATATTCTCATATTTTGGTATCTAGTCAGACATTTTTTAAGAAGCCATAATGATTGTTGAAACACTAGGACATTTCACATAGGAAAAGCAAGCTGACCCGAAGACATGTGGAAGACCTAGATAGCACTAAATAAAGGTTAAATGGTTTTCCACATATCCTCTCACAATACAGTACAAACTGAATGAGTCCATATTTTCTTCTCACCCCCAGCTGAGTTCCTGTTCACCACTTCCTATCCAACCATCTAGAACTTGTCTCAAATCCAATCAATGTTTTGTCACTCTGAAGTTAAAACCATCAGCTGTTTCAGAATCCTATTAACAATTCCCTGGGAAGAGATCTTTGTTACACTGCAGGATAGCACCACCTATCCCTCAAGGCTATGAGATAGAAATATCAGCCCCAGCTCTAGCCTTGTGTTCACATAGGACCTCTCTCACTCACTGTATCTTCTGAATCCTGCTTCGTCTTCTATGGTACCCTCTTGTCAAGATTGGTAATTATCACCTGCTCTAACTCCCAATTTCTTGTTATCCAATCTTTCACACATTTCTTTATGTTTGCTCTGTATGGTTCCTAAGTTGCACTGGATTTCTGTGTGTGCACTTTTGCATGCACAGGAGTGTCTCTGCAGTTAGTACTACTAATCATAGGTGTAAAAGATCCCTTAAATTTACCCTACCCCTTTCAGGCCTCCTGTTGAGCTAATAAATTCCTCCAAATATTAAGGAGACACTGTTGGTGGGAGGGGACCTCTAGTCCCCTACACACACACACACCTTTTTGCGTAACAGTAGGCAGGAAGACATGGCTACAGCAGGATGAGCTAAACTACAATCCTATTGTTTCCCAGCTGATGTTTGAATATATTGTTTACAACAGACATATGGCTGTATATTCACACTAAACGTCTGTGCTTCTCCAGCCCTCTATCATCATCCTCCATAAAAATACTTTGCAAAAAGAAGGTTGCCTCAGATGTTCCTGTCAAATAACCACAGTACAACATGTTGGAAGTAAGGCCACAACTTTATTTGCAAACAATTGGTAGGGTTGCCACAAAGCATAAGGTCAGGATCTGTGCAATCAAACCACCTGATGTAGTCTGATTATCCAAACCGGGCACCCACCCGGTGCTTGGGATGACCTAGGGGCTAAGGAACACAACTTGACCACAAACCTTGTCTTGCGTTCACCAATTCACAAAGCCCCTAGTCACCAGGAGGCGCTCCTGCGTTCTGGCCCCCACAATGGCCAAACGCCTGCCCTATTCGCCCCCGGGTACCTATTGACTCCCAAACCAGAGCTCCATAGCCCTGGTACCACAACATGCAGATCCTGGCCTATGCTGCGCCCAGTTGTGCCTAAAAAAACCACCGGAACAACAGCAGTGGGCGGCGGGAGAAGCACCAAGACTTGCTCCCTTCCACAGCTTGGCTCCACTCTGCTCGAAGCCAAGCAACCAACTGAGGGAAAGGGCCAGCAACACGGCCTTATAGAAGCCTAGGCCCCTCCCTCCCTGCGTGCTGTGCGGGGCCCCGCCTCCAAGGCCCAGCCCACCAATGGGCAGCCTTGGAGGACCGGAAGCACCGCACCAACGAAACCGGCTCCCAGAGCGTCACGAAGAGGAAGGGCTGCCCCTTCCGCCACCGAGCACCAATAGGGAGCCAGGCAAGCCCCAGAGCACTCTGGGGCTTGTAGTCCAGGCGCGTCTAGCGGCAAACAGTCTGCCCGGCGAGGTGGGCGACCGTTGCTTCTTTGCCACAGGCTTTGTTAACCAAGGCCCGTTACAAACAGGCGTAAAGTACACCCTGGGGACATACTAGGGTTAGGCAAAGTGTGTGCCTTACACCCCAATATGTCCCCAGGACGTACAAAATGGCGGTGCCCTTTCCACACGGGGGCGCCATTACGAAGTCACGAATGCACTGCCTCCAAACAGGGCTGCGTAGACGTGATGTCTTTGAGCCGTGGGAGGGTGCATAGAGCGCCCTTTCGCGACGCACAAAGGAGCTCCGAAACAGAGCTCCTTCCGCGGTTTGCGTTGCTGGCGCAGCCTTTACATGGCTGCGCCAGCAATGCAGAGGAGAAAGGGGCCAAGCGGCCCCTTTCTCCTCCTCCCCGCCGCTGTCGGGTGTCCTTGGGGCATGAAGCCCCAAGGACACCCCTTTCCAGGCCGCGGGGAAGCGGCCTTTTTCCGCTTCCCCGCGGCCTGGAAAGCGGCGGATCAGGGCCTCGCAGGCTGCCGTTCTGGCAGCTGACGCCCCGATCTGGCGGGGAAAGGAGCGCCTACAGGCCGCCCCAAACGGGCAGTCTGTAACGCACCTGAGATATGCCTATAGAGTCCTGGAGAAAAATCATAGCATCATAGAGTTGGAAGACCACAACAGTCTTCAAGTCCAACCCCCTGTCATGCAGGAATCTGTTGAAGAGGACATATCCAGCAGTATGAATATGTACAGCAAGGGACTATCCTTCCCCTCAGTGATCTGCTTGGATCATCCATGTCTTTTTGAAACACAATGCAAGCCTGTCATGAATTATGAAAGATACAAGCGTACAATAATCTTGAAAACCTGCTTCTTTTGAGACAAAACTAAGCTCTGGGAACTAAAGATTTAGTATTCAAAAGTTTTTCATCATATAACACTACCAGGCACATTTGAACAAAATGTATAATTGTAGGAGTGACTGTTGTTGGGAGTGACTGGGATTAAAAGATGAAGAAGACGTAAACATCTTTGTTTCCTACATTTTTCTTCTTTCTGTGTGTGTCTCTGTCTGTGTATTTATTTTTAATGTTATTCAGTGGGTGAAAGGATGAGAAACTGAGTGTTTAAAAATTCATACACTTGCTTCCTTTACTTCCCAACTCAAAACAGAGATGCAAGGAAGAGAAAAGCCATAGATGGAAATTTTAATCTTTGTTTCGGTAAGGTTTTTTCAGAATTGTAATAATACATCGTTAAATTAATGTACACATCCTTTAAAAAAAACCTTTTAATACAAATGTAATATAATTAACATAACTGGGTTTTTTAGATTTTTAGTGATTCATAAAACAATCACTTTTTCAGTAGCATCTCTACCTATGAATTACTTTCTACAGAGATGTTTTGCTTCATACACCACTATCAGACACATTTGAACAAAACTGTCTTCCTCAGTGGCAGTAAGTGGGAGATAATCAACTGCTCTTAGGAACCAGAGTAAAAGGCTTATCCCATGTCCTACATGAGTTCAAGAGAATAAATATCAAATTATGGAGTATTTCGTTGAATATTGGAGCAACAAAAGCTCTATAACTGTTCAAAAATGAAGAAAAATCCATCAGGTGAAGACTCCTCCCTTTTTTCAAGACAAAGCTCAAATTTACATAAGATCAACTGGCAAAACCTTATAAAATGCAAACCTCAGGGGTGACCTGAGACTGTATAGAGTTGTTACTTCCTATTACACAACATAACTGGAATATACCTGAAGATGCAGTGGGGCCTATTCCCATTTAAATGCATAGCCATATTCTATTTTATAGCATTCTGCTAGGAATAAGCATTTTGAATACAACCAGGACATTTGGATTAACATCCTATCTATATCTCCTATTGTTGTCCTTTGCCACTAGTTTCATTGGCAGGAATCAGAAATACTATATGAATACTATGAGATACTGACATTTACTGTGTTTCCGTCAAGAGATTATATATTTTTGTCCTTAATAAAATGCTGAATTACAGCCTGCAACCATAAGTAAATTTTAAGCCAGGAATCCATATGTAAATACTAAGACGAGCAGGCTGTCTGGTCTTTTAAATAAAAGGAAATTAATCTTAGTTTAACAAGGTATAAAGAAAACATTTTTGTAACCAGGGAATTTGTCCTCTAATTACTACTACCCCTTTCAAATCTTCTCATCTTCCTCAGGGCTTTTGTCACTGGCAGTATTTTTTTTTTATTCAGTCAAATAGCAACCTATGAGTCTTTCACCATAAAACAGGGTTGTCTTACAATAAAACCCTGTTCTATAGTGAATGATACACAGCTTGCGACTGAGGCAATAACAAGTCTTAAAATGAGACAAGCCACATGTAAACAGCATTTTTTCTTTCCATTTGTATAGATACAAATATGTATCTATGGAGAGACAGCATGGCATAGTGGTTTGAATGTTAAGACTATGACTCTGGAGACCACAGTTCTATTCCCAGCTGAGCCATGAAACCCACTTGGTGACCTTGGGCAAGATATATCCTCTCAGCTCCAGGGAAAAGCAATGGCAAACCTCCTTTGAACAAATTCTGCCAAGAAAACCCCACGGTAGATTTGCTTTGGGGTTGCCATAAGCTGGAAAAGACTTGAAGGCAGATAAATACATATATTTTGGAAATACAGTACTTTCATAGCATAACATCTAACATACAGCAAGTTTCTTTTTGCCTGAGTCTACAGGAAAGAGCAAGATTCTGCCCCACTTTCTATCTTCCCTGCTGAGTTAATTGAATGCAAACTATTTTTGCTCTTTGAACACAGTTTGCAGTAACTGAAGTAAGGTGAGCAAATGTGGAAAGCAGACATTGTAAATGCATCTGAAAAAGCAGGATGGGCATAGATTATTTGGGACTGTCTCTGCCAAATCAAAAGAGTTGGAGGATTTGTGATTGGGTACGGATTGAGTCAGCAGTCAAAACATATTTACAAATCTACAGTCAAAACATATCTATGTACATTGCTTTTTGAAAATGACTCCAAACACTATTTAAAGGCATATCTGTCTATACACACACACACACACACACACACACACACACACACACAGAGTGCCCCCTTCTGTTCATTAAGATTTCTTCTGCAACGCTGAAGCAAACCTAATGAATTCTGCCATGAGTTAGCCTAATCAATCAATGTTTCCTTATAGTTTTCTCCAACAATAGCTTAATATAAATGTTTATTGTGAAAGAATGTACAAGTTAGGAAATTTTCCCTATGATTCCCCCAAGGGTTACCCACCTAATAACAGGGTGTCTTGCTACTCTCACAGCTCATATTTGCTTCCGTTTTCTTATTTTTTTTATATAATTCAATATAAAGCAAATTGTGCTGGCTTCACATACAGTGCAACTTATACCCAAATGTACCATTTGCTATATAATAATCAGTTTAACTTTTTCGATAAATTATAGGACCAGAAACAGGAATGAGGTGGCTTTATTTTAAATAGTTACACTGGAGCATATCTGTATCTTTCCTCATATTAGTAAAACATTTTATGTACTCACATGCCTATTAAATTTGATTTAAAATACCATAAAACACAGTGACATATCAAGACAGCTGTTTTATTGAAAAACAGATTGGCACTCATATCTTGTTATGTTACTGAACACAGCAAAAGGGTGACAGAAAGTTCATAAACAATGTCAATATGGAAAGGACAGAGAATATGATTCAAAAATATTGGGGGGAGGCAAAACAGGGTTTTTTTTCTTTTTCTGCAACACTTCCCATTGCTAAAGAGACAAAGTTTAAGGGCAGTTTGCCTCTTTGGCACTTAAAATGTCATGGCACAAATAGCAAATGAAATTCTTTACCTTCCTCCCTTTTGGGTCTGCAAGTCATTGTGATGTACACAACATGCTTTTCACTGTGTCATTTATTTACAGGGAATTTAACTACCAAAATAATTTATCCTCCTTCCCCTTACATTTATTTTTCTCCTATATTTATTTTTCTATTTGTAATAATATCCTTTCCAGAAAAATAGAAAAAGAGGGAGGGAGTAATTCATTAAACAAAATACACAGAGCCTATCAGTAGCTACAGTTAATGACTGTTATATATGCTGTTGTACCAGAAGAAGTATACATCTGTATGGGAGAATATGAGCAAGAAGGTATTATCACATTCATATCCACCTTATGAAATTCCCATAGACATCTGGTATGCTGTTATGTGAACACAAAGCTCTACTAGATGGGCCTTTGGTCTGATCCAGCTTGGACCTTTTTATGTTCTTACAATTAAGTCAGTTAAGTTCAAAATTTCCTGGAACAGTTGTGGAAACAAAGCACCCCACTTGGTTTGTAACACCTAGACAGGTTCATAAATATATTGTGGTTTCTATATTTGGTCAATTAGGATAAGAAAATGGTTTCCTTTCCATACTGTATCGGAACTGGAGAAGATTTTTAGCTCCTCTGGAAGAAAAGGAAAAAAATCACAGCAAAGAACTTGGTCCAACGAAGTTCTGCTGAAAACATTTATTTGGTGATAACTAGATATATGAAAATTGCTCTTCCAGAAGACAGAAAGAATGATGCAGTAAATCACAATCAAAGCACCCCCCAATAGATGTCCATCCAGCCTCTGTTTAAAAACCTCCAAAGGAGGAGACTCCACAATTTTGTTTTAAATCATATTGTAAGCCACTTTTAGTCCCATTTTGAGAGATGAGTGTGATATAAATCAAATAAATAATACATTGATTGGTTAATATCTTCAAGATATAACCAATTCACACTGATGACATCACTAACAAAAACCACATGATCTCCCCATAGAATAGTCATAAATAGTAGAAGGGGCAAATGAGACTGAGGAATATAAGAGCAAGGTGAAGAAGGAAAATGGCACAAGTAACGTAGCACCAAAACAAGACAAGTTCTGATGATGTCAAAAATTTATTAATATTTCCAAGAGATAAAATGAAGTTAGAGTAATTACCATATATATTTGACTATAAGCTGACTTCATGTTTAAGTCGAGGGCAGGTTTTTGGGCCAAAATTATGGATTTTGATATGACCCATGAATAAGTCAAGGATAAAACTTAAAGGCATGAAACAAAGATCTAAAGGAGGAGGAAGAAAAGGAAAATGATGCCATAGAACTTAGAAAATTATAACAGGCATGATTCTTGGTGCTCACCCTAAAGGCTGGATAAATGACAGGGTAGAGGGGAATCAGTGCTTCCAGAATAGATTACACTCTTGAGTTTTGCAAGGGGATGGTTCCTTTTTTCAATATGAGTTAAAATATAGTACTCTTATTGACCCGAGGATAAGTCGACTCAGTTTTTTGAGATAACATTTTGTCTAAAATTTCTAAACTTACACATGATTATATACAGTATTTATTTTGGTTCAGCATCAGATCGTACCAACTCTGTCCCATCCTGCTTCTATTGCAAACACTTTCTATAAAACAGACACAACAACCTTCTTTCTGCAGCAGACAGTGATCAATGGAGCTTACGCTAGCACTCAGATAAAAACATATTACTTTAACCTTTGCTTACTTTTGTGCTTTAGGATGACATGCTGCAAAACATTGTGATTGAGTGTTTAGAAGGTTCATCTTGGATCGAGAATTCAAACTCCATCTGTGTGGTGACTTCATGTACTATTCACGAAAGGCAATTCACTTTTTGGACAGCTGACTCATTCAGTTCTACTGTGGAAAAGTTGGTGAACTGGCCTTCTGCAGTAGAACATCAGAAGTGGCCACATTATGTGTCCATCTAGCACCGTATTGCCTTCCCTGAAGAGAAGATGGAAATGTTAAAGTTTGGAAGTATAACTCCCAGAATCCCATGGCAAGCATGGACACTGGATGTGCTGGGAATTCTGGGAGCTTTAGTCCAAAAAGTAACTTTGCCATGCTCCAGATCTGACTAGCATTAGCTCCCCAGGGCCCAAGGTGTCAAAAACTTTCATAGGAGATTATCAGATGATCAAAAGTGATGAGAGAGAAGCAGGATGGTCTCATCACTATTGCATGAAGATGATTACATGACATTCTGCAATATCATGCTCATCCTGTCCTTCTCCCATTAGTGAAGTGGAATGGTCCCATCACTTTTTATTAATGGGAGTTTCCCTTTAATAAAAAGTGATGGGGTCATTCTACTACACTGACAGAAGGACAGGATAAGCGCAACATCACAGAATGCCATGTGATAATCTTCCTGCAATTGTGCAATTGCGATGGGAGCATCCCACTTCTCTCCCATCCCTTTTGCCTATCTGATAATCCCCATAACATGATGCAAGGGGTATTGATCTTTGGATCTTCTACATACAAAACTTGTCTTCCACCACTAAGCTATGCATCTTCTGCTAGTGGCAAACAAGTAACATAATACAGTTTCTATCAAATATGTATAACCAGTCAGCACTGTGGGGAAATACGACTAAAGTAAAATTCCCCTCAGCAAGTAGCCAGGCATTACAAAGTCAATTTGGGGAAATATGACCAAAGTAAAATTCCCCTCAGCAAGTAGTCAGGCATTACAAAGTCAATTCCCCAAAGGGCGCATCCCTCTCACCAGCAAGTGATGTTGCAAGAAGCAGAACAGGGCCCTCGGCAAGTTCCTGTAACAACTCTTCTCTGCACCATCACTTCTTGGTAGGAAAGGGCTAGGGTACATCTCTACTGTAGAAATAACACAGTTTGGCACCATTAGCTGCTAAGGCTCCATCCCATAGAACTGTAGAGTCTGTAGTTTTGTGAGACACCAGCACTTTGGACAGAGAAGACTAAAGACTTTGTAAAACTACAAATCAAAGGATTCCATAGGATAGAGCGAGAGCACTTAAAGAAGTATCAAAGTGTGTTATTTCTACATTGTGAATGCACCCCTAGTCACATCATTCTGCAACAATTCAATTACCAGTGCTGCAAAACCCATTGCTCAGGACAGCTGACTGGCTTTTAAAGTGCATTTCAAGGACATTTATGATATTTGCAATGGTACTACAATCACAAATGTGCATAGGAAACAGTTATATGGTTGTAAGTCTAACTTTATTGCCAGCCTTTATTTCTGTTTATTTCATTTGGAGAACCTACAGACTTCCTTTGAGGCGTTTCAGCACTGTTTATAAATACAATAGTAATATCCAGAGTAAAAAAAAAACAACAACAACCAAGTTAAAAAATAAAAAAGAAGCACCATAAAACATTACAAAATGGAAAGTTAAGAAGCTTTGAAGAATTAAAATGTAGCCCAGGCAGTGCAGTAGACACTATATAAGTCACTGGCCAGGCAGCATTCCACAAGTGAGGTGCCACCATTAGGAAGACCCTTCTGCTTGCCTAATTCAGATTTGTAGCTGTGGACACTCAGAGGAAGACTTTTGAAGATGTCATCAGTCCTGCCTGTTTCTAGCCAATTATTGCATGGATTTAGTCCAAGTCATGAAATCTCAGTTCCCTCGTTGGTTTTGTCTGCTCTAATTTGTCCTTCACTCTCCAGCTTTTCCTCAGTTTACTCAAAAAAAAATTAAACTAAATAGAACAGGTGGCATGAACATCTGTTTGGAGCTCTTCAGCTGGCAGCTGCAGGTAAATATTATTCAGACTTTTTATGAGCAGAAAGTCTTACATTTAGCATTACCATATTTGCTTAATCATGTTTAACTCCAAGTTATTAAGGAGTTTGTTTTCATATTTGTCAGAAGGTGTGTGTGTGTTTTTTTTAATACTGAGTACATGTTCTGGTAGCTACTGCATTTCGTCGTCTTAATCCTTTCCTGCTGCCTCCTACCAGCATTCCTATGCTGTGTTAATATATTTTGGCAAGTTCAAGTGGTATAAAGGAGGTGGATAACAAAATGACTCATGTTAAGTGGTTAAGTTATAAAGGAAGAACATTAGTGAGATTGGAAGTATACCTCTTACTGTCATCACTGAGCACTCCAGATTCTTGTCATATTGCACATGGTGTAAACATTTTGTGTTCTGCATCCCAGTGCATGAATGTACATTTCAAATAACATCAACAGGTAGTAATTGTCATGATCGATTTAAGACCATAAAATTGTATGCATGGTACATTTGATATTGGTCTGCTTTCAAGTTAATGCAATTTCTCAAAACCACTGTTTGCTTAAACTTTTCTCTGCAGTGGGAAATAATTAGCTTTAATTAAGATTGTAAATTTAATCTGAAAGGCAAGAATGAATCATTTTAAATGTATTCTCCAAACATGAGGATTTTCACAGTGGAGTCTTATTATCTGTGGGCTTGCCATCCACAGATTTAATCATCTGTGGATGGCAAGCCCCATTGTTCCCAATGGTGGTGCATGCACACAGCCACACTAGCGGGCACATGCACGTCACACCACCATTAGGTACAATGGGACTTGAGGTCCCACATTTTTGGTTTCTGTGGAGTGTGTGTCTATGTATGGAACAGATCCTCTGCAGATCCCAAGGTCCAACTACATGTTTTTCAACCATTTTTCACATTTTGATTTTTTTGGGGGGGAAAATTCATTTGTACTAAAAGTATAATGATTCAGAGAAATATTCAGAGAATATTTCACACCAATATCACATTTTCTTCACAAAGTCTTTTTATACAAAAAAGAGGGTTGTGGATTTTTATTTTATTTTGTAAAAGGGTTCAAAATGGAAAAATCTCGCAACCATTTTCTCAATGGACATTAATATTGGCACCCATTCTCTTAAAGCACCAGAAAATTCTCAAGTATTTTTGCATCCCTAATTTTAATGTAGACTTTCTAGATACTTCTTGTTGTCACTGTTTAATGATTTCAAGTAGGTAGTTTATCTGTACAACCCATCTGTGCTGAGGTTCTTTAACTTCTTTCTTACTGCTTAGTGGAAACTGTGTTCAGATTTATTAAATCTGTGCTCAGATTTATTGGACATAGCTCAAATAGGTTGTATCTGCAGCTGCAGTTTAGGAACAGGTTTTCACAGACTACAACTTTTTAGTCCCTGTTTTGTGCCTTCAAGTCTTTTCTGACTTATACTGACCCTAAGGCGAACCTAGCCTGAGGTTTTCTTGGCAAGGTTTGTTCACAAGAGGTTTGCCTTTGCCTTTCCCTGAGGCTGAGAGAGTATGACATGCCCAAGAACACTCAGTAGGTTTCATGGTCAAGTGGAGACTGGAACTCTGGTCTGCAGAGTTGTAGTACAGTACTCAAATCACTATGCCATGCTGGATCTCATAGCTCAAATAAAAAATGTACAGGTTGTATCTGCAGCTACAGCATATGAAAGAGTTTACACAGAATACAACTTCTTAGACACACACACACACCTAGGCACACACAAGAGTCACTGTTTATGCTGTAACAGCCTAACCTGGTTATTCCCAGGAGCAGGGTGGGCAATTGAGACAAGTCAGTAGGGCCAGTTTCCTGCTCATGGGACACACTGCAAAAAATAATTTCTTAAAATGAAAAAAGACCAAACTAGAAGAAATCAGAAATCCACACATCTAGTTTTTGTTGTTAAATCAGTTTGGTAGGAACCTCCAATCTAGTTAAAAGATGAGCCATTGTTCCAAAAAGTGTCTTTTAATTTCTAAGTTGCTTTGTGTCCCAATTTTAGTGGGAAAGCAGGATATAAGTAAATATAACAATAACAACAACAACAATAATAATAAAGCTTCCAAGAAATTTGATTCACATTTTTTGTCCAGAAAAAAAATTCTAGAAATTTGGGAAGAGGGATCAAAGATCACAAAAACAGCTTTGGTGGGCCACACATAACCCCAGGGTCCCATTTTACCCAACATGATCTGGAGATTGGTATCACATTGTGATTTATTCCGGTAAACCCAGAATAAAACTGGTTTGGCAGCTCAAGAGGGGAGTAACTGAGGTGTTTTGTTAACGTTATTTTGCATGACAATTAGCAGGAAGATGTGACCTACATCTCAAACTAAGTGTTAATATCTTCCAAGGAATTCTGCATATTGCAGTGATGATTTGATGTCTGCTGACTTTAACCCAGGCAAAGTTTCTCTTGTTGAACAATGCTCAACTTTAGCTAACTTGTCTCAATTGGAAGGCAACGAAATCTTGTGCATTTTATTTTCACAGGAGAAATATAAAATTATTGCAGCTGAATACAAGGCATGTTAAACTACTAAACTACCCTTCCTATAAGTATACAGACAGATACAAGTAGTTGTGACACATTCAGGTGTGACTCAATTCCGCTTCCTACACAGGCACCGCATACTACACAGAATCCATATCTCCTTTTTAGCAGACCCCATTAACATTTTCTGAAACATAAACCAGTTCTTGACAGTTGTTTTTGCTCTCCTTCTCTTACATATCACTCTTATTTAATTCCCCCAAGAATCATGGACCAACTTAATTGAAGAACACCAAAATGTGATACTGAAAAGGACCCCCTCCCATTTTCCATTTATAATTTTCCAGTTCCTCTCCACTTAATGCATTCAGCCTCAGATCAAACATGAGCTGATTCACTGAACTGGAATGAATTTGTCAGTTTTTCAGATCTTTCCTAGATATATTCAGGCATACACTTTTACATTGCATATGTATTGGAAACTAACATCCATACTGCAGTTCTGTGCTGAATACAATGAATATAAAGATGAAAGTTCTGCAAAATATCTCCCCAGAGCCCATGCCCTGTAATTAATAAGGAATTAAACAATAGGGTGTTACACAAACAAACACACCATCCATACAAACACTTCTTGGTGCCTCATTCTAGAAATATATTTCCAGGTTTACATCCTACATTCATAGTCTACATTTTTGTAAGAGCTGTCTAAATGCATACTCTCCAGCATTCTGTGAAAACCAGGACTCATGTGGCCAAGCAACACCAGAGAAGCAAATGAGGAAGAACACATCAGCTAGAGACTGCAGAAGTTTGTATTTGCCTGAGCTTGTTGGGAAAGGCAAGATTCCTCCCCTACTGTCCTCTCCTCTTTTCTCCTCCTTGCTGAGTTAATTGAGTGCAGACTACTTCTGCACTTTGCAACAACAGAAATAAGCTGAAGACAAAGAGGAAAGTAAGGGGAGAAGAGAGAAACTGGGACATTTTAAAGCAGATGAAAATGTGGGATGATAGAGCATCCCTGCCAAATCAGGACAGTTGGAGGGTCTGGAAATATATTTGTGAATCCCACCCTCATGCCCTGTCTTTACAGTCTTGTCTTTTATACACTGACTAAGGAAATGGACTATATGATGCTTTTGACTGATACTGTGTTCTAAAGAAACTGTACCATCTTTTAAAGGTGAGAGCCAGTATGATCATCTGCCTGGCTGCAATTTCTGCCCTGTTTATCCCAACATGCAAGCTACTGATTGGCCTAACTGAAGTGGTGAACTGCTATTGGGTTTGACCGTATCAGACTACAAATTTACATGTCAGAATATGCCACCTAAACTATGATTTTTCTCCTTGGCATCTACTAAATTTTCATATAGAAAGAGTCTTTTTAGTAGTCTTTTTAGAACTTGCATTTAATTTCCACTTCTGTGTCCAAGCCTCCATCTCCAATATGCAACACAACTTCCCAAACACAAGCTAACTATGTATCTCAGATCTAAGTCTAAGCACATAAGTGGGCAAGAGAAAGGAAACTGAGGAGGGGGAGGAATCTATAAATCCATTCTTCAGATGCACTTGCAAATATTGTAGTCCCCCAATGCATCTGAAGAAGTGGACCTAATATCCATGAAAGCTCATAAATAATCCTCATAGAATCTCCCCTCCCATTTACATTGTGACAAACTTTCTGCTTCTTTGAGTGCTTGAGAGACTATCTCTATACTCGACAGTCTCATATCCAGAAAACTGGCTTGAAAAGGACTGTGGCATGCAGGAAAACAGAAAGGTGCACAGAATAAAGTTGGCTGAACCCGATACTTACAAATATAGATCCTTCTTCGTGATCACTCTTAGGTAACAACTGAGTCAAGTCTTTAATACTTCAGGCTTCCAAAGCACAATTCATTCCTATGCACTGGGCTTATGTTTTCTTGCCTTTCAGTCTTCACAGACTGAAGAGAACAATATAGGAAACTTGCAGCTATACAAAACCCCCTGTTAGTTGCATCTTATTCCCAAAATGGACATTTGCCCTACAGGAAAGCACTTTCTGCATACCTGCCACTAAACTCCAAGAAAACAGAGAAAAGCAAAAACCATGAGGTGAAAAAGGAGCAACTCAAGTCAGTACTGCATTTGCCCAGGTACTCCAATGCCACCCTGTGATGTCCATTGGTCCTACCACATAAGTTACCACTCAGCAGGGCTGTCCTCCTGTTAACTGATGATGGTGAGAAGGGGGAAAAAAGCTTTGCTTCATCATCCTCGGATATCACCAGCTATTTGCAGTCTGCCTTGGATTCATACAGCAGATGCACAGGATCACACCTTTGCATCTAGTTTGCTTATTTTGTATTCATACTAATTTGTAAAGACTAGGATCCTCACTTCACATAAACAAACACTGAAGGAATGAGGGGAAATAACCCACCCTTATCCTACATTTTAATTATTTTATACTGAAGGGAAATACCATTCACATTATTCCATCAAAATCTTTTTAATTTGCAAAAGTTGAGGATGGCTAAAGTATATGACTCATTCATAGTATACTGTACAATCTAAGGTTAAGGTTAGAACTATAAACACCTCTCAACACTTGACAAATACTGTGCATCCTGTCATAATCTAAAAATCTCTCACCTTCTCATTCCCTGCATACCAGTGCAATTTGACCAACTACACACTTTTAAACACTATCCTATTGCTCAGTCAATGCCCTTATATCCTTCTTGTATCATTAGATACACAGAACTCCTGCCTCCTCTCTCTGCTCCCCTCAACATACATTTTACAGCCGATCTCTGCCTGAAACTCCCTTTTTCTATCACCAAACATAAAACTATCGTTATCAGTTGTGAGGGAAAGACAGGGTATAAATAAATTTTAATAATGATAATATCATAGTCTGAGTGCTGTGAAAAACATTTCCCTCAAACAGGGACACTTCAGTCTGGGCAGGAATGACCACCAGTCAAAACCAAAGTCTCAAAAGGGTTACGATCTAGTGTCACACACAGATCTCAACATCTTGGTGTGGTTTTTGCCTTGCCTCTGTCAGGTCGGAAAAGAATCCACCCTCACAGCCATAGATGCATCTGGCAGGAATGATGTTTTATTTCCATGCCATGATTAAGCTCTCAGATCATTTTATGCCGTATGGCTGTATGCCTAATCGTGTGTGTGCCACAAGCTGACTACCTTTGGTCCACAGACTTTACACGTGTTAGTCCACTCTGTTGTGCCCAAAGCTATCTACTCCTTTTCAGAGAGCTGAGCAGGGGACCTTGTAATCTGCATCCTAAATCCTTACCCTTGTACTACAGATCCCTCTCCTTACATTCCCACTTAGGAAGTCAGGGGCCATTTCTCTAGCCCATACTCAAAACGACATACACATGTAGCTATTAACTAACAGAGCCTTCCGTTTCTTTTCTGCCAGCCACAGCTCTTTGACACACTATGCTCACCATTCCATGTTTTCTCTCACCCCCATTCACCCATTGTAGAAGCCCCCCCCCCCAGGTTTGGCCTAGTTTGCCCCCTCAAAAAATCCTCCCATCCATGCACATTATAGAAACCATTGTTTTCTATTCTTTAACAAGAGAAATGCAACAGGTGCAGCTTGCTTCTGCAGAAAAGTGCCACAGATGCTGCTTTCAGAAACCCCAAATCTTTGTAAGGGTGTTAATGAGAGGGAGGATAGCAAGTCAAGTAACATATCACCCTCACCACTGCCCCCTTTTTCCTCCCCAATATAGACCACCTTTGTTTCTACAGTTACCCTTTTGGCACATTACCCACATTGTTTTACAGCCTGTGGGTGAATGAGTGAGCGTACATGTGAATATCCTAAAGTGTCAAGATATAATTGAATACTAAAGTCAGGATGGTCAACACCATTGTATTTCTTATTTCTATGTATGGCTGAGAAAGCTGAACAGTGAAAAAAGCTGAAAGGAAGAAAATCAACTCCTTTAAAATGTGGTGCTAGAGAAAAAGTTCTACAGATGCCGTGGACAGCTAAAAAGACAAATAAATGGGTCCTAGAGCAAATCAAGCCTGAACTCTCCTTAGAAGCCAAGGTAACTAAACTGAGACTATCTTTCTTTGGCTATATCAGGAGAAGACATACCTCATTAGAAAAAACAATAATGCTTTTAAGATAAAAGACAGTAGCAAAAGAGGAAGACTGCTGAACAGGTGGATACTCAATCAAGGAAGCCAGGGCCCTGAGATTGCAAGACTTGGAACTGCAAGGGCTGTTGATAATAAGATGACTTGGAGGCCTCTCATTCATTTGTTGATGTTGACTTTGACCAATCTCTTTGAATGAGAGACCTCCAAGTTACTCTGTCCTCAATTGCCCTGCCCAACTCTTGCAGATTCTTGGCTGTAGCTTCTCTGATTGAGTCTCTCCATTCAGAATGTAGTCTTCCTCTTTTCTTATTGCCCTCCACTTTACCAAGCATTATAGTTGTGTCCAGTGAGTCCTTCCTTCTCATGAAATGGCCAAAATACAACAATCTCAGTTTAGTCATCTTTGCTTTCAGGGACAGTTCGGCCTGATTTGCTCTAAAACCCATTTCTTGGTCTTTTTAGCAGTGCACAATATTCTCAAAACTCTCCTCCAGTACCACATCTCAAGAGTAGGAGTTTTTTTCCCTTATCAGTTTTCTTCACTGTCCAGCTTTCACAACCATACGTTGTTGCTGCTGTGTGACTTCAAGTCATTTTCAGCTTATGGCAACCCTATCATGGGGTTTTCTTGGCAAGATTTGCCAAGAGGTTTGCCATTGCCTTTCCCTGAGAGCTGAGAGCATGTGATTTGCCCAGTGAGTTTCATGGTCAAACAGGGGACTGAACTCTGGTCTCCAGAGTCTTAGTCCAACACTCACACCAGTGTGCCACCATACATAAAAATAAGGAATGCAATGGCATGGACCATGCTAACTTTGGTATTTAATGCTACATCTTTACACTTCACTCTCATGGCAGCCAAAAAAAGCCAATGCGATTCTAGGCTGCATCAATAGACATCTAGTGCCTAAATCGAGGGAATAGTCAGTGGTGTCACTAGAGGGGTGGAGCCCATACCAGGTGACACCCCAGAAGAGGGGTGACACCTGATCAGGCTGTCCTCCCACCAGAGGGGGCAAGAAGGGGCAAGCGCACCTGGCCCTGCTTCCCAGCAGTGGCAGCAGTTTCCTCATGAGGAGGCCAGTGCCACCATAAGAAGGGAGAAGGCCAAGGACTCCTGGTCCCTATTCCTCACAGTGGCAGTGGCCTCCTCCTGAGAAGCCTGTTGCTGCTGCTGCTGCTGCAAGGATAAGAAAGGGGTGAGCACCGCCTTTCAGCCATGTACCCTGGTAGCCCCACCCCCACACCCGGTGACACCGGGAGCAGGATGCCACTGGTAATAGTACCACTCTATTCTGTTTTGGTCTGGCCTCACCAGGAATACTATGTCCAGTTTGGGGCACCAAAATTCAAACAGGATATTGACAAGAAGGAGGGCAACCAAAATGTGAAGGAAACCATGTCCTATGAGGAGTGACTTATGGAACTGGGTATGTTTAGCCTGAGAAAATTAAGGGGTGACATGACAAACCTGTTTAAATATTGGAAGGGATGCCATACTGAAGATGGAGCAAGCTTGTTTCCTGCAGCTCCAGAGAACAGGACCCAGAACAAAGGAGGCAAATTACAGGAGAAAAGATTCCACCTCAACAGTAGGAAGAACTTCCAGACAATGAGACCTGTTCCACTCAACCTTGGAAGAGTCTCCTTCTTTGGAGGTCTTTACACAGAGCTTTGATTCTGTGTTCCTGCATGGCAAGGGGTTGGGCTGGGAGGCCCTTGACGTCTCTTCCATGACTCGCTCACAGGATCACCAGCAATAGTACCACTGTCGAATCACAGAATTGGAAGAAAGAGATCACAAGGGCCATCCAGTCCAAACCCATTCTGCCATGCAGGAACTCTCCATCAAAGCATTCCCGACAGATGGCCATCTAGCCTCTGCTTAAAGACCTCCAAGGAGGGAGACTCCGCCACACTCCGAGAGAGTGTGTTCCCCTGTCGAACAGCCCTTACTGTCAGGAAGTTCCTCCTAATGTTGAGATGGAATCTCTTTTCCTGGAGCTTGCATCCATTGTTCTGGGTCCTGTTCTCTGGAGCAGCAGAAAACAAGCTTGCTCCCTCCTCAATATGATATCCCTTCAAGTATTTAAACAGGGCGATCATATCACTTCTTTTCTCCAGGCTAAACATCCCCAGCTCCCTGAGTCCTTCCTCACAGGGCATGGCTTCCAGACCCTTTGCCATTTTATTCTGTCGAAGGGAGGTAAGCAAAAAGGAGCCAGCCTGGCGCAGGGGCTTGAGGGCTGAACTAGACCAGGGTTCAAATCCCAGCCATGAAAGCCAACCAAGCCTCACTCTCTGCCTCAGAGGATGGCAATGGCAAACCCTGACTCTGAAAAAACTTGCCAAGAAAATCCCATCATAGGTTCCCCCGAACCTCAAGGCACCCAACAACCACCACCAGCAGCAGCAGCAGCAGAAGACTGGGGGCTGTGTCCCCGCTGCTGGCCCAGCCCTGGCCCTGGCGCCTTCTCGCTCACCCCGGGAAGTAGCCATAGGCGGCCAGGCAGCTCTCCTCCGGCAGCTCCGAGTCCATCAGCAGGTAGTCCTGGCTGTCGTTCCTCCGGGCCCCGTTCCCCGGGGAGACGGTCCTGCGAGGCTGGCACTGGCTCATGCTCTGCTTCTGCGCCCAGGCTCCCCACAGAAGAAGAAGAAGGACGACAAACAGCCCCCTTCGAAAAGAGAAAAGAGCTGGATCTTTCAAGAGAGGAGCCCTCTGTGCCCAGCAGTTCGGCAGAAGGGGCTCCTCGTCCCCACCTTCCTTCCCAGCCCCGGGTCAGAAAGGAGGCGGGAAGGACAGAGAGAGCAACTGCCAGCCCTCCTTTGGCTTCCTGGCTCCTAGCTGGAGCCTGGCCTCTCCATTTGGGGGGGAAAGAAGGGCTTTGCTGGACGACGACGAGGCGCAGTGACCGACTGAGAGGAAGAGGAGAAGGAGGCGAGTTTCTATGTCAACAGCTCTCTCTCTCTCTCTCTCTGGGCGTCATTGCCCATCCAGCCCTGAGGGAAAAGGGAGGGAGGGAGGAAAGGGAAAGGGATGGGTGTCTTACTCTTTTTGAAACCTTGGTCCTCCTCAAAGGGGGGGTCCCTCCCCGGGAGACAGAGCGACGGCAGGGGCACCTGCGGCGAGAGGCCTTCCGAGACTTCAACCTGAAGTTACTTCGGTTACTTGAGTTACTTCATCGGCTCAGGGCTACAAAAGCTCAGGCGCCCAGCTTCTTTCTTTCAGTTCATCTCAAAGGTGCAACAAGGTTGCCCTGGAGAAAAAGTGACTGCAAACTCAGCCGTGGAAACCCACTTCAGTGACTTTGGGGGAGTCACACTCTCTCAGCCTGAGAGGATGGCAATGGGAACTCCTGAACTGGGTGGCAAAAAGTCCTAACTGCAAAGAAAGACAAGGCTTATTTTTTTTTAATGGAGGACATTTTAAAAAATGGAGAAAAGTCCCAATGAAAAGCTAAAATAAATACTCATAGAAATGTAAGTGCAGTGTTTCTTAGTCATGCGCCACATGGAGGACATTTTGAAAATCCTCCTGGATAGAAGGTTGAAATGTAGGACATGTCCTGGGAAAGGAGGACATTTGGTCTTCCTGCCCTCTGAAGAAACTTGCCAAGAAAACCCCATGATAGGGTTGCCTTAGGAGCGCCATAAGTCAGAAATGACTTGTAGGCACACAATAACTAAAACCTGTCTGGATGTTGTACACCAGCAACACATCCCTTCTCAGCTTTCCAGCTGAACTGATGTTTTCTTCCTTTCCTTTTCTTTCTTTCTTTCTTTCTCATCAGAAAGCATCAGGAGGGAACATCCTGTTTATAAACTACCTTCAAAGTGTCCTTTTTTGGCATTCTTGGGAGAAAAAGAAATACTCCTCCGTTTGAAGAGTCCCCCATGAAGGCATCAGGGAGGTCAACTGATGGGGGATGAGGCATGGCAGCAAAACCAGGTGGGCCCTGGCTGGTAATTGGGTGGGAGACTGCCAAGGAATGCCAGGTGCTGTGGGATATATAGCGCAGAGGGAGGGACTGGCATTCCTTCCTATGGAGACCCTATGAAATTCATGGAGTCACCAGAAGTTGACAGGCAACTTGAAGGCACATAAACACACAGTTCTTTAATTGTGTCTCCCCCTTCCGCCGCCCTCCCCTGCCAAAATGCTTATCTGTTGCTACATGTGTTAACTGTCTGTACTCATTGCCAAGATGTGTATTACTTCTCTTTGTGTGGAGCTAACGCAACCCTAACACAGGGTTTTCTTGGCAAGATTTTTTTAGAGAGGGTTTGCCATTGCCCTCCCCTGAGGCTGTGGGTTGGCCATGGTTTTCCATGCCTTGTGAGGAATTTGAACCATTGTTTCCCAGTCCATCACTCAAACAGTTACACCGCACTGACCCCTAAGATGTGCATGCTCTTTCTTTAACCTCCCACTTTTATCCCAATATGGGAAGTAAGGCAGCTTACAGTGTAGAATTAAAACAAAATACAGTTGGAAAAAATAAATGGTGTAAAAGTTTTTTAAGCTATCAATTATGCTAAAAGCAACAGTTTGGTTAATAGCCAGTGTTAACAATGTAATGGTCTCTATACATCTAATTTTTCTGTGACTTCACAGACATTATTCCAACCCCCAACCATTTCCACTGTGGGAAGAGAGAGACCGACAGACATTACTCTCTGTCAGCATTGTAATGAACAAAGCTTGTGCTATAATAAAACTCTGAGTTTTGAGGCTGACAGAAGACTCCTCACTTGCTTTCCTTATGTACCAAAGCAGCAACAACACCAGTTTTGCATTAGGGGTGGGAAACAAAAAACATATTTTTCTGCTCTGGATAAATATATTCCAGAAATATTGTTAATAATAATAATAAATAATAATAAACTGTTTATTTATAGCCCACTTTTCCTGGCAGATCAAAGCGGATTACAACAAGGGTACTACACAATGTACAATTTACAAACAGTATCCATATAAAAATCACAACAGTACATCAAATTATTATTAAAAACAGGGTAAAAAATTACAAGATTAAAACCACAACAATAAACTAGCTTAAAGTGCTGGTGCAACGGGGAGAGAGCAGATATCATAGCGTCTGGGGGAAAGCCTGTTGGAAGAGGAAGGTTTTCAGCTTCTTCCTAAACTGGTCAAGGGAGGTAACCGAGCGGAGCTCGCCGGGAAGAGAGTTCCAAATCTGCGGGGCCAAGATAGAAAACGCCCTCTGTGCAGTCACAGAATATCTCGTGTCAGGAACCCTCAGCAGTTGCTTCCCGGCTGACCTGAGAGCGCGGGGTGGATTATATGGGGAGAGGCGGTCCTCCAAGTACCCTAGGCCCAAACCATTTAGGGCTTTATAGGTGATAACCAACACCTTGTATTGCGCCCGGAAGTGAATGGGCAGTCAATGTAGATCTTGTAAGACAGGTGTTATATGGCTGGTCCTGGGGCATCCAGTGACCAACCTCGCTGCCATATTCTGCACTAATTGAAGCTTCCGGGTTTGGTACAAGGGTTGCCCCATGTAGAGCGCGTTACAGAAATCCAACCAAGAGGTCACCAGAGCATGTACCACCGTTTCAAGGTCCCCCCGGCCCAGGTAGGGTCGCAGCTGGCGTATCAACCGAAGCTGATAACAGGTGCTCCTGACTGTCACATCCACTTGAGATGTGAGGTGGAGCGACAAGTCCAGAAGCACCCCCAGATTGCGAACTGAGTCCTTCAGGGGGAGCGTGACCCCATTCAGGAAAGGTGGACAAATCTCCATCCCTGGGCCCAGGGAACCTATCATGAGTACTTCCATTTTCCCTGGATTCAAGCTGAGTCGGTTTTCCCTCATCCAGCCCATTACTGACTCCAGACAGGCATCTAGAGGAGAGATGCCATCCCTTGTCACTGCATCAGTCGGAGACACAGAGAAGCATATTTGGGTGTCATCAGCGTACTGATAACACCACGCCCCGTGTCTCCGGATGATCTCTCCCAGCGGTTTCATGTAAATGTTAAATAGCATGGGGGACAGAATGGCTCCTTGAGGGACACCAGATGTAAGTGCCCTCTTATCGGAGCACATGTCCCCCAGCTGCACCATCTGGAATCTTCCCAAGAGGTAGGAACGGAACCACTGGAGCGCAATGCCCCCAATTCCCCCCCCCCCCCCCCCGTTTCAGTTCTATTTTTTTTAAAAAAAATCTTATTTCTGTGTTCTTCAAAAATGAAAACAAGGGAGGGAGAGACACAAACCATAACAAGGATTTGTTATTGGAAAGACTTGCATGTAAATAAAGTGTACGACTTGCATTGCAGAAATATATTTCATCCCCATGAGAAATGGATTACTGTAAATTATTTTTATTTGGACGTCCCGCACCTGTCTTTACACTTGGCATGGTCTGTGCTGTCCAGTTGGGCATCTGGTTGTCTATTCTGGATGAACCTCTAATTCACAATTTTTATGTCCCACCAGCAAATATGGCTGAATGGTTTTTGAAAGCAGTGCAACTCTGAAGTGCTGAGTTAAGAGATAAAATCAGGACAATTTAAATGCTGCAGAAAAACCAGGAGAAAATAAAACACTGGAAGTGAAAATCCAGCTCTCAAATGTCTACTCTGCTAGTCTTGACTCAATGGTATAACGTCACACAGGAGAAAGAACAGTGATCTGTGCCTTGTCCAAAAAAAAATCTTTAATGCTACACCACATTAAAAATTCACAAGTAATTCAATTCATGTTAGAAAAGTTGACATCTCCCCATCTGCTGTCCTCCTCACACACAGCATCTCTCCTCTCAATCGGTGTCGTGAAGCAGTAATGGACTGGATGAGGAAAAACAAGCTCAAGTTGAATCCAGACAAAACGGAGGTACTTGCAGTAGGGGCCCCCAAACCAGGTATTGGGTTGCAACCTCCAGTCCTAGATGGGGTCACGCTCTCCTCAAAGGGCTGTGTTCGCAGTCTGGGAGTGGTCTTAGATCCCTCGCTTCACATAACAAATCAGGTGAATGCGACAGTCACAAGCACCTGTTATCAGCTTCGTCTGATACGCCAGCTGCGCCCTTTCCTAGAAACTGTAGGGGCCTAGAAACTGTAGTACATGAACTGGTAACCTCACGACTTGATTTCTGTAATGCGCTCCACCTGGGGCTACCCTTGTGCCTAGTCCAGAAACTCCAATTAGTACAAAACATGGCAGCCAGGTTAGTTACTGGAAATTCTAGGAGTGACCAGATAACACCGATCCTAAAGTCACTCCACTGGCTGCCTATTAGTTTCCAACCACAGTACAAGGTGTTGGTTATTACCTTTAAATCCCTACATGGCTTGAGTCCAACCTATTTAAGGGATCATCTACTTCCACACAATCCACCCCGCACACTCCAGTCATCTGGGACGAATTTATGGCAGCCTTTAAAGACCAGATTAACTGCAACCTCCCAGAGGCCCTTTTCTGCAACTACTCCCAGACTATGGAACGACCTGCCGGATGAGATCAAATTACCAACTTAGACAGCTTCAGAAAAGCTGTCAAGACAGATCTCTTCTGGCAGGCCACAGATTGATTACCCCCATGTATTTACTACCACCCTGCCTATGTTATCTTTATTATAAGTTGATTTTAAAACTCTTTTAATTGTAAGATATTTAATTCTATTTTAGGGGGGGGGGGATATTGTAATTTTATGTATTATATTGTATGTGGATGTTTTAGTGTGAGCCGCTCTGATTGTCTTGCTACAGAAGAGCGGGATATAAATAAAAGTTTTGTTTATTTGTTTATTTATTTATTTGGCAGACATCTTCAGTCTGATAGTGATTTCCATTCCTTTTACTAGCATATTATTTCAACCAAGGGGGAGAATTACTTGATAATGAAATTCCTTGCTTTGGGGCCATTAACCTAGCAGAATGACTTAGTAAAAAAGAGAAATGCTTGAAGCACAGCACCATAAAATTCAGCACAAATTTTCTGTGATTGTTTTCTCTGAATTATAGCAACTGAGAATACTTTTCTTCTTTGTGTGTATCTGTGTGATGCTGTGTTTTCTTTAAATCCTCTCATAATTCAAACCATAATGGTTGTTCTTTTATTGCTTTAAAAAGGCAGGTTATGGAAATATGCAGTAATTATGCATACTATTACAATACTTATTTAAAATAGGATTCAGCTTTTAAAAATCTGTTCAAGTGCTCCATGAGACTTTCCTTCAATTTGAGAGTACAGAGGTATTATATGGCATTATAATCCTGGTTCAAATTAAGCAGTATACACAAAGAACAAACTTTGTTTAGGTTTTTTGGGGGGGCAGGTGTCTGTCAATAATGCAGTGCCAATGCATATCAAGCAGAGTCCTTCTTAGCAAATTTAAACATAAAGCAGAATCTTAACTAAAAGCAAAATTCTCTATGCTGGAACAAACAAAAGTTGTTTCAATGGTAGCAAAAAGACTTACAATAAGACTAGAAAAATGTTTCCTTACATCTTTTTAAAAGCTATCCCAATTTAAGACATATGTAAAATACTGAATTTGCTATTTAAATAATCTTTCTCAAGTTTATTTTAAACTATTCCAAATATTATTTATTCTCTGCAATAAAAGCAATTATTCTAAATATTATTTATAACTAGCCTAGGGCTTTTATTAAGATAAAAATAAAACCACACAGTAGTAGGTAATTTAAACATGTGATTCATGCCACTACAATACACCTGTGTAGTTTCCTTATGAGCACACAGATGTTTAGAATCATATCCGATGACATTCAAAAGTGTATATAAAGTACATTGCATCCACAGTGCAGAAATAATCCAGTTTGAGACCACTTTAACAGCCCTGGCTCAGTGCTAGGGAATCCTTGGAATTGTAGTTTGTTGTGGCACTGGAGTTCTCTAACAGAGAAGGTTAAATGTCTCATAAAACCAAAATTCCCAGAATTCCATAGCATTCCATAGTATTGAGCCATGGTAGCGTGGTGTCAAACTGGATTATTTCTGCAGTGTGGATCCAGCTATAGGGAGGAAAACCCCTCAAAAATGGCACCTTGTCAACATCAATGGAGACTCATTCTATTCTAGCATGATGAACTGAAACAAAACTCTACATGGTGTGAGGCTTTAGACAAGGAGGAGGATGAACAACAACAACACAGATGCCAGAGCTGCTCCATTTGTGCTACAGAAGATGCAGAAGCACAATAGATACATTTGACAACACAACAAGCTAAAGTTACCCAAGAATTCTGGCTTGTGATGAATGAGCAATATGCTGATGCACATAGCTGGTTCCATCTGCAACAGGAGTGGCTAAATAAATCATGTAACTTTGCTCTGTAGTTGAGTTATAACCTGCATCTGGCAGGAAACATTTTCTCTTCTTTGGTGCATTTTCTCCCAACAAGCTACAGAAAGAACCCAAGGACAAGCTTTGGATTCTTTTCTAGTTTTCTAGGAGAGAACAAACCAAAAAAGGTAAACTCTCTTCTCCTATTGAGATGATAAACCAAGTGCAGACCAATACACCATGGTTTGTTTAGTCACGCATCCTGAAAACAGTAATGACTGAACAGTGTGTGGGACCCTGACTTGTCGCATTGTACAAATGAATCCACTATAACAGCCTGACAGACCTAAGCTCACAGTCTTCAGAGTGCAGACTATATATCAGAACTGGAACAAGCAGCACCAATTGTTAAAGAAATGTTGGTAATTCTGCCACATATTCCAAGAACTATTTTATTCCATCATCACAATGAGAGAGGAAGTGTTCTGTAAGATGTGTGTACAGAGCAATAGATGTAGATGATTCATTCAAACCACACATTGCAACAGAAGTCAAAAACAAAACAAAACCCACATTCTCACTAACCAGTCTGTCTTAATCCTTCCCCTACCTAAATATAGCAATTAGTTGACCCTGAGTGTAATTTCCCAGTCACCCTAAGGATATTTTCTCGCACACTCAACACAGCATGCTTTTCTAGGCTTCTGGTTGACTGTAAGGGATGACCCCCTAGAACATTTGAGATGTAGTGCTGGAGGAGCATTCTGAGCATAGCATGGACTGTGTAAAAGACCAATAAATGGGTCCTGAAGCAAATCAGAAAAAGAAAAGATGACTAAATTGAGATTGTATTTTAGCCATACCATGAGACCTACCCATCAGTAAGAGCTATTCAACCATGGAACTCACTGTCTCAGAGAATTGTGGAGTCTCCTTCTTTGGGGCTTTTAAGCAGACACTGGATAGCTTTGATTGTATATTCCTACATGGCATTGGGTTGGACTGGATGGCCCTTATGGTCTCTTCTAACTCTGTGATTGTATAATTCTATGAATGAAGGAGAGTCTACCTCTTAATTTAAAAGCAAACTAAAACAGCAAGTGCAGACATCACTGTGAAGCCAAATGAGGACCACTGCAAAACAAAAGAGAGCAGTCTACTTCAGGTAACACAAAAGATTAAAGGTACAAAAATTTCCTTTAAGAACTCACTGAGGATAAAAGATACCCCAAAGCCACACAATGTTAACCAAAAGTTGAAAAACTAAAATGGAGAATGGTATACTCTTCTTGATGACAGTGGGATAGACTGTCCTGGAGGATGGTGGACTCTCTATCTTTGGAGGTCATAGAATTGGCAGAGACCACAAGGGCCATACAGTCCAACCCCCTGCCATGCGGGAACTCACAATCAAAGCATACTTGACTGATGGCCATCCAGCCTCTGCTTAAAGACCTCCAAAGAAGGAGACTCCACCACAGTCTGAGGGAGCATGTTCCACTGTTGAACAGCTCTTACTGTCAGGAAGTTCCTCCTAATGTTTAGGTGAATCATTTTGCCGGTAGTTTGCATCCCTTGCTCCATGTCCTAGTCTCTGGAGCAGCAGAAAACAAGGTCTTTAAACAGAGGTTGGATGGAGTGCTTTAGATAATGAATTTCTGCATGGCAAGGGGCAGACTACATGGTACTTGCAATGTCTTCCAATTCTATGACTTGACTTGAAGATCTAGCATGGTGCCGTGGTTTGAATGTTGGACTATGACTCTAAAAATCAGAATTTGATTCCTAGCTCAGCCATGAAACCCACTGGAAGACCTTGAGTAAGTCACATACACTTAGCCTCAGTGGAAAGCAATGGCAAACCTCCTTTGAACAAATCACGCCAAGAAAACCCCATAGAGTCACCATAAGTCAGAAAAGACCTGAAGGCAAGAAGAAGACTTGACTTGACGTAATGGTATTATGGAGGAATGCAAGGGTGACTGGGAAGAACCATGAACAAGTAGCACTCCTTTTACAAGGCAAGAACATAGTATAATATTGTTTAAGGTCCAAATTGTCTATATATTTAATTATCACCTCAGCACAAAGCAGATGAAAATAACTGAACAAATCACTGCAGAATACTGGGATCCACTGACAGGTATAAATAACAAAACAAACGGAACAACAGAGTTGTTGTTTTTTATTTTAAAAATTCCTAGTACAATCATCTCTTGCCCAGTTTGAACCCTGAAGTTTTCCATTAATATTTCATGTTTCACAATGGAAAGTCTAGTAAGATAAATATCCATGGAAGCTTCATCTTATGGGAAGATACTGACTGTGCTAAAATGACAGCAGTCTTTATTAATGAAGCCCTGATATTTACAATTAGTTTTGTACGAAAGTGTTTACTGAAAGACTATTGTTTTATGAGGTTTACTTCACATTTGACATTTCATTTTGAAATACGTGAAAGTTCATAATATTTTTAGAAGTTTACCCAGATGAGGCATTGTTCTGTGCTCTGAAACAAACCAGAACCTGCTAATAAAATTTTGGTTTTAAGATCAAATGGAGGCTGTATCGCAACTGTAATGTTTAAAGGAAGGGACTATCATCATGATTTCAAATAATCACTAAAACATTTTTAAAACCCTTTTAAGAAAATTAGGTAAGTGGTAATTGCTTCTATAGTTTTTTCTTCAATATCTCAACCATTTGGGGCACATTCACACTACACTATCGTAATGCTATATTCTATTTCAACAGCCAAGATTTGTAGTTTGGTGAAGCAATAAAGCTCTCTGGCTGAGATTTCTAAATGCCCCTCCCTAAATTTGAAACCCCAGGATTCCATATGACAAAACCATGACAGTTAAATTGGAATTATAGTGTTATGATTCCATAATGTGAATGGGCCTCGGCAGAGATATGCTGGCGATGGAACAATGGAAATGTAGGAAATATGGAACTAATTTCTTTCCTACATGTAAAAAACATTATACTAATTTCATTCAGCAAGTCCATTTGGAATTGCTGCCAGTGCACCTATCACTACTGGAAACACAGTATTTCTTTTTCTGTCACCATTGTTGTTATTATTTATCCCCTGACATTTCCCCAGTGGTGTCACTAGCGTTGGTGTTAAAAAATTCTGGGGCCTCTCCTTTCTCTTCCCACTGAGCTTTACCCCAGTGCCACCATCTCTTAAAGCATTTTAAAGGGAAATATACATTTTTTGCTGATAGGCCAATGGATGCTAAGAGGGCAACTCCAAAGCACTGTGTAGTGAGTTATCTACACCGAACTTTTCATTCTCAGACTGACATCAAGGGAAATGTAAGTAAAAAAAATCCACCGGATAAGGCCAAGTCACTGGGTATTACTAAAATAACTCTTTGGGATCACAGCCAGTTGCAATCTTGCATAGGTCAAAGTTATAAACATTAACTATTTGAAAATGTGTCCTAAAAAAATGTTTGCTATCATCAATGTGTACATTATTAGCCCATTTACTCTCCAAACACCCACACTTATGCATTCAGAACAAAACCTTTCAAAAATGAGAGGGAGGTATCAGCAAGCTTCTAATAAGGAGGACATATAAACATGCCTGAGAGAATACCAAGATTTGCAGCAACAACAACAGGAACTATTTAAAAAGCAAGGCAGCCAAGAAATAGCTTAAGGAGGGTTGAGCATTCCCAGTACTCCTAGAATGCTCTCTCTGGTCTAAAACACACTGCAGAAATAATCCAATTTAATACAACTTTAACTGCCCTGGCTCAGTGCGAGGAAATTCTGGGAACTTTCGTTTAGCTGTCATTTAGCCTTCTCTGACAGAGAGCTCTACAGCCACAATAAACTACAATTCCAAGGATTCCCTAGCACTGAGCCAGGGCAGTTAAAGCAGTCTCAAACTGGATTATTTCTGCAGTGTGTTTTGGACCTCTCTCTCTCTCTCTCTCTCTCTCTTTTGCAGGCTGCATCTGCACTGCAGAAATAATACAGTTTGACACTACTTTAATTGCCATGGTTCAGTGCTATGGAATTTCTCGCCGGATTGGGGCCAGGGCAGCCTCACCGGCAGCACTGCAGCCCCAATCTGGAGTTTCTCCGGGCCCTGTGTGGACAGTGCTGCATAACTACAGTGCTGTGCACACATACTAGGGTTAAGGAGCATGTGGTTGGTGCGTGCTCCCTAACCCTAGTATTGGCACGAGTACGCCACTTTATGGCAGTCTGTACCACACCAAGGAATCAAGCATCAGCTACTTAGCCCCTATCTCACTAACCCTACATTTTAATGTGAAATTGTTTCTGCTAGCTCAGTGCTGTCAGGTGGCAGCATCAGCAGAAGGAAGAATGTTGAAGAGATAATGTGTGAAGTCTGATGAAATGCATCTGGGTTGTGGGGAGCTTGTAAAAGGAGCTACAGCTGCTGATAGCGACAAACACTATGATTACTATTAATCAATAGTATTAATAATACAGTTGGCCCTCTGTTTTCATGGGGGATCCATTCCAGCCCCCCCCCCAAAAAAAACAGAGACTCAATGTATATTCAAGCTCCATAGGCTTGAATGGGGCATGTGCCCACAAGCATGCGCAAGGTGCGCGCTGCAGGAGGGGCATTAAAAATAATGGAGGTCATCCCTCTGTGAATATTCAAGACAGCAGACCTCAAGTCCACGAGAAAGGAGGGGTGACTGTACAGTAAGGAATTATATTAAAGTATTAAGTAGAAGGACAAAGAGGCTGAAGAACAAAAGCAAGCAAATTATCCAGCAATAAAGCCAGATTGGAATCTGTAACAGGAATAAATTCACATTATGTATTGTTATTATTAACTGCCTTTGAGTAGACCTCAACTCAATTCCCAGACTTTGTTAGTTTCTTTTGTGTCATCTGCATAGCTTAGGTTAGGCGTAGTGCTCACAGAAAGATTTCCAGTAGCATCTGGTAGCAAGGCCTTCTAAATACTGGTTAAATGTGAAAAAAGTTGGTACACTGTAATATTAGTATTATTCTTTAAATGATTAATTTAACTAGTCATATAAATTCATTCTAAAATATCTAAAAACCAAAGAAGTTACATTTTTAAAAATGGCCCAATAAGGCTGCAGTTTGTTGTTCTGAGGCCTCAAGCAATTTATGACTTAGGATGACCCTAAAGTAAAGTTATCATAGGGTTTTCTTGGCTAGGTTTCTTCACAGAGGTTTTACCATTGCTTTCCTCTGAGGCTGTGAGTGTGTGATATAACATGGAGGGTGTTTCCATGGTTGATTGAGGATTGAAACACCGGTCTGTCCACAGTCCTAGTCCAACATTTAAACCATTATACTACACTGCCTCTCCACAATGCTCTCCACAATATTTGCACCATAATGCTTATCTACTTGAGAGCATTATCTTCATTCAAGTTTGAGAGTCTTACCACTGTAAGACTTGTGTAGCCCATTTCTTTCCTTTTGAGCTGGAGCTAGACAAAAATTGTGAAAATTGCATGTGATGAAATTTTCTTTAGCAGCAGACAAGTGTATCAAGAAGGAATTGTATCCCTATAAGACTGCAGAGCTCTTCATTTTCTTCATTATTCCTTCTTTGACCTAGCACATATTCTTCTATGATGGCTGTTCAGAGGGTACGGCATACAACATACACAGTGCTGATTGCACATGGGAGAAATTGTCCCAAGTGTATGAGCTGCACAGAGATGCTGAAAAAACAGTCAGTCATGGACTTGAAAGGGCGACATTAAGTATTGGACAAAAGCACAGGATTTTGCATGGGAGCTGAATTTTTCATCCTGCATCTAAGCTTTCTAGAGATGGGATGCATTCCAAGCCGAAACTGAATGAACTTAATCAGACCATTTGCTCCTCTGCAACCCTCTTCTCCCATATCCAAGCCACAGGAGAAGGCAGAAGAGTTTTATTTGTTTATCTATCCTGGCAACTTCTAAAAGAAAAAGAGGCAGCAAACTTTAATAATCTGCAGCTCATAAAATGAAGCACATGAATATCTGAGTGGAATGTGTGGCATATGAGCAAAAGGTAGGAAGAAAGAAAATTCCCCAAGAATTAAAAAAAAGGACACAAGGCAGTGCAAGGCACTATTAAAAGGGAAAATTCAGAGTGATTAAGGAAGTCATAGAACATTCCTAAATCTGCCTGGCACAGTGCACCAAAAAGAAAAAGAAAAGAGCCAAATGAAAGTACTGCCAGTGCCCAAGTCACCAAAACGTTGGTGACCAGCAGAGCAGAGGAAGGGGGAGAACCCTCTCTCAGCATCACAAAAATCAACAGTGGCAGGAGAAATACTAAATTTCTGTAGCCAGCATTTTTATTACTCCTATAAACTGAGGTTTAATCAACAACATGTTTGGATATTTTTCCAAAAATGAAATGGCCATGAGTAACTGTTGTAAAACTTTGTCTGGATCAGAGGTTGCACAGAAACACACCATGACTATGTTCCTTTTCTGCTCACAATCATGGTATGTTTGCTGTTTGCTATACTGTTTGCTCAAGCAAGAAGCAAGGACTTTAAGAGGGAGAAAAGGGGGGCAGTTTGGAGTGGGGGGAAGTAGAGCAATGCATTGAGGGCATCTTGCCCAAGAATTCTCATACAGTGCTGCTGGCATGTGTATTATTTTATTTATTTCACTTATATCCTGCCTTTTCCCAGTTCAGTGAGACTTACAAATTATTAATAACAGTATAAAACCATACAAAAACATCAGATAGATAGATAGATAGATAGATAGTTATTTTAAGAAGTTATTTTAAAGAAGTTAAGTTATCTTAAAACAATTAGACAATCTATACAGTCAAACTCTTTATAAATAGGCAGATATTTTTTTTTAAAAAAAATGTCAAAACAACACACCATTAAAAGCCCCAGCACAGCCATTTAGTAAAAGCCTGATGGAATAGATAATTTTTCACTGGCCATCAGAAAGAGAACAAAGAAAGAAATATCCAAGCCTCCCTAGACAAGATGTTCCAAAATCTGACAGCAATCACCAAAAAGGCCCTCTCCTTTATTCCCATCAAAGGATCCTGGGAAGGTTGTGGAATACTAAAAAGGACCTCTCCCAAACACCTTAGCTCTTGAAGAAATATGGGGAGATATGTTTCTTCGAATAGCCTGGACCTGAGCCATATATGTGTTGTGTGTATACATGTATGCCTGACTTGGGCCCAACCTCTCTAAGAGGTCTCCTGCTTCCATACAATCCGCCCTGTACACTCAGGTCCTCTGGGAGGAATTTACTACAGCCTTTAAAGACCAGATTGACGGTGACCTCCCAGAGGACATTTTCTGCAGCCACTCCCAATTTATGGACTGGCCTGCTGGACGAGATCTGTAAAATTACCAATCTAGAGAGCTTTTAAAAGGCAATTAAGATGGATCTCTTCCAGCAGGCCTTCCCAGAATAAAATACTCAACCACAAATAAGACTTCCCATCTATCGAACCTGCCCATGGCTATTGGATTATACAGATTTTAGCATCTTAGTTTTTAATCTTACATTGTTTAGTCTGGTTTTAAGGGGGGGACATTATGTATATATGGATGTATTTTAGCTTGTACGCCACTTTGATTGCCTGGCAAAAAGCAGGATAGAAATAAAAATTATTTATTTATTTATTTATTTATTTATTTATTTATTATACAGCAAAGAACTTTTGTAACATCTGACTCCATCTCCTTGCTGTGACAAGTATGAGTTCAAATCTCATCTCAGCCAAAAACTAGTGGAAAAAGCCTGAGAGAAGTCACCATCTGTTCCACTCCTCTCTGTAGGATACCCCTTTAAACACTTTGTAAATGCACTGTAGAAATATTTGGTTTCATTATTGCAAATGTGTCAAGAGAGCACTTAATCTTCAGTGAGAGATCATGGCTGTTGACACATTACAGAATTAATGCAGTTTGAAACTGCTTTAACTGTCTTGGCTCCATCCTATGGATTCCTGGGATTTGTAATTTATTGGGGCACCAGAGCTCTCTGACAGAAAAGGATAAATATCTCACAAAACTACAAATCCCAGAATTCCATAGCATGAAGCCATATGGCAGTTAAAGTCAAACTGCATTAATTCTGCAGGGTAGATGCAGCCTAGAACTCACATGTCCAATATGCTCTATAGGAATGATTACATAGTATAATTAAAACCACTTCCCCCCCCCCTACTCTCACGATGCAGGGCCAAAGGTCTGATTTGATCACAAACTGTCTTCATGTGTGAAGGGTAATTTTGCCGCAACTCCAGACTATCCTTGCATTAATGTGAATTTTTTTTTAAAAAAAAAACCTACCTTTTGCTCCAGATATATCCAGAAAATCCAGAACACTCCAGTGTGATGCTGGGTAGCTATTTGCACAATGTCCTACTGTGCTGCCTGCTGCCATCTCTTGCACAGGTCACGCTCACTAAAGTCACAACAAGTTGCCCAACGATGTGATCAATGTTTTTGGCTTCAATGGGAGCATTTCGCACCACCAGTGCTGGTGGTAGCAGCGAGTGGCACCGTGAGATGCTGTGTAAAAAGCCACCTGGTGTTGTGTCAGAATGTATAAGTAATTGGGATAATGCAGGGCAGCTTTGGGGCCACAATTCTTCAGGCTGCTCCCAGAATTTTCCAGCTAATGTAGGCCCACCCTAACTGTGGAGGTCTTGAAAAATAATTGACTAAGGAACCTGCTATTCTTCAGAGAAACAGCATGCAAAATGCACATCCTCAATTTTGGCCTTCTGCATTGTTCTTTCTTTCCCATCAACTTGGCACCTCAATATGAATATTTCTATAAATACTGTGGAGCCTTACTATCCACTGGGATGTGGTTCCAGAGCCACCCGTGGATAATAATATATATTATTCTAACCATGGATGATTGAATAGCCAACCCTCTTTCCTGTCAGCCATGGGGTGAGGGAGATAAGTACCTTCAAGATGCCTGTTGGCTTATGGCAACTCCATGAATTTCAGAAGATTTTCTTAGGCTAAGAATATTCAGAGGTCAGTTTGCAACTTTCTTCCTCTGAAATAGAGTCTTCAGCATCTGGTTTCCATTGGTACTCTCCCATCCAAGTACTAAACAGACCTAGCCCTGCTTAGCTTCCAAGATCAGACTGGATCTGGTACCTTATTGTCTGTCAACCACAGTTATTTTATAAACCATTTTTTCCTGTTGAGGTTCATCAGGGCATCTGCTACTGGGGAACCTTAATAAAGAGCTCAATAAAGAGACACTTTCAAGATTACTCCAGAGGAAATCAAATAGAGACCTTATCTCCTCTTCTGTATTCTTAGAAGAGTGTGTCTGCTGAGTTTAAATGCATTAATGTTGTCTTCAAATGTTTAAAGCGCTTCCTTTTCTCATGAATTGAAATACATATAAAGAAGGGAAAAGTGGGTTTAGTCTTCTCTGTTAGTTGCAACTTCCCAGCCAGTAAGTGCTTAACTTGGTGTGGACACAAATAACTTGTGTCATTTTTTCCCCTTGAAAAGTAGCAATGAAACAAGGGAAAGTAGTTGTTCCCACAGTTCAGATTACTAACTCTTAAATGGTAGCTGAGAAGAAATGTTTCAAGTTTAGTTTATGACAGAGAACATTTATGGATTTGTGCTTCAAAGAAATTTTCAAACGTACCTTTTTTTTAAAAAAAAATAGCCTTTCCTCCCTTTTGTTACAGGTTGCAAATGACTGCTGGTGTGCTCATACAAGGTGCCACTGGATTCAGCAGATATCAAAGTAAAATGGATGCCTGCAATGGAACAGTGCATCTTGCTTGGAATTTTGTTGAATCTTAGTGGCAGGTAAAGTAAAATTTTGGCTAGTACCATTTTGGCTTGTTAAAATGTTTAAACTAATGTAAAGTCAAAGGCTTTCATGGCCGGCATCCATAGTTTTTTGTGGGTTTTTCGGGCTATGTGGCCATGTTCTAGCAGAGTTTCTTTCTGATGTTTCGCCAGCATCTGTGGCGAAGATTCCAGCCACAGATGCTGGCGAAACGTCAGACAGAAACTCTGCTAGAACATGGCCACATAGCCCAAAAAAACCACAAAAAACTATGTTGAAACTACATGAGTATTGAACCTGAACTAAACTAATACCTTTTAATGGCCTAACAGTGCTATAAAAGTTTCCAAACTAAAGGCTCATAAATCTTAATGAAATGTGAAATCAAAGGCTTTCACGACCTGCATTCATAGTTTTTTGTGGGTTTTGGGGCTATGTGGCCATGTTCTGGAAGAGTTTATTCCTGGTGTTTTGCCTGCACTGTCCACTTTGGGAATCACTGCTATAGTGTATGGAAAGCCATTCCTTGTCATTACAATGCTTAAAAAAATAAATTTAAAGATGTCAGCCACAGATGCTGGGGAAACGTCAGGAATAAACTCTTATAGAACATGGCCACAAAGTCCGAAAAACCCACAAAAAACTTTTAAAAATAACTTGTTCCATTTTTCTTTGCAAAAAATCTTAGGATTGATAAAAGAATCTCATAAAACATGGGGAAAATGTCATGTGAAATGCCTGGAAATGCCCTTCAGAGTTTTTTCTAAACATTTATCTTTACACCAATAAAGAGAATAGCAACTCATTGCTTTACTTTCATTCCCATTCATAGTTTACTTCTGAAATATAACATCATGATGTCCTTTACAACAAAAGAGCAGCTCATTGCAATTTACTATTACAAATGGTCTGTCTCTATGAAACAACCATAAATTATGCTGAAATGATTTCTCCTTGAATTCAATAGAATGGCACAAACCCGTTTGGTATATTGTAGCTCTTCATGCAGTCTTTTAATAGCACAAACATCTCCTAGTAAAAATGCTTGGAGAACACTCTATTCCCCTTTGCTGCTTTGCTCCAGTATCAAATTAAAGTATGTAGATTTCTAAGAGAACGATTCACTATTTTTAATGATTTGATGATTGCTCCCATTGACTCAGCAATGGGAATTATTACTCAGATCTCTCGGTAATTTTTCCAGCTATTCTTCCCATCTGTCTTTTAGATTTTGTAAACATTATGCTAGGTATTGCCAAGGGAAAACCCAGATCTAAGTTCTATGGAACTTAGCGTACAACATTTTATGTATAATGACCAAGTTTTCAAACAGATAGTTAGGACTTCAGTAACTAATAATAATTCTTAAAAGCCTTAATGCATATTGCAAAGGACCTCCCTATACTTAGCAAGGGCACGATCCAACAACTGAACTTCCATTTGACTTACATCATAACAAAACATCAAAGGCATATGATGCATCTGTCAAAGCATCTGTCAAAGGTAGCACATGCCTTAATAACGTTCTGTGCTCAGCAGGAAGCTGCCTTTGAAACATGTCGGAAACTTTTGCAGGTTCACAATGCTCCAACCAGGCTGATTATAGGAAGCATATGATTCCCTGGTTACAACAGGTTCAGTGTCTACTGTTCTGTTTCTAGGCAAAATTTGAAGTGCTGAATTGACTTAGAAAGCCCTATATAACTTGGGAAACAGCTGGCTATTTGACTACACTCTTCCTTAAATAAGGTAAACATGCATGGTTGTTTACCTAGAATTTATTTAAAGAAGAATATATTTAAATAGCTGGCTGACTCCCAAGTTATGTAGGGCTTTCTAAACCAATTCTACACTTTATACTTTGCCTAGAAACACACTCACTATGGCACTACCTTTCCATGGGTGGTGAGACTGAGTGCTCCTGTGACACAATATTAACATACAAAGGACCTCGCTAGACTACTTCTTGGAAACAGTAGCAGTGTTGCTGGTAGGATCTCCCATATCAAACAGGCTTTTTCTGAGCAACCAGCAGTAGTAGTGTGTGGGTGTAGATTGGGGGGGGGGGGGTTTGACACTGTTAAAGGCCACTGCAGTGGTACCATAGATAATGCTTGCTAGTACGGTAAAGGCACAGTAAATCCATTTTTAATGTCTTTTACCATGAAAACCCTATGATGAAACAATCCAAAATGATATAAGAGGTAGTGCCAGAAGATGACACTCCCAGATCTGATAGCACTCAACAAGCTACTAGGATACAGCAGATAAGAACTATGAGTAGAGCTGTGGCTAATGACACAACTGGACTCAAGCAGAAAGAACATTCAGCTGTTGGTGCACTCAGAGGTGAAAGTAACATCCGAAGCTGCACAACTCATATTATAGGAGCATGGAATGTGAGAAGCATGAATCAGGGGATGCTGGACATAATAAAACAAGAAATGAAATGTATAAACAATGCAATATATGGGATGAGTGAGGTAAAGTGGACAGGAATGGGTCATTTTGAGTCAGGAAAATCTAAGAAGAAATTGAGTGCCATTAATAATGAGGAAAGATGTAGCAAAAGCAGTCAAAGAATATAACGCAAAGTATGACTAAATAAAATCAGTAAGAGGCAGTACAGACCAGCCCTTTGTGCTAGGCTGGCCATGTACTAGGGCTGAACTAGCGTGGAGTGTGCACGCTCCAAGCCCTAGTTCTGCCACCCGGGTGCCATCTTGACACACGCCCATACACACGGGGCACGCCATGATGACATCCCTTTGGTGCAGTGCCCAAATGGCACTATGCACAAGGGATGTCACCATGGCGCACCGGCATGGCAATAGTGCCCCTTCAGGGATGCAAAAAGAACCCACCGGGAAGAGGGTTCTTTTTCGTCCTTCTGGAGGCTGCAGAGTCTGGTTGCTGCGGCCTCCATCCAAAGCAAAAATGGGCAGCATTGAGCCACCTGTCAGGAAAAACTCATCAACATAACCATAATCTAAGCTCTTGTTCCAGCTACAGAGGATTGGTGTCTGAGTAAGTAATTGGGGAAAAGATTCATCACACTCACTTGATATATACATGTCTGATTTTTCCCATCTAAATGTGGCACCTTAAATTTATCCCTGGTGAAATTCATTGGGTTAGTTTTGGCTCAGTTCCCCAGTCTCTTAAGGTCATTCTGAATCCTGATTTCTATGTTATTAATTATAATGATGCCATTTTCTATTTTCAAATCTTGCTAGTTGGTCTATTGCAAAGCAATTTTAAAAAGCACTCTTGCATTTGGCCGTGCACACTTTAAATAATATTTATAGCATTTTGTTATCTAAATTTCCTTAGAGATTTACACCAAAAATTGAAATATATAAATATAGATAGTTTCCAAGATATTTCCCCTTCAAAGCTGAAACTTGCCTTTTCCCTTCTTCCATTTTGATTCAGTCTTTCCATTTAAACCTACCTAAACAGATATTTTAATAAGAAATGTTGAAATGAATCAGATAAAACGTTTGTTGAATATGGATTTGTAAAAGCAATGGAATTCCATTTTTACGTATGGGGAATTAGACAAAGATAATCTATAAAATAAAATTTCTGTGAAAAAAATGTGCTGCAATAAATATGGAAAATTACCACACTTGCAAAAAAGCACATCCCTGAAGATATTGTTCTTAACATATTTATTTGAAATATTTTATATTGCTTTCTGATGGGTTGTCTATGCAAGCTACTGTATTACCTTTAGGAGAGTAAAGGAGCAACCATATCCTCTCCAAAAAGTTACCTGAAGGACCTTAGCAAAGGTGTTTTACCAAGATATATGTACCTACCTACATACAGAGAGAAATGTGTAAGCTAGGCTTATGATCTTGTTCACTGTTTATGATTCATTTTTACAACTGTGGCACTAGTGAAATAATTCAAAGGCATCCCAAATTCACCTTAAAATCCAGGTAACTGCACAGAATTCTGTACTGATGGCAAGCAAGGTATGGAAAGGTGACAGGTCCAGTTTCTTCCCACCAGTCTGTTTTAATTTTGACCTTTTGTAATAGTTTTAATCTGTGAGTTGCTTTTAGACTTGATTCTGGGGAAAAGGCAAGATATAAATGTAGATAATGATGGTCATGATGATGAGGATAGTGGTAACAATATTTATAATACTTCTTCACTCTCATTCACTGGACACAAATACTTTCTCCTTAAAATACTTTTCTATTTAACTAAGAATTTTTGGTGGGGGTGGGAAGAAGGCGAACTTGTTTCTTGGTCTTTCACCCAAACCTTGTCAGCCGTGCTCTTTCTCCATATATAAATGTGTAACTGCTCAACCAGTTTCAGCCTTTCACCTGGATTTAACTCAAAGTAGACATTGTTAATACTGTCATAAATAGAAATGTGCACTACAGTGGTCTTTCTGGCATTTGCATAGAATGCAGGAATCCTTGTCATGCCTGTTCAGACACTTTAGGTGCTGTCTTTTCCATATAACACAGGGTAGGGATCATGTGGCTCTCCAAATGTTCCAGCATTCCTAGTCAACATAACCAACAACATCTGGAGAGCTGCATGATATCCACCCTAATACAGTACATTGGTTCTGGGTGGGGGGTTTCTTTGTTGTTTGTTTGTTTATAATATGGGGCTGTGTCCTATGGTGGCATTTCACAAGCACCATGTTTCTGCCACTTGTAGACATCCCATTTCATAATAATAAAAATTTTGAATCTAGTATTTGCACAGCTCAGTTCAGGATCAAGCTACATGTTATTTCTCCATATATTTAGACACACACACACACACACACACACACACACACACACACACTATTGTTCATGTAGGTGCTATAAGATATATTTCGGACAAAAGAATTGGCAAAACCACCGCTGAGTTCTCCTTGCCTAAAACCATTGGGTCAACATAAGTCAACAGGCGACGTGAAGGCACATAGACACACACAATGTGCAGTTTGCCTCTGAAGTTTACCATGCCTTGGCTGAGAATTCCCAATCAAGTATCCATGGCTTGCATACTACAGTATAGCTTTCAGTTCAGAGCAAGTATCAAGCCCAAATACAGAGGAGAATATTCTGGGTTGGGGAAAAGCCAAGGACAAAGGGCTAAACTGCATCCAAACATCCAAACCCCACTACAGTCCCAGTCTTGGTAACCCTCTCTTATCCAAGACTTGGAAACATTGGGGGCATTTCAACCCCCGGAAACCCCATGCCAGCATTGGCCAGTGGCCAATGGCCATGCTGACTAGGCAATCCTGGGAATTATAATCCCCCAAAAGTAACTTTTCCAAGCTCTGCCTGCCCCTGCCAATAAAAAATGAACAACAGCTAAGCATGTAATTGTTAATTGTGTTATTAATTTGATGTGTAGCACAGTGCTCAGAGGTACCTGATGTCAATTAAGAAGTACAGAACAGCTGCTGATGAGCTGACCCATCCAGCAAAGTAGCAAAAGACTCAAGGAAAGGTGTGCTGCATTACTGAAATTCTCTTCCTGCTAAGAAACCCAAAACAAATCAAATACATTGTTTAATATGCATTAGAGTTCTACTGATGTGAACTACTTGTAGAAATGATTTATTTATTTTGTTTGAAATATCTGCATTTCGTGTTGGTATTCTAGTCTCATCTGACATTTGTTTTTAACCAGTGTAGCAGTACCCAAGTACACCTACACATACTGCAACTTATTATCCCCTGACATTATCACCACCACCATGCTGAATCATCTCTTACGTGATATTTTTCACAAAAAAGTCCCATTTCTCCTCCTAACAGCAGTTTTCCACTTACACTAGTTTTGAAAACTGTGCTGAAGGCAATCTGTAGGGAGTGTAAATGTAACTCACACTCAATCTACAGTGCTACAAAATAACTTTGCCGCAAAGGGGTATCAAGCATACTTGGCTTGAGTACTTAGCTTTTGAGTTTAGACCAACTTTGACTCTGCAGTAAAAACTATGTTTTCCAAACTATGGAGAGGCCATTAAAAGATGAAGATGAAGACCTGGGAAAAATTGTAGTTCTCTATATGTTGCTGTGTTTTCCAACTGAGGAGGGAAGAGTACAATCCTAATTTAAAGATCTACTCACTGTTGAGATTTAAAATTAGGTGAATGCTTCTTCTGTTGACAGAAATTTGTTGTTGTTATATTTATTTGTATTCCACCTATCTCCCAAAATTGAAACTGAAGGTTGATAACAATTTTAAAACAAATTCAGCTAAAAACTTACCCAAAAAATGAACATTAAAATGAAATTAAGCTATTCACAATATTAAAACATTTTGAACATACAGTTAAAAGATAAAAAGCAACCCTTAGCCTGTTCGTTAAAAACTTTCTATTTTAAAAGCCTGTTGGAATAAGGACAGCAAGGAGGTGGCCATTCTGGCCTCCCTCAGAAGGGAGTTTGAGAATCTAGGAGCAGCTATGGAGAAAGCCCTGTCTGCATCCCCACCAGCTCCTGCCTCTGATGGTGTTGGAACTGAGAAAAGGGCATCTAGGAAAGATCTTGGGGGCCCAAGCAGACTCATACATGGGAGTAGTTCATATCTCATAGAGAGATATGGTGTCCAATAATGTATTTTTACCAGCAGAACCCTTACACACTGCTGATTTCAGGTATTGGTTGAAAGAAATACTCTGACAGAAGAACTGTTCTAGTAGTAAAGTAGGGGTCGGGGTGGAGGAGTAGCAACAGAAATGTTGAGTTATGACAAACTGAAATTTCCTCCAACTCAAAGATGTCACTACAAAGCTAACACAGCCCAAGATAAGAGCAGTCCTAAATAATTTCCGATATCCCTAGTCTGGGAGTATGTTGGATTCAGCACAGCTTCACTTGGCTCTTGGCCATCTTTGCCAATTAGGATTATGCTCTGGGCCAGAAACAAGGACTGTCTTCAAGCATTACACCTGAATAGAATGTGCATATGCATGGCAGGCGGTTAGACTTGATGACCCTTGTGGTCTGTTCTAACTCTATTCTATGTAAGCAATGTGTTATTGCAAATGTTGGTCCTCCCTCAGTTTTACTGCTACTACTCATATTTGTCACGGACATGAAGTTGATATTGACATCCCACACACTGAGGTCCTCCTCTCCCACCCCATGAACAGTTCTTAAGAAAGAAAGAAAAAAGATATATTCTGTAATTGTTTTGCATATCTCAGTAAACTGCTTTGCCCTCACAGGAAAAAAAAATCCATTCAATCTGCATCTACACTGCAGAATTAATGAAGTTTGACACTGACTTAACTGTCATGGCTCAATGCTATTTGGGGATTTATAGTTATGTGAGATGTTATGTGAAAATCTTCACAAATTCAACCTAGACAATGAAGAAATAGAAATAGTAAAAGAGTTATCATACTCAGATCAAACACTGACAAAAATGGGAGTTCAGCCAGGAAATCAGAAGAAGATTAGGAATGGGGAGAGCAGCTATCAAAGAACTAGAAAAGATCCCAAAATGCAAAGATGAGCACAAAAGTTAGAATCATACAAGCCATTATATTCCCTATTACCATGTATGGATGTGACAGCTGAATAGTTAAGAAACAAGATAGGAAGAAAATCAATGCATTTGGGATATGGTGCTGGAGAAGAGTTTTGAGGATCCCATGAACAGCCAAAAAGACAAATAAATGTATTTTTGCAGATCAAGCCAGAAATCCTTCTGGAAGCCAAGATGACAATACTTAGGCTGTCGTACTTCAGACACATCATGAGAAGGCATGACCCACTGGAAAAAACAATAATGCTTGGAAGGGTAGAGGGAAGTAGAAAGAGAGGAAGATCACATGATAGATGGATGGACTCTATTAAGGAGGTCACAGATATGAACATACAGAAACTAAGCAGAGTAGTGGATAAGGGTCTTAGAGATGGCTCATCCACAAGGTTGCCATAGGTCGAGATTGATTTGAGGGTATTTAATATTAAAGCATTTAATAATCAGTGACAGAATCAAAATTAAAATTACTGAAAAGAAACATCTCTTGATATGTTAATATCTATCCACAGAAAATAAATTATGTCATAGGGGGGAGCATTTTGAAATGTCAATGGATAAAACAAAATATACTGCTCAGTATTTTTTGCTTCCTTTGAAACCAAAAGAATGTATATAATCATTTGTCTTGGAATCTCTGGCCCCTACAGACAGGCCAAAATAAAGCTGTTTTGGGTCACTTTGGAGGTATGCTGTTTAAATGATGCATGCCTCCTAAGAGTCTGGAAGCCACACGAAAGCCTTAGGACTGGAGCGTGGCTTTGGCGTGGCTTCCGGACTCTTAGGACACATGCATCATTTAAACAGCATACCTCCAAAGTGACCCAAAGCAGCTTTATTTTGGCCTGCCTGTATGGGGCCTCTGTTTCCTTAATTTAAGTTCCTCTTTGCTACCACTAGTTGACTACTACACTTGTATTTTTCCTGCTGTCTGAAGAACGTGCTTTATCACATAAACTCTGTTCAATGAAGACCACATTTTATACATCCACTAAATTGTGCAGAGATATTTATGAGCTCTCAGACAGGTTGCAAACAAAATTGTTTTCACAGGTTTCATTTCAGAGCTCAGCTTTATGCTGCATGATATTTTATCAGGCATATCTCAGTATACTGCTTCCCACACCAACTCCAAGAATCTGAGGTGTTTAGTCTGCCTTAAGCTAACTTTCAACATCTAGCTCAAAAACAGTTTCAAAGAGCTTTTTGCAAGATTCACTAGTGCTGCTAAAAATCCTTAACAGCTTTCTACACAAAGAATGGAACTTTTAACTACATATTGAGCGTTTTTAGTAATGCCCTAAAGCCATGAGTTGGGATCTAGTCAGACTTGGTAAAACACATAATACAAAACATATCTTAGATGTGCTATCTTTTTAAACAGTTTATTCAGATTTCTAGCACATTCTCTCTAAACTTCAGGACAAAAAGCAACGTCTACCAATCTTAATATGTATTTTTCATTATGCTTCTGTTTACTTTATTTATTTTATTTATATCCTAATTTTGTCCTGAAGTGGCCAATATGGGACTCACGTGGGACCTCTTTTGCTGAAGAAGAGCATCTGCAACAAAGATGGGGAACCAGTAGCGGAGAAGTTCTTGGCAGGGTTGATGTTCCAGTAGTGGGTGGGACCAAAAATACCAGCACATTTTAGCTTAATGCTCTTACTTCTACCCTTAGAAGACTCATTTCAACCTTTAGGATTAGAGGAAGGCAGATACATGACCAGGGAGTATATCACACAGAGCTTTTTGGTGGTGTTGTGGCTCAGTTCCAGCTCACTTTCAAAGTGATTGCACTTCCAATGATATGGTTTCATGTCATAAAGTGACTGTTTTATCAGACACCATTGATTTCTATGGGAGCTGCTTGCGAATTGCTTCAGCAGTGTTTCTGAAGTCACCCCTCATTTTGGTAAAAACGGAAAAAAAATGACTTTGGAGAATTCGCTTCCTAGCTGCCTTCGATTGCACTGCGATTTGTTCTGGTGTGGAAAAGCACTCCGATGCCACCCCCTTGGCCCCTGCGTCCTGCTCCGTCATCCCCCTCCTCCTCCTTCATGCCAACTCCTCCTCTCTGCCAACCAGCCGATCCCATCAACCCCTGCGTCCTCCTAGACCCCAATCTGCCCCCTTCCTTCAGCCTCCCACCAATCCCATCATCCTTGCCTTCTCCTAGACCCCGATCTGCTCCACTCCTTCACCCTGCCACCAATCCTATCATCCCCTGACTGAAGTCTATGTATATTAAGCTGCAGCATTGTCCTACATTATACCATCCTAAAACATACCTGTTCTTCTCCACTGCTGTACAGTGGAAACATGTAGTGGTCGACAAACTGTCTTTATTTATTTTTTTTTAATTTTATTGATATTATATACAGTAATATAGTAATACATGAACATTATGTGAGTGTCATATCCTGTACATTTCCCCCCCCCCTTAATAAGGCTTGATTATTTTTCAGTTCTTATCAAATATAGTTACATACAGACATAGTTATAAATGCAAATCCATATATCAACTTATGTCATTATTTACCTATAATGAGCCTATTTTTGCCTTAAGTCAACAGGTCTCTCTTGATTCCCAAGTTTTCTTCCCAGTATATTAATAATGGAAGCCAATCCTCTATTAACCTGTCTTTTGATTTATTATTTATCATACAAGTCAGTCTATCCATTTCTTTATCCCAGGGGGAAAAAAAAGACAAACTGTCTTTATGAAAGATTGGCCATATACGCAGTATCTTTAAATCCTGGAAATATGGTGAGTTTCTATATACACCAAATTTGTCTAATTGTCTTCTTTCTGCTGTTCCTCTTCACTGCAGTTCAAAGCAAAACCCTTTTAGCTTACAGAGCCAATGGCTATGTTTTAATAGATCAGTATTCATGAATTTACTAAACTTGTATGCATTTGAGATACTGAAAATTCATGATGTACATTAGGGACTGCAAGATTTTATGGTGTATTATAAAAACAGAAATCCAAATAAAAAAGGTAATCACGGGAGCTTATCGCTCACCTTTTTAAACTGGCTCCAGCCTCACTAGCTGGAGCCAGGATTCAGGAAGGAGGCAGGGATTATTACTCAATAAATTGCCACTGAACCACTGGCTGCCATCAGCCTGGGTTGAAGCCGGGTCCCAGCCATGCTCCACCAGCACTTTATAGAAGTCAGAAAGTTTCCAACTTCTAAAAAGTGCTGGCGGAGTGTGGCTGGGATCTGGCTTGGACACAGGCTGATGGTGGCAGACAGTTCATTTATTGGACAAATGCCCATTGCTACAGATTCTGTTTGTTTTTTAAATTGTATCAAAATCTTTGCCTAGCTAAAGAAGACTTCTGAAGAAAAGGCTAATGTTCACACACCTTCAACACTAAATGCTGGCCCAATACAAGATTCAACTTTGTCTGATTTGTATTTTTTTTAAAAAAATAATTCTTATTGTATCAGAGACATCTGCGTTTGATTGATTCGTAAGTCATAACATTTGAGGGCACATGTTAATTTAAGACATAATTCCAAAATCACACCTCAAATTACTACTTTTATACAAAAACAAACCTATCTATGGCCAGAGACAGACAAAAAGGGGTGTGGCCGTGGCAATTTTAGAGTTAGGGACCGCACACCAACTGCACAGTCTCTAACCCTAAAATGTGCCAGAAGCAGCATCAAGGGCGGTGTCCCACCCACACAGGTGCCACCATGATGTCACACACGCGCCACATCCAAACAGCCCAGCATGGACATGATTTCTACATGCCGCCCCAGGCCACTTACGGTGGCCTGGTTGCAGTGTGGAAAGGAGGTCTGAAACTGAGCTCCTTTTTGGGAGCAGATCTTCCTGCCGCAACCACACGGCCGCAGGAATGATCCTTAGAAGAAAGGGGTCACCCCTTTCTCCTCATGGCTCCTGGAGTGTCCAGGGGCATGAAGCCCCTCGAGCACCCCTTTTCCAGGCCTGGAAAAACACCGGATTGGGACCTCAGGGCTGCTGGTGAGGCTGCCATGACCCCAATCCAGTGGAAAAAGGGGCAGGTGCAGGCCTATGAGACCTAAATGCAAGAGTATTCTTATAAAAATTGTTAAGGCATATTTATGTCATAGACCACATTAAACACAATCTAATCAATGGAATTCCCTTGAATTCAGTGGGACAATTAAGCACATGTTTAACTCTCCAGTCAACATTTGTCAGTTCTTGAATATTTCATTTTTTTTATCTTCCATGGGAATTTCAGGTTTTAAACACAGGCAATTTTATTTACATTAATGTTTACAATTTGACTGTTAAGCACATGGGTCTTCCTCCTGAATAAGCATAGATATAAATTATACTACATCAGTTTTACCTGTTTTCCTGTTTATCTTCCCTATGAATAAAATTAACTGATTACTCATAACTTTCTTTTCATTTTAATAATATTTATTGGACACAAATAAATGTACTTGACTACTCAGATTGAAAGGGCTTTAAAAAATAAAATAAAATGCATTCCGTTGAGCTCATAAGCAAACTGAAAATTACTGAAGATCATTAAAAACAAGCATAAGTGTCCACGGTTAAAATTTTAGCTGCTGTGTTTTGAAGAGTTTCCAACATGTCTTCAAAGGCAACCCCACATACAATGCACCATAATAGTTTAACTGAGATATTGACATTATGTGATCAGTATTGACAGAAAGTGTCTATCCCTAGTAAACTCTTAGAGAACCATGTGCCCTTATTCTGAATTTTACTCAATTTTCTAATTCTCCTGAATAATCAACAAAATGTGCAGAGGAAGCTCATTTCACGGTGGGAAATGTTTTTAACTAAATGCATTCACTCTCATCCCTTTGGCTCAGCTCTCCATTCAGTAAACTTAATATGCTGGTTTGTGGAGCTACAGTCGGCTCTTCTTATACACGGATTTTTTATACACGGATTTAAGCATACACGGTTTGAAAATGTTCCAAAAAAGTATAAATTTACCTTGATTTTCCATTTTTTATAAGGGACACCATTTTGCTATGTCATTATATTCAATGGGACTTGAGCATACACGGATTTTGTTATACACGGGGGATCTTGGAACCAAACCCCAGCGTATAACAAGGGTCCACTGTACTTGCATAGGCACAAATAGCACCTATTCTGCAGTGCATTACCTACTCCTTTTGCCTGTTTCTCCCACTCCCTTCCTTTTACATCCCAACTATAGTTGTCTTATAATGCCCTCTATTCTTCACAATGATCATGGAATATCTAAAGTGGTGAGGGTGTAAACAGATCCCAAACCCAATTTTACGGTATTTCACACACACACACACACACACACACACACACTTATTTTATTTTTAATATACTCTATATACTCAAGTATAAGTCTAGAAATTTTACTCAAAAAATTGACCCCAAAAACCTGAGTCGACTTATCCATGAGTCAATGTAAGTACTGTACTTTAACTCTTATTTAAAAAGGAACCATGCCCTGGTGAAAAGCAAAAGCGTAATAGCAGTTGTGCTTGCTGAAATTTTGTAAGTTGTATGGCATTGTTTTCCTTGCTTCTTCCTTTACATCCTTTAGATCACATGTCTCTAAGTTTTACCCTTGACTTATCCATGGGTCATATCAAAATCCATAATTTTGGCCTCACAGCCTACCCTCGGCTTATACATAAGGTTGGCTTATTGTCGAGTATATACAGTAGGCTCCATCTGCACTGCAGAGATAATGCAGTTGTTTTAAGTGCCAAGGCTCAATACTATGGTATTCTGGGATTTGTAGTCTTGTGAGATACTTAGCCTTCTCTGTCAGAGAGTTCGGGTGCCGCAGCAAACTACAAATCTCAGGATTACACACAGTGGAGCCTAGACAGTTAAAGCAGTGTCAAACTGCATTAATTCTGCAATGCAGTTACATTGCAAGAATATAAAGAAATTATCCCTCTTTTTGGTCTACTAAATATCCTGATATGTATCACATGCACTTCCTGGTTTAATCAAGCTATACTCTGTCATTTCATACAAATTGTGCTATGTTGGTTTGTGCAAACTAGTTGGCCTTCAAGCTGGAACTGGAAAACAATTTCAAACCAAGTCAAGCCACACTGAATGGTCCAAAACAACCTAACATACTTCAATATTTCACCATCTTCAGTACACTGGCTACTGAATTGTATAACAAGGGAAGGAAGGCTCCATATATTCATGCAGTTTTCTGATGCATTCTCTGTCCCTGGATCTGAGCCACTGCGCATTATATACATTGTTGAAGCTTCTGATATAGCCTGGTTATAGGACGTCAGGATTACATTAGTTGAAGCATAAAGAACTATTTCTTTCTTTTCAAAGATAAAATTTAAATCCCATTTATAAATCAGAATTTCAAATAAGATGAGTAAAAAAGATTTCATTTTGGCTATCTGAAGTACGTTTCAGGCGACAATAATTCACAAGGAATAGTCTACGGAACAAGAAATGGGAACATAATGCATATAATATCTCATCCAAAATACAAATCTTATCTACTTTGCAAAAAGGCTTCATTAAAAAAAAAACTCTACCAGTAGTTATGTAGTTATTATGGTGGTCATAAAATTGTTTAATAATAATAATAATAATAATAATAATAATAATAATAATAATAGTTTATTTTTATCCCGCTTTTCCAACTTTGATCCAGAGGCGTACCAGATTTAGATAAAAAACTACATCAAGATGAAACAATTAAAACAGCATTTAAAAACAATCACAATAACAACAATAGGGTCAGCTGAGTGGGGGAAATCCATAACATTGCAAGGTCATCGACAGAGGGGGGTAAAACATAAAAATGACATCTCATGGGGGGAAGGCTTGGGAGAAGAAAAGGTCTTCTTAAAGAGATCTAAAGAAGATGTGGTGGAGCGGAGCTCATCTGGGAGATTATTCCATATTCTAGGGGCCGAGCTAGAAAAGGGCCCATTGCGAGGTCCTCGCATAACGTGCCGTTGGGAGCAAGTTCTTCCTGCCGACCTTATTAATTTTAATAATATTTATTACATTTATGTAACACGCAAAGCTGTCCCACTTCAAAAAGCCCCATACTTTAAAAATAGTTCCAGGTTCCCTGAGTGTTTATTCCTTCAGCACAGCATGGATCTCTATGGAAAGAAACCATAGACTAATTGTATCATAGAATTGTAGAATCGTATCAGTGTCTTTATGTTAAGGTCTCTCTCTGTACAATAGATAAATCTTTGTAATACAAACAGCTGCCATCAGCTGGTAATTGCTTTCTGTGATATTTCTTGCTGTGTGACTTTAAGACATTTCTGACATCTGGTGACCCTAAAGTGAATGGCCTTCTTCTGAGGCTGAGAGAATGTGACTTATCCAAGGTCACATAGTCAGTTTCCATAGCTGAGCAGAAATGGTCTCCCACAATCCTAGTCCAAAAATCAAATTACCATAACACACTGGCTCTTTAATGTGGTGTGTCTCATTTTTTAAATTCAACTATTTTGATGGATTTAAGCCTAAAAACTTTAATAAATTTTGCCTTCAAGTCGCTTGTCAACTTATGGCATCCCCATGAATTTGATAAGTTTTTCTTAGACTAGGAATACTCAGAAGTGGTTTTGCCATTTCTTTCCTTTAAAATATAACCTACAGCACCTGGTATTCATTGGCAGCCTCCCATCCAAGTGCTAACCAGAGCTGATCCTGCTTAGCTTCCAAGGTCTGGCAGGATCTTATGCCTTTCGTGTATCTAGGCTTATTCAATTAAAAAATAAATAAAACAGGACTTGTAATTAATAAATAAAAAGACTTGTCCTAGTTTACAGTTTATGTAACATACCCGTTTAATCCAGTTTTATATATCCCTAGATTCATATCCCTGTGAACCTAGAGAAATTCACAAGAAAATGTAATTTGGCCTTGGCAGAGTTTTGCATACGTTTGTTTAACCAAGCCATACAGAGCAAAGGACTTTCCAGTATTATTGAGCTCCTGAGCCTAATGGCAATCTGACAATCCTGGAACGTGGAGAGAGCTGAAACGTTCCTGTGTCATGATGTGCGAGACAGTTTACTTCACAGTTTGGACAATGTGAAGATTTTACTAATGATTGTGTTTTAAATGGATTGGTTCCTTCCTTCTCTGCATAGATGGATATCAGAAGGAGAGTGTTTGTTATTTCCATGCAGCCAAAAAGTACTCACTGCTTTTCATAAATATTTATAGCAGCCTGGAAAGTTCCTCCTGTTCCCATCCCCCCCCCCCCTTTAGTCATGTTTAATTGCTTCAAACATGTCTGAAATTATTAATTTAATCAGAAACAATTGACCTCACTCTCAATGTGCCATGTTTCCTCCCTCACTCATGTAAGCACATACCTGACTCTGATGATGATGATGATGATGATGATGATGATGATGATGATGATGATGATGATGATGATGATGATGATGATGATGATGTATAGCTCACCTTTTTCCTAGTTCAGAACTCTAGGTTGCTTACAACAGATTAAAAAACAAATAGTTTTAAAAATTCACAAAATATAAAAGTTAAAACCGGTTAAAAACGTATGTCAGAATCCTGTATGACCTATTGTGGCCCTGGGTTATTTCCGTGATGTTCAAACTGGCCCCGAATGCACCCGGAGCCGTTTGCAGAGGGATCCATGGGAAAACCCACTTAACCAGGTGCATTTGACACCGGCTCCCTTACCATATCTTTTTTAAAGTGCTGGAGTGTTCCAGATCTTTGGTAGTGTGATTATGCTACCACACTGATCCAGGTCTAGCAGCAGCAGTACAAGAAATGGTGGCAGCACCATTTTCTCTTCAGTGACTTTTAAATGTGAATGGGGAAAAGGTTTAAATTGCCTCTGAGAGATTCGTGGACATAAAATGTAATGAGAAAATTGGTCTGGGATTGCATCACCAGATCTTTGCATGACAAAAATGTTAGTGTGAATGACCCCTATGTTAAATAAGTTTACATATGTAGCTATTTAGTGGAGATGCTAAGAAGCACCTTTACTGGACTGCAAAGATGCTTAAAAGGACACCACCAATATGCATTGGTGCCTGATGTGCATTGAGATTTATGCAATGTGAACTGGGATCAATGCAATGTACAACCTGTTGTGCATTGGTCACTTTGCCATCTCTGCTTCATAGTAGCATAACAGTAAACCTTTACTGGATGTGGATGTTACAGAGCTACTCTTTTCCACAGACATACGTCCATTTACCTGAATGCATTTCTCTACATTCCCACCATAATACCATGGAAACAATACTCAAGTAACCCAACTGAGGCTCCTTCTTTAAAGTCCCCTTGTTACTCTATTTTTTTTTCATTTTTTCCTTTCATTTGTCTTTAGTTTTTCTCTAATTTTCTTCCAATACATCTATCGCTGGTTTCCATTCTCTTTCCCATTTGTCCATAACTTTTTTATTTATTAATGCTGTTAACCTGTCCATTTCTTTCATATCATTAAATTTTTATTTTCCATCCCTCTATCTATTGTGAGTGTTCTTTCTTCCAATTTTTACTATTAAAACTCTAGCAGCTGTAATTAAATATAATTCTCCAATATTTATCTTCTCTGTCTTTCCCTAATACAGATGTCATGTTTAATAAATACAATTCTGGGTCTAAATCTTATTCTATTTTTAACATCTTTTAAATCATTAGGTGTATTTTACCCAATTTTTAAACATTTTCGAACGACACCACCACATATGTATTAACAATCCTATTTCTTTCTGACACCTCCAACACTTGTCATTATTTAATCCATGTATCTTATTCAATATAAGTGGAGTGCAATACCATTGATTAGTTATGTTTAAGTAGTTTTCTTTCAAGTCTTGCGAAGCAGTAGATTTATTTGTTTTTCTTCTTGCTGTTCCCCATTTTTCTAGTTCTACGTTGTGGCCCAATTCTTGGGCCCATTTTATTATATATTCCTTCATTTCTTCTGTCTCAAGATCTCTTTTTAAAAGAACCTTATATATTTTACTAATCTTTTTTCTTTTCTGGGGCCCATATTAATTTATCAATTTGATATGTCCACTTACAAAGATGTCAGACACCAAAAGAATTCTGGCCATCAACCATTAAAAGCACCACAGCAAAAAAAAAAAACCTAATAGCAAATAGAAAATCCAGCTTAAACAATCAGTCCTCAAAGGCTGATTGAAACTGAAAAGTTTTGGAACAGAAAAGCGAGTATGGAGGCATTCCAGAGCCTAAAGACAGCCACTGAGAAGGCCATCTAATGTTTTCCAATATATGTACCTGTGAAGGTGCTAGTACAGAAGGGCCTCCCTAGAATATCTCAAAACATACACAGGTTTCATAAAGGAAAATACAGTCCTTCAGATAACTAGGACCTGAGCCATAACAGGTCAAAAACAACCCTTTGACTTGTGCCTGGAAATGGACCAGCAGCCAGTGGAGCTGTTGCAACAAGGGAGTTGTGTGCCCCCTGTAGTCTTGACTTTGATGGGTTATGTAGCCTTATGGCTTTGGGAGCCCTTTCACATTACACAATTAAAACACTATGATTCCCCTTTAATTGTCAACTTGCCGCTAAAGTAAGTGTTAATCCAGTGGGTGTTTCTTTCTTCTTGATGTGGTTTAATTTGATGTGATTTAATTTGTTGGTTGGCTTTTTATTTGGGTTTTAATGCTTTAATTAGAACTTTCTTTCATCTGTATTTGGTTAGCTGCTGGAAGCACTACTTGAAGTGGAAAACAAGGACAGAAATTCAATATGTCAACAGTTCACCAAATGACTTCCATTTGATTGCAAATGCAAATGACATACATTTGATGGCACCTAGGCAATTAATACAGAAAAAAGAAAGGAAAGAGAAGAAAAAGTCTAAAGATCATGGTAGAAGAGATCTCAAAGCTATACCAAGAGTACTTGGCTGTGCCAAGTCATAAAAACCTTTCAGGTCATAAAAAATTTTCCCAGGGGCAACAGGTGATCCTGCCAGTAATAGCTCAAGCAGTTTTATATACTTCATTCTATGCTTCTTTGAAGTGTCTTCTGCTTTTGCCTTAAGAAAACAACATAGACCTAATTCCAATCGCTAGTACCTAATAGAGTAGATCCATTAAATTAACTGTTGAGATGTGGGCCATAATATTGACTTGGAAAGTTGGGAGAGTGCCAGAAGGAAAACTAATAAATTTACAGCCTCTAAGAATTTAAAAGAAAATTACATAAAAATAGCCAATCGGTGGTACTTTACACCCTTAAAACTGAAGAAAATATGTAGATTGGGTAGCAAAAAATGTTGCAAATGTCAAAAGAAATTGGTTCACTGTTTGATATGTGGTGGAACTGCCTCAAAGTCAAGAAACTGTGGGCCAAAATCCATATGCTAATTCAAAAAGCATTAAAGATCCAATTTACTTTCTCCTCAGATTTGTATTTGTTGAATATTACATCTATTTTAAAATCTGTAGATGGAAAGAAGTACTGAAGAGTGATGTTGTATTTAATTACGGCAGCCAGAATAATCATTGCTAGAAAATGGAAACAATATGATCAATAGAAGAATGGATGGATTTAGTTCAAGAAATTAGTTGTCTGATAGGAGAAAGTTTAGATATATACAGACAAGAAAAATTCTTATAAATATATAATTTCATTATTTGGAGAGACAACAATTAAAGAAGGAAAGACAATCGTCTGAAGACTTCAAGATGGAAGTTATTAAAAGGAAAACATCAGGGAGATATTTTTTTTCCTTTATTTCAACAATATTTAAACAAAAATGGAAGACTCATTTCAAATATTTTATGAAATATGATCAGAATATTTTGTGATATTGGATTGTATATTAGATTTAAGATCATATAATAAGATAACAGAATGTAATGTTGTTTTACACTAAATTTGAAATTTTGGATTTGTATAAAGATTAATAATAATAATAATAATAATAATAATAAATTAACTGTTGAATAGTATGCCAGCACTTGAATAACACTTATTGATTCACTAGACCTACTCTAGCTGGGAGTAGTACTGGATTTTAGGCTATGGTATTTAGAGAAAAATCATTCAGAATAGTGCAGTAGCTGTGTCTTTATTTATTTATTTATTTATTTATTTATTTCAGACACTTCTCCCAATATGTGACTCAAAGCTGCCCACAATTTAAGTTAAACACTAAAACAATGGATAGTACTAAAGTCTGCAAGAGTTAAACAATCATATTAAAACATTAATTTAAAGTAGTTTAAAAGGCAGTTGATACATAATAGCTACCATCATCTTCATGATGTAAGTTAGTTCGACTTATGTCACTGTAATTCACTTTTGTGGTTATTGCAGAGGTAACCAAATGTAATCCCTCCAAATTCACCTTTTTATCTGCCACAACCCCAGCCATATTTATTTATGCCGACAGGCAAAGACCTTCCTCTTCAGACGGGCATTCAAAACAGAAAACTTTTAAAGAATAGGACGGTTATCTTGTTTTCATGTGTTTTAAACATTTTTATCTTTTTAAACTATATTTTAACATGTAATTTGTTTTAATTATTGCAGTAATTTAATTCTGTTGTAATGTACTATTTTTGTATGTTTTAATTGTACTGGGAGAAGAGCAGGATAATAATAATAATAATAATAATAATAATAATAATAATAATATGCTGCCTTTCTCCCAGAGTTGGACACAAGGCAGTTCACAGAAGAAAATCAACTAAAATGTATCAGTGCAATAGAAACAAGTAAAATTGTCATAATTAATACAATATAAAATTATTTTAATGCATACAAAAGTTTAAAAATAAATAAAACACACATTCCAGTAAAAGAAACCTCCCCAGTGCAGTTACATATTCAAAGCTGGCTTAAACAAAAAGGCTTTTGCCTGACTGTAAAAGGAGAGCAGAGAGGAGGCCTGTCTAGTCTCCCATGGAAGGGAGTTCCAGAGGGTGTGAGCAACTACTGAGAAGGTTCTCTCTCATGTCCTCACCAAGAATTTAAAAAGGATGTTGAGAAACTGGAGCGTGTCCAAAGGAGGGCAACTAAAATGGTGAAGGGTCTGGAAACAATGCCCTGAGGAACAACTTAGGGAGCTGAGGATGTTTAGCCTGGAGAAGAGAAGGTTAAGAGGTGATATGACAGCCCTGTTTAAATACTTGAAGGGATGTCATATTGAGGAGGGAGCTAACTAGGACCCGGAGCAATGGACGCAAGCTACAGGAAAAGAGATTCCACCTCAACATTAGGAGGAACTTCCTGACAGTAAGGGCTGTTCGACAGTGGAACAAACTCCCTTGGAGTGTAGTGGAGTCTCCTTCCTTAGAGGTCTTCAAACAAAGGCTGGATGGCCATCTGTCAATGGGGATGCTTTGATTTAGAATGGGGTTGGACTGGATGGCCCTTGAGGTATCTTCCAACACTGTGATTTTATGATTCTAAGAAACCCCTTGATGGTGGCGGGACCAAGAGAAAGCCTCTTTTGTGCTACCTTCTGCATACCTTGGTTTTCCTGTGGGTAGCATTCTTATTTGGCAAATACTCTCACTCTAGAACCACCCCCCCCCCCCCCCCATAAATATACCTTTCCTACAAATACACAGATATCAGCTTAAAGAAATCAAGGAGAACAAGAAATGTAATTAAATTCAATGAGTAAAATAATTCCTGGTACTTTTCTTGTTCCCGCTAAGATTCCAGCAGTATTCTCCCTTTTATCTCCTGTTAACATTAGTCTAGTTTATATTTTCAATGTGTTGTTTCCAGCTCACATTTCATACTTCACAAAGAGAGAAGCGGAGTGCTTGCTAAAATGAAGCTGACATTTGCTAGCGATTCTTCTTTCACTGAATTGTTTCTTGACAGTTCACGATTTTTGGTGCAGCTGTTGTGGCTTAATGAAGGGGGAAAGGGAATAGATAGATGTCTTAGAATTATAGAATTATAGAGTTGGAAGAGACCACAAGAGTCATCCAGTCCAATCTCCTGTCATACAGGAATACACCATCAAGGCATTCCCAGCAGATTGCCATGCAGCCTCTGTTTAAAAACCTCCAAATAAGGGGACTCCATCATACTTTGAGGTAGCATATTCCACTGTCTAAAGAACTCTTGCCATCAAGAATTTCATCTTAATGTTTAGGTACACTCTCTTCCTGTAGTTTGAATATTGCTCCATGTCCAAGTGTCTGGAGCAACAGAAAACAAGCTTGCTCCATCCTCAATATGACATCCCTTCAAATATTTAAACCCCTTAACCTTGCCTTCTCCAGGCTAAACATACCCTGCTCTCTACGCCGCTCCTCAAAGGGCATGGTTTCCAGACCTTCTAGTGGAGATGAAATTCAGAGGCCATGCCCAAATATACCTGGTAAAGCCAAGAATATGTGTTCCTCCAACTATAAATATTTCAGTTATTTTAGAGAGAAATTGGGAGATAGGAAATAGAAGAAACAGGAATTATGCAGTAAAGGACAGTGCTCTAATATTCTCTGTAACAGACTAATGAACTGGTCCTTCATTTTTCCTTTTTAATATCAAAATATACATACAGACCTGTGTAACAACGAACACTTTTACTGCCTACAGACATACCTCAGTTATCAAAACTACTGCCAAAGAGGACAAAGAAACTCCTTTTTACAGGATTTTTTTTACAGCCAAAGAATCTCCTACCTTTCCTCTTCACCTTCCATCCAGCTGGACACTTCGTAGCAGCATAGGCACTGAGAAGAGGGTGAAGGAGGGTGAAGGAACACAGGTTTCCAGTGTGAGATGGCAGCAACATGTCTACAGTAAGCAATATGATAAAGCTTACGTTAGGAAAGACAAGGGCTGCTGCCACACTGCTTTAGCTGTCTTGGCTGCATCCTATGTAGTTTGCTGTGACCAGAGCTCTCTGACAGAGAAGGTTAAATATCTCTCAAAATGACAAATCCCAAAACTCCATAGCATTGGGCCATGGCAGTTAAAGCTATGTCAAACTGCATTAAATCTGCAGTGTAGATGTAGCCTATGATTCTGCTCTATCTGATCCACTTGTGTTCCCCCCATCTATCCAAAGACACTGAAGAGTTTGCCTACAACAGGCAAACTAACAAACAGCTAACTCCAAAATCCCTTAGTCATCATGCACAAACACCAAAACAGAAAGGAGACAAGATAAATTATTATTATTATTATTATTATTATTATTATTATTATTATTATTATTAT